>NC_092863.1:25894210-25918249 GCF_032062135.1 Pyxicephalus adspersus
TTATATTCCGGAGCGTCTTATACGGCGAAAAATACGGTAGGTATGTTTGACCTAGTCTTGTAGGGTAGGTTGGACTGTCAGCTATGCCCATGGCTGTATGCTATTTGTTTTCTCTTTTTGAAATGGTATGGTAATGAAGGTTTTAGAGGACTTCATAATTATTTTGGTTTTATTCTTGTTATTATATAGGATTTGCGACAAGTAAAGTGGAAACAATAATCTGTAAATAATATATTTGGGAGGTTATTCAGTGGTAGCTACTACGTTATAAGTATAATTTCTATATAGCGCAATAAATCCTTTGCATTGATGTGTATTAGTAAATTCTAGTAAAAGTATTTATATAGCAGGTTGTCATGTATGAAAAGCTCTTTTTAAAGTGTACTTTAAACAAAATATCACTTTCTTTATTGTGCCCAGATGACAGAGTATTAAAAAAAAAACAACAGACCCCCTCCCCCCTTTATTATAAATTCCTATAATTCCAATAATTTCCAAAGCAATTGCCTTCTGTAGCGCTGGACAAAAGGGGCTTACGTGCCCAATGCTAAAACCTTATTTGATCCTCTCAATCTACTACTGCCCAAGTCTTAACTATTGTTTACTGTAAATAAATTAAAGAAGAGTAAATTGTTTTATATCCTCAGCTGACCAACACTGAGAAATGCAGTACTCTTCTCTCATTTTTATTTAGAACTGGAAGACTAAGAACCGTTCACTGTCTGACCCCAGTTGCATATTATAAACCTTGAGAGCATGGTTTATAATATGCAACTGGGACAGTGAACCATTCTTAGTCTTACAGTTCTAAATACAAATGTGAGAAGAGCACTGCATTTCTCAGTGTTGGTCAGATAGGCAGTAACTTTAGGAGCATACAAGGGACATTGTAAAAGTACTTGAATCCTCTTCCAATTAAGGTGGAAGAGGATTCAAGCAACCATCCAACACACATCCAGTATAAATGGGCCCCTATATCTTAGAGGGCCCTGGTGGATCTGCACAGTGTATACAAAGGGTATCCTGCTTGCTGTTTCTGTTGTATTTCAAGCCTATGCCCTCAGTAGATGTGATGTTTGAGGATTTGAAACTACTGAGATAGAATAATAGCAGATGGCAGTGCATGTGGAAAAATCTGCCCTTTTTCTCTAGGCCACACATGCTGACCCACCGGTTCACTGCAAGTTTGAATCAATTAAAGCAGCTGAAAGAACTATAATCAACAAATGAATAAAAATATCATATAATCCTTTGCTTGGCTTCATAATTTCAGAATAAGTGACTAAGGAACACGGTGCAACTAAGAACTAATAGAGCAGTGGCTGTTTACCAAGTGAATATTTACTTTGCAAAGTGAACGCTTAGAAATTAGGTTAAGCATTAAATGTTTGATGTCTCATGTTAGCAAAATTATTATTTTTATTTTTAAACTTCTTTGTTGACTGGGTACTTTACCCCCCTAGCGGTAATCCCGAATGTGACTCGGGGTGGGAAAACTATGCAAAAAGCGGTAACCCAGAGTCACACTCAGGGTAACTTTGGGGGTCCCCCTTACCTTGGCCCCGCGCTCCCGTGGCGATCGGACGATCCTGCTGTGATGTTGGGGTGCTTCTTCATAGGGGGGCGTGGCCGGGCTGGAAATTTAAAAGTAGATTACCGAGTAATCTGCTTTTAAATACCGTTTGGGTCCCCGCCACCCTGCTGCACGCATCTGCAGTTAGATGCGATGCACCATGCAGGATTTCTTCCCCTTACCACTGGCAAGCTAGCAATGTCTTGCTGATAAAGTATAGGGTCACACTTCTTGCTTTTGGCATTTTCTGATTTACCATTTACAGTATGTATAGTTCATATACTGTATAATGAATTAAACTTAGGTAAGGACCCAAGTAAATTACATTTTTCAGGTATGTCTCCAATGAAAAGCAAGCCTTTTAATATAAACCCTGATAAGTGAAGGGTGGGGTCATGTAATCAGATTTGATTTCCTATACACCTGTATAAACAAAACACACCTACGTGCAAATTGTCTAAGAACAATGTCAGTGGAGTACCTTATTTGCTCTCTTTAGTTTTCCTTACATTAAAAGCTTCATTGTACACCATCAATTAAATACGCCACATAAATGCTTAGATTGCAAATACAGAGGCAATTCAAAGCATCTGCCATCAATGAGTACACATTATGTAATAAAAATGAGGGCACATAATGTTGAAATAAGATACATTTCCTTGTAACAATATCCCCATTCTACTTGTAACGTCAGATTTCAGTGTGTCCTTTGTTTCCAAGCAGATTCTGAAGACCCCTTTCCTGTCATTTCCATATTCCAAGAACACTAGTTTATAGCCCAGCTAATAAAGAAATACAATACAAACACTGCATATGGGTATCAAGTAAAAGATTATTTTTTTTGTTTTTTGTTTTTTCTTGCCAAAGCACTGGCATGGTAGCCAGGTATATAATAATAATAGCCTTTACAGAAGAATACCCCATGGAGGCTTACAGTGAGTCTCTATGTTGCCCTTGCAGCTCAAAGCAACAGGTTAATTGTAATGAAGACTTCCAAATATTCATACAATTACTTCTTTACACTTCTTTTCACTTTCTTGTGTAAGGCTATCTACACACGTGCAATAATTCTTTTACTATCTTTTCCAATGAAAAACAACATCACAATGCATGAATGAGTGCTGTACATACAGCGTAGTTCTGCTCTATGGGGAGGGGAGGGGGGAGAATGACGGAGCGGCACCCCATTACGCTCTCTCCCCTTCACTTGCATTACGATCGTTCCTCCTCCGTGGATCTGGCAGAACAGTAGTACGGATGACAAGTGCTGTATACACGCCAGATTCTTGTCTGATATCAGCTTTGAGAATTGTACGAGAATCATCTGATGTGTAGGTGGCCAGGGCATAGATTGTTTGAATTCTAGTTTATACAAAGTTATGGACTGCGTGTGCATTGGTATATGGAGGGATTTGAATATTCCTCCATACACTCGACCTGTTTCTAAGTTTGCTGAAATTGGCTCTGGGCTTCTAGGCATCAATTTCCTCTATTTAGGAATACTTAAACGATAGGTATAATTATATATTTGGTACACTTATTTTGTCTTTTTAAAAGTACCCACCCTCCCTACCAATAAATACATCTATAATTAAACCTCCACAATGATTGAAGACCAGGTTTTCTAGGTCCTAAAATACATGCCCACTGGGTCATTAGGAGCTGCCTAGAAGTTCAAATGAAACTTGGAAGCATCTCAAGTACAGTTGAATCCAGTTTAAACATGCCACCATCGTCTGTTTAGCAAGCCCTGAATGTAGACATACCCCAGGAGTTCAAAGTGTTGGAGAAGTAAAATTATCCACAATAGATTCCTAATGACATTTTAGGTGTACACAGACATAAAGGATCAATGACCAGATAATTTTTCTTAATTATTTCTTAAATATGAAATAAGAGGACATTCCTACACATTTCATAAACATTTCAGTGAATCTGTAAGCAGAATCTTGTACATAATAAATAGCATGGCTAACAAGAATTGTGCCATTTTTGTTAAACATATCACCAGTGCGATAATCATCCATTCCAAAAAATAAATCACCCACACTAACTCCTTCAGAGTGGTTCAGATGTATTCCCGCTTCCCAGCTGGCAGCTTTTAAATGTCTGTAATAAATGCAGGGGGGAGATTTTGGCTTTTCAAATAAACTGTAGATTAACATGTTTGTACAGCATCCATACCTTGCAGATCATGATGATTGAATCTTACTGGTACTAATGTCATTTGAACCCATTGTAAATTATATAAAGGGAAGCACTCTTTAACATTAAACATGTATGCGACTACTACTAATTATATTGTAATAGATTTTTCTGGTTTACTCTGGCTGCTCAGTGCAAACAATGATGTAGGGTCACCTCCAAGTGCAAACATGAGTCACTGATAATATACTTTTATTTTTTATTACCAGCTTTCTAAAGAAAAACATGCTAAAAAAATTGTACAGTTGTAAGAATATCATGATCTTGTAGAAATATATACATTGATGGTGTAGCTTTTAGTTGGTTTAAACCGAACATTCTCTTAACTTACTAATAAGTGCAATATTGTGGCAATTTATGAAAACTTTCATATGAGATAACTGTAATTTTTTTTTTATAATTGAAAAGCAAAAAAGTTAAATTGATATCAATGCAAGGAAGAGGCACCACTTTTGTCTTTGCTGCCCATTGACACGGGCCTTCTATACTGAATAGTTAATTTCACTCTGTGATTGAACCTTCGTAGGTCTTATTATTAAATTTCCTTAGCACAGTCAGAGCACCCTGAAAACTAGCAAAGCAACCTAAACAAAAGCAGTACTCTATGCAGCACAACACATTTTCAACCAAAGTATAACCAACAAGTTACTGATCCTAAAACAGGAACTACTTTAGGAAAGAAAATAGGATAAGTACACACAACCCGTTTGTGGCCACAATATGAAGTACAAATGCCCATAACATTAATTAACATTAATTCAGATGTATTTTCTTGTGCTACAGATTTCTTGTCTGTGTACAGAGCATGTGGACACTGCTATATCCCAACAAAAAGGGGTTGATGGGGAAATTAATAGTAGGTTCTGTGTTCACTAGGCTGTATATATGTTAAATACACCAGATGCATATTACATAAACCTGACCCTTGCACTCTGCAAGTTACATATTTCTGACCCTTGCACTCTAATACCCCTAATGCATTCTGTGCATTACACACTCTGAAATAAAACCAAAATCTACTTTCTGACCAGAGACTCTCCCCCTATTAGCACAATCTGGGAACAAGCACAAATTGTCATGGTGGGCTGATTACTAGATTTTTCACAATCCTAGCAATGTCCCTTACTGACAATGCTAAACAGGTTCCATCATTACATTAACATGTACAAATAGAACCTGCTGCTGCTGGCCAACCAGCTCTACTGTAGCAGGAAGCACATACAGTGCAGAGATCTGTGCAGGGTGACATTTGTATTGAAGTTATCACTCTTCTCTCTCCCCTCTTCTCTCTCTCTCTGCCCTGTCCTCCCTGTTTATGGGCTTGATTTATTAAAGCTCTCCAAGGCTGGAGAGGATACACATTCTTCAGTGAAGTTGGGTGATCCAGTATACCTAGAATATATTTCTTCAAAGTCATATGCTAGCAAATGTTTTGAATCTTGGACCAGATCCTTGCCATGTTTGCTGGATCACCCAGCTTTACTGATGAAAGTGTATCCTCTCCAGCCTTGAGTCTGAGTCATATGTCTAGCAAGTTTGGTTGAAATGTGTCCATGCGTTTCATAGCGATCACCAAATCTAGCTCCGACATATAGCTATGGCAATTGGCCGAGTGCAATGAAAGGCAAAAAAAATGAAATAACACCATAGACAAGAAAATCCAGAGGCAGGAATAAAAGACTTGCCATGCTGCGTGAGAGACCTACTACATCTAGAGCTTCAGAGACATGGGCATGAGGCCCAACTACAGGATAACAGAGATAGAGCTACTACATCTAGAACTTCAGAGACAGTACAACAGCGTGAGACTCGACTACAGGATAAAAGAGATAGAGCTACTACATTGAGAGCTTCAGGGACAGTACAACAGCATGAGGCCCGACTACAGGATAAGAGAGAGATACTACATCTAGAGCTTTAGAGGAAGTACAACAGCATGAGGCCCGACTACAGGATTACAGGGATAGAGCAACTACATCTAGAGCTTCCGAGACAGTACAACAGCGTGAGACCAGAGTACACGAAATGAGAGAAAGAACCAGACGATCACGAACTGCACAACATTTTAGCTTAGCATTCGAAGGATTCCACTATGATCCACATAAAGACTACTCACAGCATGCAAGTGTTGCCATCGGAAAAATGCAAATGGTTTGTAGTTACTGTCAAGCCAAGAAGTTTGAATCTGAACCTCCTGGTATTTGCTGCAAAAAAGGGAAAGTCAAACTCTGCCAACTGGAAACACCACCACAAGAACTTTGGAATTACACATCATTTTCCTATTAACATCAGAAAATACAACTCATGTTTCCAAATGACATAATTCGGCCCCACATCAGTTTAACAGCATAGATTTCCATCCACACTCACGGTCAGGGGCATATTTACCATAAAGCGTGATCATGTCTTCCCCTGCCAGATCAACCACCAAAATTTCTACAACTATATTTTTTTTTAAAACAAACTATTAGAAAGTGACCAGAGGTGCACTTACATCTCAGGAACAAAATTTCAGATTGTCCTAAAGTTATAAAGGATGTTTCATGAACACAATGTTCTTATTAAACATTTAAAACAGCATTGGAACATATGCCATTAATTTAGGTTAATTTAATTTAATTGAAATTTAAATATATATAGTACTTATTTTTTAAAACCTGTAAAAAAACATTTCTTTGATTTATCACTATAGCTTTATTTGATTTTTTCAGAGATAGAGATATCTTTTAATATACAAATTTCCTGTATATTATAAGATTGCAATAAATAAATACCCGGGCAACTCCGGGTAATCAGCTAGTACTATTATAAAATCTCATATTGGAGAAGCAATACATTTTTTATTCTACACTGAATAAAATAATAAAGATATACAAAAACAACTAACACATTTTTAACGAAAAATTATTTATGGTTTCATTGTCAATGTTCAAAAAGGTAGATCAATATCTGAGGGCTGATTTGGCCTAAATGTGATGTGAAAATGGACAGTAGCTTTGAGGCCAGGGTCATATACATCAGGGTCATATACATATACCCTAGAAAATGCAGAACTCTTTCAGAGAACTATAGAACTGAGCAGATGTCTGTTCGACAAGTCAAATAGCACTGATTGTGCTAGCTGGACTTACATCCCCTTGAAAAGAGACATTTAAGGGGGGATATGATCACACTGTATAAATATATAAATGGTCAATATAGAGAACTCTCTTCCAAATTATTCACTGTCAGAGCATTACAAAGGACAAGAGGGCACTCTTTTAGTGGTGTGCTCCAGTTGCTGTTGGGTTGATCATGAAACATTTGAACTGTAAAACTACACTGCTTAACCTTTGTACTAGCAAGTATGTGATAATGTGAAATTCATATTAAATGTCCTAAATGAATGATAGTCACTGCAATGATAACTCTAATGAGAATAAGCCTTTATGTTTTGTCTATGCAATGCATTAACCATGCTTATTCTAACCATGCACTTATTAAATAAAAATAAAAAACATATATTTATACGTTTACTAAATGTTTCTATTCTTGGTAAACTGTTGTAAGCTGTTTTACCAGCAGAATTATTCTAGAGGAATTATTGGACATGAAAAATTTGCAGCATGTATAAAGATATTACCCACTCACCCCCATAAAAGCTTATCCTAAATCTAATTAAATCTAAATATATTATAATAAATATATTTTAAAGGAATAATCAAGGGGTCGGCAAAGTTTTTTGGTCATTTATGGGTGGGTGGGAGCACACTAGGCCGGACCTGCCCTCATGGAACACTAGGCCCACCACCAGGGAACGCCCCCTGAAGTAAAATCCCTCTCCTCCATATGCATTGCGGAGGAGAGAGATTTACCTTCAGGGAGCTTTCCCTTTCAATGGTAAATAGGGGAGCAACTGCAAGGGGGCGGCACCGGAGCTCCGGCGGCTCTGGAGCTCCAGCTCCAGTAATTCCTAACGCCTCTTGGCTGATCCGGAGCTGAGGGTTGCCGGCCAGCATTAGGCCAGATCGGCCAGGGGGCGTTAGGCCGGAACGAACTACTGTCTAGGCAGTATCTGGCCTAAAGGTCAGAGTTTGCCGACCTCTGGATTAGTCTGTACAAGATACAATTGTTCAGATTTAGAAAAGCATGTCATCGTCTTTATTAGCTACTGTTTTTTCTTGTAGGGGAATATTTCTCATAACTGGAGCAAAGTTTGCATAGCATTGCTCCTTGCAGCTGGGAATTTGACTGTAAAACTAAAACTATGTATTACTTGACTATAGGGTTTGTAATTAGCTTTTTCTCTAAGGAAAAGAGAAAGGAAAGTGAAAGACAGGCTTTTATCGGCACTAAATTTGTTGATACACTCAAGTGTTTATTCATGGTCTAAGCTATACATATATAAAGATTTTTCCAGATAGAGCTTTTCTAGGATAGAACATAAATTTACAGTGTGAATGCAATTTACAGTGTGGTTAGGCAAATATGAACAAGAAATTTGAAGTTACTCTGTACACGATGGATTTCACTCATTGGGGGCTTCCACAGGGGATTTGAGAATTCAACACTAGAATAACATACATATACAGTTAGGTCCACACGTATTTGGACAACTTTTTTCTAATATTGGTTCTGTACATTACCACAATGAACTTTAAAAACAAACAACTCAGATGCAGTTAAACTGATTAGGATGGTTGAACAAAAAGATTGCATAAAAATGTGAGGAACTAAAGCCTTTTTTTTAACACAATCACTTCATTTCAGGGGCTCAAAAGTAATTGGACAAATTAAATACCTGAAAAAAAATGTTCATTGCTAATACTATAAACTCCTGGTTTGCTTTGGCCGTGTGTTTTGGCTCATTGTCCATCTGTATTATGAAACACTTCCCAATCAATTTGACTGCATTTAGCTGGAATTGAGTAGACAATATGTCTCTGAACAGCTCAGAATTCATTCGGCTGCTTCTGTCCCATGTCACATCATCGATAAACACTAGTGTCCCAGTGCCACTGGCAGCCATGCACGCCCAAGCCATCATACTGCCTTCAACATGTTTTACAGATGATGTGGTATGCTTTGGATCATGAGCTGTTCCACGCCTTCTCTATACTTTTTTCTTACCATCATTTTAGTAAAGGTTGATCTTGGTTTCATCTGTCCAAAGAATGTTTTTCCAAAATTGTGTTGGCTTTTTTTAGATGTTTTTGAGCAAAGTCCAATCTAGCCATTCTATTCTTGAGGCTTATGAGTGACTTGCACCTTGCAGTTCACCCTCAATATTTACTTTCATGCAGTCTTCTCTTTATGGTAGACTTTGATACTACTTCCTGGAGAGTGTTGTTCACTTGGTTGGCTGTTGTGAAGGGGTTTCTCTTCACCATAGAAATGATTCTGCAATCATTCACCACTGTTGTCTTCCGTGGACGTCCAAGTCTTTTGGCGTTGCTGAGTTCACCAGTGCTTTGTTTCTTTCTCATGATGTACCAAACTGTAGATTTTGCCACTCCTAATTGTAGCAATTTCTCGGATGGGTTTTTTCCGTTTTTGCAGCTTAAGGATGGCTTGTTTTACCTGCATGGAGAGCTCCTTGGAGCGCATGTTGTCTGTTCACAGCAAAATCTACAAGCACCCCTCCCCCTCAAATCAACTCCAGGCCTTTTATCTGATTAATTGATAATGACATAACAAATTAATTGCCCACACCAGCCCATGAAATAGCCTTTGAGTCGATTGTCCAATTTCTTTTGAGCCCATGAAATGAAATGATTGTGTAAAAAGAAGGGATTTAGTAGCTCACATTTATATGCAATCTCTTTGCTCAACCCACGGAATTAAAGTTTAAAGTCTGCAGTTCAACTCCATCTGAGTTGTTTCATTTAAAATTAAATGTGCAGAACAAAAATTAGAAAAAAATTGTCTCTGTCCAAATAATTATGGACCTAACTGTATCAGGTCAAAAAACAAATCATATATGTCGAAAAAAACAAAAATAGGAATTTTAATCTGACTGTGAACCGTTATAGAGTGGAGGGTTAGTGTTAAGGACTCTAAACAGGATAAAGTATATTAGATTCACCATTAAAGAGATATATATTAGATATTTGTCTGAATAACTGATATCAAACCTTACTTGTAAGCTGGCTGAAATCACTTAGATTGTGATATTGGTATTTGATTGAAGGTTGAATAGCCTATATTGAAAGGTAGTATAGGTAGTGTCAACCAAATGCATATGTGAAGTCCCAGGAAATGGATGGGATTATTATGTGTTATACATAAGGGAAAGGGACAAACTATGAAAACTCTGATCTACGAATAAGCCTTGATTTTTACTTACTGAAGGGTTGAATGATGGTTGTATTTTGGGACCGTCAATTGTCAAGGAAGATTGCATCCAATGTTACTGGAGACAACATCCGCTGCTGAACAAAAGTAACAAAACCAAGCAGTAGGGTATATAAGGTGTCTTCGTATTTATAGATATATTTATATACATATATATATATATAATTGTATTGCATATATAATTGATTGCCACAATGAAATAGCACCATTAAATTGTAATCCATTATTCATAAATGGCATACCTTCACATTGTAGTTGGTTATTTGAAAGTGGTTTAGATTCTTACTTGCTGGGCCTAACTCCCAGGTATAATAATTATATTTTTTTATTATAATATAATCATAAGTTATATTATAATACATAAATATAAATCATTATTATAAAAAATAATGAAATATTAGACCACAACAAATTTCTCACTGAAATTAGACCACAACAAATTTTCCACTGAAATTTCCCAAACAAGGGTGCAATATTATTGATTAATAATAATATAAATTAAATGCAGATTTTAGAAAAACAAATATTTTAATTTTTAGTAGACATCCCGGATGTGGTAGATTTTGAAGCAGGGTGCTGCAGAAAGCCCAACATCATAGTCAGGACAGTAGCACCTGGTTTCTTTGCGTTTCTTCCTTCCTCTGTCATCGGTCTTTGAACAGCAAACCACGCACATCCTTGTAGGTGCTGCCTTTTTCTGGGTTGGTGGGATGTATTCAACAAAGTGACGACCAGTAAAGCTCCGCTGATTGCTCTGCTCCTTGATTGGCTGAGGAAAGGGAAACCCTGATGATGCTTGAGCTGTCATCAGGGTTTCCTATTTCTCAGCCAATCACAGAGCAGTAGAGGTATGAATGGAGATAATATCTCCACTCAACCTCTATTGCCCTCGTATTGCCTGTGGTTACAGTTAATTGAAGGCACCTGCTTTCAATTAGCTGTGACCGCAATGTTCCCACAGTCCAGGAACCCCACAATGACATTATGATTGATAATGTCATTGTCGGATAACCTGTAAAAAATAAAAAAAAGAAGTTTAAGTTAAAATTTAAAAGTTTAAAATAAAAAACACATACGAAATAAATAATTTAAGAAAAAAAAATTTTTTTTTTTCCCTCACAAATTTTTGCTGTCGAATCCTGTGTTTTTCGGGTCAGGTCTACCCTAATTTGAACAGCCATATTCGGGTCCAATATAGGGACAACCCGAATTTGAACATCAACACTAGTGACACAATAGCCCTGACCTAGCAATGGCTCAATGAGGGATAGCACTGAAGATTTTGCCGATCCATAATGGCTGTATCTGGGGTTGAACTGTGTCCCTTTTCCAGTGTACAGTACTGTATTCCAGATGTAGCCAGATGAGGATTCGCATAGCTTATACGTTTTCATGCCAAATTGTGCCCTCTTTGACGCAATGTACTGCACCCAGCTGAGCCTCCCCTTGTAAGCCATTAGACTTTCATCAATGGTAACATCTCTTTCTGGCACATAGGTTTGCTGGAAATTTTGTAGAATCACCTGAGACACTTCCCAAAATTTCTTCAGTTTTGGTGCAGGATGGGTAGTCTCATATAATTCTTCGTTGTTTGCGAAGTGCAGGTACATGATGAGGAAAAATCAGTATTCTGGCATGACTGTGCCAAAGAATGGAGTGGCAAACATTTTATTCTTAGACCAGTACCACTTTTGCAGGGGTTTGCCCACAACTCCCTGCAGGATCACCAAGCCCAAAAACAGCCAAATGTCATCCTTGGTTACAGGTTCCCACTTTCTGCTTCTTGCAAACCTCAGGTGTAGAGGAGCTTGTTGTTGTCCAGCGGACCTGCATAAAACAAAATAAAAAATGTATTTTAGGATATGTTCTTTTTTATTGTGAAGGTTGCAAGTAATATGTTAGCAAACACAGAGCAGCATATATGTTTTTACAATAAAACAAAAAAAAAAATTAGCAAAAAATTTCAAAAAGTTAGCAAACACAGAGCAGCATACATGTTGGCATAAAAAAAATAAAAAGTTAGTAAACACAGAGCAGCACACATGCTGGAAAAAAAAATTAGCAAAAAATTTCAAAAAGTTAGCAAACACAGAGCAGCATACATGTTGGCATAAAAAAAAATTTCAAAAGTTAGCAGAGAGCAGCACACATGTTGGCATAAAAAAAATTTGCAAAACATTTCAAAAAGTTAGCAAACACAGAGCAGCACACATGCTGGCATAGAAAAAAATTAAAAAGTTAGCATAGAGCAGCACACATTTGCATAAAAAAATTAGCAAAAAATTTTAAAACGTTGGCAAACACAGAACGGCTTACCTGTCTCTGCAACAATTTTTTCGATAACTTCATCGGTCAAAAACAACTTAAGGTATGCCAGGGGGTCGTTGCATTCAGCTTCAATTTTCATCCCAGGTGTGCCGGTGAATGGAAGTCTTGGCGGTGCTGCCTGGTCTGCATCAAGGTCAACAGGACACCATGTGTGCACAGCACTGACCTCAGGCTCAGAATCGTCGCTCAGTTCACTTTCGCTGTCTGATGACAAATTTCCTGGTGAATCACTATTGCTCGATTCCACAAGGGACTCCAAATCGCTATCGCTGCTTTCAAATTCCTCCAAAACAGCGCTTGCGTCGGCGAGATGCCGTTTGGATGCCATGTGGTCTCCAGCAATCGGTCAGGAACAATCAAGGTCAAAGACAAAGCGATGAAATGATACATTCAGGAGGGGATTTATAAGCCATCAAAAAGGTCAGATCAAGGTCAGGGAAAATGTAAATCAGGGCACTGGGCAATGATGCCTGGTGCACTAAAATGTGTTTTTATACTTTTATTATGTGTTTTGCTGTGTATTTTACTGTAAAAAAAAAAATTAAAGGAGATTACATAGTAATCTGCTTTTAAATTTCCCGCCCCCACAAACCATCACATCACCCGGAAGATGTCACATCTTGCAGGGTGATGCGGTGGGGATGTCCCGCCCTGCTCACTCCACTGAAACCAACGAAGCTGTTCTCATCACCCGGAGGCTGATGTCCGGGTGATGTGAGCAGCTATAGTAAAATCCGGGGGTGATGCCAGTGGCAACTTCCTGCTGATATCACCCCTGGAATTTACTATAGGTGGTCGCATCTGCAGTTAGATGTGATGCACCATGCAGAAAACCTGCATGGTGCATCGCATCTAACTGCAGCATGGCGGGGACCCAGGCGGCATTTAAAAGCAGATTACTCGCTAATCTGCTTTTAAATTTCCTGCCCGGTCATGCCCCCCGATAGACAGGTGCCCCGGCATCACAGCGGGATCTTCCGATCGGCAGAGGTAAGAGGGGCTCCCAAAGTTATCTCAGGGTTACCGCTTTTTGCATGTTTTTTCCACCCCGAGTCACACTCAGGATTATCGCTGGGGGGTTAAAAAATACTTGATCGCATAATATAGTATTGTATCAAATAGAAGGATAGTATATTGTTGTTTTCATGCAGGTTCTCAAATCCTTGCCTCCAGATAGTGCCAAAAAACAGGGCACTATAATGAAGGTCGGAAAGATAATTTAAAAGATAACAAAGGTGTGGTTGTTAGTTTAAAACTATATATACTTGTTGGATGGATGTTGCTGTATAGAAGAAGTGATAAACATCTTAATTTGTTTTATTAAATTTGATTTGTTTCATTAACTTTGATTTGTTCAATAAAGTAAGGTAAGCCATCAGCAGCCAGCCAAAGGGGGAGCCATGCCGACGACTGACCATACATAATCATACTGAGGTGATTAAAAACACAGTCCTGCGCGTGCGTGAGTTGTTGATAAACATATTTAATCTAGTATAGAAAGACCATTTTTGTAAACCTTGTGAAGGTAACCAATTGGGTTACATAATATAGGATAATATACCATATACTATATAATTCTAGTTAATCAGTAAAGGTAATTATTAACCACCTGGCCGTTAAGCCCGAGCATGTTCGGGGTAAAAACTTTTGCAATTATGGTTAACCCCGAGTTTTTCTCACCAGTTTTTCTCTCTGGTTAAATGTAAACAAATGTTATATTGCAATCCGATTGTCATACATTGGATACATGCAAACGGATTACAACTGAAAGGAAATACTTACCCAGTGTCCGCAGCTCCTCTTGCAGCAATAAAAGATTTGCTATTGCTGCTGGCATCTGCAGTGAGATGTGAAGAACAATGTAGAAATCCTGCATTGTGCTGTGCATCTCTCCGGAGATGCCATCAGCAGCAGCCTCCAGCGTATCTGTCTGTGTCTGTGTGAGCTGGGCAGGGAAATCCCCCCCTCACATCACTCGGAGGATGAGTCATCTTCCGGGTGATGTGATTGGTGATGTATGGGGGTGTGTCAGGGAGGGAAATTTATTTACAATGTAATCTGCTTTTAAATGGTTTTTACAGTACAAAAACACCACACAACATGAAATAAAAATAAAAGTACATTTTTAATTTTTATTTTTAGATTACATTGTTGTCTATTATTTCATTATTGTTTTAAATTATTATTTATATTGCTGGACCTAGTTCTTTCTAACAATGCAGAGCTTATAACAAATGTGCAAATAAAAGAGAATCTGGGTAGCAGTGACCGTAATATGATTTCATTTAATGTAAGCTGTAAACAGGAAGCATAAACAGGAAAGATAAAAACATTTAATTTTAAGAGAGCAAATTTTCCATTATTAAGGGTGGCTCTCTGTGACTTGAACTGGGAGACAATATTGTCCTCAAAGAACACAGAACAGAAATGGCAATGTTTCAAGTCTGTTCCACAAAAGCAAACTGAAAAATATATTCCAGTGGGTAAGTTTAGGAGGATAAAATTAAAACCTAATGGGGCTTACAGCTGATGTTAAAAAAAAGCCACAAGGAACAAAAAAAAAAAGATAGAAAACAGATGGAAAAAGCAGCAAAAAGTGGAAGTATTTTAATCATGGGAGGTTTAAACTACCCTGACATTGACTGGAATAATGGCACTACAGGAACAGCACTAAGTCCCAGGTTCGTATCCCCGCCAGGGCACTAGCTGCATGAAGTTTGCAGGTTCTCCCTGTGTTTGCGTGGGTTTCCTCCTGGTACTCCAGTTTCCTCCCACATCCCAAAAACATGCAGTTAAGTTAATTGGCTTCCCACCAAAAATTGACCTTAGACTACATTAGTGACATATGACAACGGTAGGGACATTAGATTGTGAGCCCCTTTGAGGGACAGTTAGTGTCATGACTTTGTACAGTGCTGCGTAATATGATGGCGCTTTATAAATACTGTGTAATAATAATAGAAGCCCCATAAATACTGTGTAATAATAATAATAGACGCCACAACTAGAAATGATACTCCGCTCGACCTAGTTCTTTCTGACAATGCAGAGCTTATAGCAAAAACAGGAAAGATAAAAACATTTAATTTTAGGAGAGCAAATTTTCCATTATTAAGGGCATCTCTCTGTGACTTGGACTGGGAGACAATATTGTTCTAAAAGAACACAGAACAGAAATGGGAATGTTTCAAGTCTGTTCTACAAAAGCAAACCGAAAAATATATTCGAATGGGTAATAGGTTTAAGAGGCTAAATTTAAAACCTATGTGGCTTACAGCTGATGTTAAAAAAGCCACAAGGAAAAAGAAAAGGCATTTTGGCATTCCAAAAATATAAAAATGAAGGATCATAATATAAAGAATATAACAAAAGATGTAAAAAGGAGATAAAATGTGCAAAAATTCAAAATGGAAGACAGATTGCAAAGGAAAGGACGGCAAACTCCCCCAAATTTTTCAAATATATTAATAGCAAAAATATCAGATCTGAGCATGTAGGCCCTTAAAGGATGTCGCTGGATTGGTAAATGGGGATAAAGACAAGGCAGATTTACTGAACACTTTTTTTTTAACTCTGTGTACACGAAGGAAAATCGCAGAGCTCAAGTCTGAATTCATAATAGCCTTAAATGAGTCACAATGGCTCAGAATTGATATGATTGATAAACAGCTGGGAAAAATTAGGGTTGACAAAGCACCAGGGCCTGATGGATTACATCCACGTGTCCTCAAAGAGCTGAGCTCAGTTATTTCAAAGCCATTATTTGCGATGGATTGGCGTAATGTGGTTCCTATCTTCAAAAAGGGGGCAAAGTCATTACCAGGTAACTACAGACCCATTAGTTTAACGTCCATAAATGGAATAAATAAATGATAAAGAGCCACCCCAGGGTTCAGTGTTGGAACCTTTACCGTTTAACATCTTCATAAATTTTTTTTCAGACCTGCAAATAAAAAGTTGTACAAAAGGAAAAATGATATTATATTAGAAAACACTGCAAAATCCTCATATACCTGTGGCTATAATATTTTGAACTGACCATTAAAACGAATATTTAGAAATACCTTTCATTCAATTTAATCCAAATTAGTAATTTTACAAAAGGGAACATTGCTTTTTTTTATTTTTTTTTTGTCACAGATTATTACTGTGATGTACTATTAGTAATGATTTTTATTAAAGTATATTACAAGATTAGCATACTTGAAATGTAAAATACAAAATGCAATAACCTTGTATATAATTTGTTTAGACTAAAGAGTTGCAGGCATGTTACCTTTAAATTCTTTGGACGGAAGCAAGCATTCCTCACCTATGTTTCCACTTGATGGAACAATCTGTTTTAAAGCATGCATCCTCATTTAGAATCCATAGGAATGCTAAACCTCACATGATTTCAGATTTCCACTTCTGTTATAGTCTGGCAGGTGCTTCAACAGTTAGGTAACAATTTAAATATTCTGATTGAAAAACTAGGTGAAGTTTCAAAATCTTTTAGCCTGAATCATCCAACCATCTAAGTGTTTCCCCTATTCCAAATATCATTAGAAGATGTTCATTTATTTTGTCTTTACATGGATAACTAAAGTGAATTTTTACACAATGCTTTGTGACTTAGCATATTTGTCTAGGGAGAAAATTATGTAGGAACGCAAGTGTACCTAAACCCAAGCAAAAACTGAATGTACTGTAACATTACTCCAAAACCTGATAATCTTACCCGTAACACACTTTTTGTCTTAGGGTGGCTACACTCACTACTATAGAGAAGAAATGTTGCCACCATTGGACAGCAGCATGTGTAGAGATGGTGGCATTGGATGGTGTAATAGATTTAGATATGGCTTTACATGAGGTAATTTAAAAACAAAGTCTACCTCCAGAAAACACTATTTAAAGCTTTAATTTAAATGAATAAAAGCTGACCAATGTAAGCATTTGTCAGTTTTAAATGGTTTGTCTCAACCTTTTAACTGCTACTTTTGCTAAATAAGTTGGCCTGTTAATGTAAGATAACATGGGGAAATAAACTTTCTGAGAGGATAACAAAACTATGTAAAACAGTGAACACTGCAACATATACACAGAAGTTTCTATATTTGGTAGATGTATACATAGAGCAGATAAAAAAGTAATTAATCTTATCCTTTTTTCTCCAAAAGTAGCACGGGTTCAGTGGCTGCCATTCCTGACCTCCCTTTCTAAAATTACTATCTTCCTGGCTGTCACTGCATGCAGTGTATATTTCATCTTCTGAAAGATACGTTTCATGGGTCTTACATGTCTAAATGCAGGCCTGCCCAATAGGTAAAAACATGCAGTGGAGTAGCCTGTTGGTTATCATGCAAAAGATGCTTAAAGAACATCTTTAAACAGAAAAATTCCAGTAACAAAGTAAGATAATAAAATGTCTGTTAATAAACAAAAGGCAAAAAATAAGGCAGTCTTGTTTAAATTCCTAACACAAATCTGGGAGCAGCCACTGATGGCCACTTTCTGCAAATCTTGAGTGCCTAGCCAACCAACTCTATGGACCCTCCCAAGGCCAAAGTCCTTGAGGTGTGCAAATATAAATCTACAAGGAGTATCCTAAAAATAATAATGTATATGTACATATTGTATATTGTAATGAAACAAGGTAGTACAAATCCACAGTAATATTATTATGGTAATATTTGCACATCTTTATGAATTCATGGTATTTAAAATAAATAGGTGCTAAAATAGGAACTTTTAAACACCAGCGAAGCAAAACCATCAACTAAAGTTGAAGTAGAAGTTTTAGTCCAAAAAAATTCTGTAAGATTAATTTAAAGTCAATACCAATTTATATTACTAGTAATCACCAATTTAAAAGGGCCAGTAAAATGAGATGTGTAAAGCTACCTATAGAACGGCATATCTGTACCCAATGATAAAGGCGGTGACAGACTTTACAGAATTGGAGCCATCATCCCTTAAAAGATGGCTCTATACAGTGTTTGAGAAAGAGAAAAAATTAGAGAATTAACCACCCGACCGTTAAACCCGACCTTGGTTCGGGTTAAAAAAATTACAATTATCGATAAACCCGAACTTTTCTCACTGCATGAAAATCATCACTTACCTGGTCCCGCTGTGATCATCCAACGTCGTGTTCGTGTTCCAGCGTCGATCTCCCTCTCCAGCGTCGGGTGCCTTCTCTGAGAAGAAGCCGGCCGGTGGAGAAGAAGCCGGCTGGCTTCTTGTTCTCCGTCCGTAGCGTGTATGTGTCCCTCGGCAATGACGTCCGCGTGTGTCGTGTGCGGGAAATTCAAATTCAAACTCATTCAAACACATTTTCTATTGGATTAAATAAAAACTCCAGTATCCGATCCAATACAAAATAATTCAAAATAAATACAAAGTATGTAATTGGTAAATTCAAATTCATATTTTGTATTGGATACAAACTCCTGTATCCAATCCAATACAAAATAATATAAAATAAATACAAAAGTATATAACTGGTAAATTCAAATGCTCATTTTGTATTGGATTGAATACAAAGTCCTGTATCCAATCCAATCCAAAATAATACAAAATATATTTATGTGGTTTTGTCTATAGGTATGTGATGTTGGACTCCGTTTTAAAATTTACCACACTAGGGAGGTGTTTTAGAAAAATATATTACTATACAGTATACCGAATTATCGCATTTTCAGTATTTGTCATTTATTTATGTATTCTTGTTTAAACTGATTTTTGTGTCTTTATTTTATTAAAAGAAATTTTTTTTTTTTTTACATGATTGTGTGTTTCAAACATTTTTTATATTCATGATATCTACTAGAACCCTGTTCGGACATAATTCCGTAAGTTACAGGTCTACAATTTAAAAAAAAAAATTTAATGAAAAACAGTGTACCGCTTTTGGTAAAGAAATCTAGACATCAGTGTAAGGCCCAGGTGGTTAATAAAAACCTATACATAAAAAATCATAATAAAATTGACCCACAAGCAAATAATATTTCTCTTTTATTAGTTTTGAAAGTAAAAAAGTTATATGTCAAATGTACTTAAAAGAGAAAATGACTTAAATGCCAAATGTTAGTAAAGTTGACTAAATGCTAATTTCAGACACTGGTAATGCCATACACCAAGAAAGGAAATATTTTCAATTCTATATTATGGTATCAATATATGAGCTCCATCTCCAAGATCTCTTGCATGCCATGGTGGTATAGCCTTGCCTTTTATCAAATTTAAAAGACTGAATTCTTACAGACTTTTCATACAGTACTCTTAGGTTTTTGAACCTTTTTACAGGTGTTTTTGGTATTAAAGAGTATCAAAAACATCTGGAGTTTTGTAACATATAATGACTAACAAATAAATATGAATAATAAAAATTAAACATACAGGGTGAAATGCATTTTTTTTTATATTTTACTTTCATCTACAGTGTGCCTATTTCATTACCAAATTATGGTGGAATTTCCAAATCACTCACTAATTTTAAACTGGTCACAAACAACTTTCTGACATCTGTATTTTAAATAGGCAATTCCCTTGAGCCATTGCTGTAAAAAAATAGCTCCATTTTCGTACAGGAAAAAGTGACATGGACAAAACAGTTTGCCAAGATACATCAAATTTGCACTGGCCAAGTGAAAAGCATGCGGCTGTATACACTGTTGTTGTAAGACACATTAGGCCCTGTTTTCATTAATTCCTATTAGGAGTCCTGAAGCAGCCACTGTGCTATTGTGGTTATCTTTTGACTTTCCATTCCAGGAATATCAAGTCTGTATAAAGTACGAGCCAGTACATCAGAAACTTCACTGGCAGCTTCCTGTGTCTGAGTCATCTAAGAGAGAGAGGAAACAAGTAACATTATCCTCAAACGCCTTTTAGTATTCCACAAAAATGCAATACATTTTTAAAAATACTAATAAACCACAAAACAAACAACTTTCATGTTTCCATATCTCTGCAACCAAAAAGTCGGCTAGCTGAATCTGATCAGACTCTGACCTTTGCTTTGGGTCTTGCCATAGTTAAAAATCAAAGATTCTGCAACAAAACAAGGAAATAAATATAGCAAAAAGGAAAATACATCTTAAGAATGCATTTTCATCAGAGCTTTGTACTGTGTGCCCTCTGAAATTTGAACCTACAGTAGAGCTTACCTATTTCCATATTTAACTTTCTTTGAAAAACTAAATCCATCTTTTAAATTTTATAGTGTATATCTTGTATTGTCAAAATCTAAAATGACTGACACTGGTGGGGAATCCATGATGCAAATTTGGATTTCTGGCTACAGAACTGGCCACAGGGGTACAACAAAATAATTTAAATGCATTAACCTAACATAGTCCTTGGTTTTGAATTGTGTTATCTAAATAACAAGACCTTAGAACAGTAGCCACTTTTGATTATTTTTTCAGTTGCTCAGTTCTCCCTAAACAGCACAATACAATATGGTTGATGAACAGGAAGCCGTACTGGTCACTTAAATAGGTGAATTTACACTTTGTAAGGGATTTTTCATTGGCATAATGAATTATGCTCAAGCCCTTTAGTAAATCAACCTCAATAATTCATTAGAAGAAAAAAGGGGGGCATGGCTACGCGATGGCGGCGTGCGGAAGCTTTTTCTCAGAGCTCCCGCCACATTTCCTGTGCTTTCAGTCTGGCAGCATCCACACTACAGCTCTCCCCTGGGAAACCACACGGGGGGAAGACTCTGGGATCCAAGTGGGCGGGTAAGAATATCGCTCTTGCCCGCCATTTCCCTTCTCAGAGCTCACCAGCTCCAGGGCACGTGGCGCCCAATATGGCGTCCACTCGGCCTTCTCCTCCTAATACCAGCATAGGAACAGCAGGATTGAGCCCATCAAGCTGCAGACCACCATCCCCTAGTTTGTCAGGGAGTCCAGCTCTGTTCCATAGGGAGTCCCAGGGATAATACCACTGTGAGCTTGGCCCAGCTACCTCAGCCCCTCAGGCATATGTTACACACACCATGCTTCAGGAGATGTTTGCATCCCTACCTAAACGCAGTGATTAAGAAGCCATGGTTTCTAGATTTGAAAGTTCTATTCGCAAGGAGCTGGATACTGTGCAGGAGAAGGTGACAGTTGTTAAATCCAGGGTCACTGCCATAGAGACTTAGTGGCCATAGAGGCCACTAACACAGTACAGTCTTCCATGTCTGCTATGGGGACCTCCATAGGTGAAGTCAAATCACAACTTACCTCTCTGCTGCTCCGTACTGACGACTTAGAAAATCGTAGTCGCCGTAATAATGTACGCCTAAGAGGTATCCCAAATGCCACAGCTAATGCTGATTTACGTGCCACTGTGGCAGCTATTTTTAATACGCTTCTTGATCGCCCACTTAACACGGCCATTGAACTTGACCACAGGGTCAAGTTTAGTGGGTGATTAAGAAGCGTAATAAAAATAGCTGTCACAGTGGCACGTAAAGTACAGAGTACGCAGTATGGGAGACCGGCACTCCAATCTCCCTATTGATGTTTTATGTCGTGTTCACTATTATACTGTGAAGGAGGAAATACTGAGGATGGCCCTGTTGATTTTGATGGAGCAAGCATACAATTGTTACCAGATGTCTCAGCACAAACACTGCACATGCGCCGCATACTACGCCCATTACTTGAGTTGATTTGTTCTGCTGGAGCATTTTATAGATGGGTCATCCATTTCATGTGCTGATCACGAAAGGTAAATGAGACATTTGCACTCCATTGCCCTGCGTAACTTCCAGCCTTGTTTTCTCTGCTGGGGGTTATACCAAACTGGCTGGCTCTCCTTACAGAGGAAGCAGCCCCTCCGCAGCGGAACAGCAGGAGAGATGCTTCCCGGAGGACTATGCGCAACTATTCAGTGGATCAACGAAACGCACAAGGGCCCCTGTCTAATGAGGTTTGACCCCTATGCTAACTGCTAATTTTGCAAGTATCCAGGACCATGTGTTTTATTTTTATTTTCTATGCTGCTGAAGGTATATTGAACGGCTGGATCATATTGCACTGTTTGGATCTTTACCTTACTCAAAATGTTAGATTGGTTCAAACCGGATGTTTATTAAATCTTTTACCTAACAGACCCTTTTCTGGTGGATCTATTGGTTTTTACAAATGACAGGTGTTATCTGAAACTCCACTTGTCTGAGATGTTTTTGTTTTTTTAAGTTTATTCATTTTGGATGCTGAGTATTATAATGCTCCCTGCTGACGAGACTGATTTTATGTTGTAACTTGTTCTAAATTTGTCTGTATGTTTATGGAACAGGCTCTGGCCCATGATCCCTTTTGGGAAGGTATCCCTCTGATACTCCCCGCTTTTACTGGCTTGGGGTTTACTGTATTTCTCAACACATACTCAGTATCCACAAAGCCGCCTGTACCCAGGTTTAGCCCCTACAAGCTAGAGATTTCTAGTGATTTATGTGAGGCCTAACAGACTAACTTTAACGCCTTATTTTATTTTTTCTTGTTTAAGATGCCTATATTTGTGATGGCCCTCCCGGGCCGCCGCTATCTTTTATTTTGGTTAGGCTTTATGAATGCAGGATGAAACCATGTCCTGCAAGGACAGATTATTCTGGTTTTTATCCTCCAGCCTCCCCCTCATACCAGCGATAGGGGCTAGCTGTGTGCCACTGGTAAAGGTAATCGCCCTGCTACTTTTTAAATGGTTCTTCAGGGGCCAATGTATATTTTATCTCTACGGTGTCCTATTCCATATGTTCTTTTCAAGGACTAAATACTTTGAGGTTCACTGTTCACGACAGTGGCGCTATTTATATGTTTTGACTGGTTTCTATGACAATGGTTGATGGGGCCCTGTTCGGCAGTTTCTTTGGATGGCGGGCTTACACGGTTAGTAGCGCTGCTTCTGCAGTGGAAATAGCCACTTTACTGTGGCGCGCTGCCAATTAGAACACAGTCTGCCTATATACCGCCCCTGAGGGAGGCGGTCTACTGTTTTTGCATAGGAGGGATCTATTTGTATGCTGTTGAATACCCAATTTAATGTACCAATGGTAATGCCTTCCCCCCTTCCCCCTTTATTTTTAAATTCTCAGGGAAAATTGTCATGGTTTTGGTAACTGCTTGTGGTTGCCTAAATTATATATGCTATTAACCACCTGACCGATAAACCCGACCTTGGTACGGGGTAAAAAAAGTTACTATTTTCGATAACCCCGAACTTTTTTCACTGTATGAAAATACAGTGAGAAAAGTTCGGGTTTATCGATCTGGTCCCGCTGCGATCGTCCATCGGTCGTGTTCCAGCGTCCGGTGTCCTCTCCGGGAGGAAGAAGCCGGCCGGCTTCTTTTCCCTCCGTGTAATGATCCAGCGTCGATCGCAAAAAAAAATACTCACCTTCTCCCTCCGCTCCTCCGGACACGTCTGTCCTCTTCTATCTTCATCCGGCGAGTGCAGTGACGATCACCGCGGTTTCCCGGTGACGTCGCTGCATGCGTCGGCGCGGGAGGGAGGCAGGGCGGGAAATTCAAAATTTTGTATTGAGTTCCTTTGCATTGAACTCAATACAAAAAAGCTGTATTGAGTCCAATACAAAGAAATCCTTATATAATATA
>NC_092863.1:25918625-25991524 GCF_032062135.1 Pyxicephalus adspersus
GGCGTTCGCACACTAATACAACAGGGTCAAAAGAGAGGACCAGCTACAAATAACACTGTTTCACAGCAATATACAATATAGCAATAAATGTGGGAGAGCTTTAGCACAAGCAATAGGGACGGAAAAGGGCTTGTGCATTTGTGTCCTGTGTGCACTCAAGCTCAGGTGAGCTGACTCCTTAAAGGATGTTTTGGGTGCACTTGATGCTCCCATTAGCGATACAGAACTACAGGCGCCCAGATGGGTTCACACTGGCCTATTACAAATGATTCTTGCCTCAACTAACACGCCTGTTTTTGACTGCGTTTAATGCCCTCTTAATGCGCCCCTTACCGGCCGACTCATCCACTGCCCAAAACACGGTTATACTTAAGCCTGATAAAGATGCTAAATCCTGTGCAAGCTACAGACCGATATCGCTGTTAAATTGCGACGTTAAACTATTTTCTAGTATCTTAGCGGGTAGACTGACACCTATATTCCAGAACCTCATACACTCTGACCAAAGTGGGTTTCTTCCTTTGAGGGAGGCAAGAGATAACACTACGAGAACGCTGAATCTAAATCACCATGCCACCACACAAAATTCCATCTTTGATTTTCTCGGCTGACGAAGAAAAGGCGCTTGACCAAGTGAATTCGGAGTATCTGTACCCCTAATCGCCTTTTTGACTGGATACAGGCCTTATACCGCAACCCTACTGCCTCAGTCAATGGTATTTTATCCAGTCCATTCTCTATCGCCAATGGCACGAGACAAGGATGCCTGCTGTCTCCACTGCTCTTTGTTTTGCTTCTTGAACCTCTATTAGGCCACATTCGTAAAAACACAGATATCAAAGGAATTAAAGTGGGACCTACTGATCACAAAGTAGCTGCATACGCAGATGACCTCCTTCTTTTATATTACTGCTCCCCAAATAACAATCCTCAATTTTCTCAAAGAACTACGTCACTACGCCCAATTTTCTGATTACAAGATAAACCTTCAAAAGACACTGATTCTCTCCCTCCCTTGCCAAAGAACAAGGGATATTGTACCATAGGGCAGTCCATCTAACTCGATTAGTGGATTGGTGCAGACATGGTAGCTTTAAAGGGTGGGTAAGACTGGAGGACTCAATTTCCCCTATATTGCTAAGTGTAGCAGCATGGACTCCGTCAGAAGACTGTGCAGCTCTGCGCCAACACCCCTTGATAGGGGAGACGCTTAAAGTGGTAATCAAATATTTTCGTGCTGAAGGCACGGTGGGACACCCTAAACTTCAGACTAGTAGGAAAGACCCGATTTTTTAGGCTTTCCAATAATTGGGGTAAGATTGAACATATCCAAATGGACCTCTCTCTTCCCTGTTTGGATGTGTGGAGAAGAGTGCAGTTTCAGGACTTTGTTTCCTCACTCCCACCAGCACCAGAATTTTGCCGCCCTCTTGCTCCATTGGAGAGTTTATGTATGTCTGGAGACCTATTGAGGTATTCTTTCACATGTATAAAAATTACAGTTGGAGCCCAGCAATAATCCCGACCCTCCTTTCATACCTAAATGGGAGAGAGACCTTAATATTCAATTTACGCGTGAACAAAAGGACTGTATGCTAAACTTTGGACACAAGGCCTCGATTAGTAACCGGTACCAAGAGACAAATTACTCACAAGATGGTATAGGACCCCAGACCGTTTAACAAAAATGTATCCAAATACTTGTTACACATCTTCTGGAGCTGTCCTGCCCTGACCTTGTTTTGGTCTGGAGTAGCAGAGATCATTTTAGGACTCACAGAAATCTCCATTGCTAATAAACCAGAGCTCGCCTTGCTTCATGTGTCGACACTGTCGAGGAAAAGCTACAAAACCCCATTGCTGCGCCACCTATTAAATGTAGCCAAGGCATGTATCCCTTCATTATGGAAGCAAACTACCCCTCCTACTATACTACAGTGGATTTCCACGGTTAACAATATACAATTTATGGAAGAGCTTATGGCATCAAGGGATAAGTCCCCTAATAGGCCGGTACACACCTGGTTTTACTGAGATGACTTTAAATGTTCGGCAGATTATATATTAGACTACTCCATCCTCCAGTCTAGGTCCCTAGCGCTATACGGGCATATCCGATAACCAACCCCCCCCCCCTTCTCACCTTACCTACCCCGCCACCCTTCCCCCTCTCCTCCATTAACTCTGTTTTCTCTACCTTCTTCTTTTTTCTATTTCCTTTTATTAACTACAGAAAACTGGTGACCAATGGTACTCAGATTGAGTTTGACCTATGTTTTAGGAAGCTGTTATCCATAGGATGTTCCGTTTACTTGTAGACTGCACAATAGTATTAGATGTTTTTATACAACAGAAATAGTAAAGTGTATTACTATGCTCTGTAATTGCCTTTCCTATGTAACCTTTTCTAT
Source organism: Pyxicephalus adspersus (assembly GCF_032062135.1). Lineage (NCBI taxonomy): Eukaryota > Metazoa > Chordata > Amphibia > Anura > Pyxicephalidae > Pyxicephalus > Pyxicephalus adspersus. Next base: position 25,921,037 of record NC_092863.1, read on the forward strand.
ATGGTTTTAATGATGTATCTGTATGTTCTGTTGGTTCTTCAAAAAAGAAATCTTTTCATAATGTATTGCCTTTAAATGATTTTATGTAAGTCTCTGCCTAGCCTTTACTCTGTGTGAATGCACAGCTCCCTTTGGTTTCAAAGGGAAGCCATTCCTGAGGAATCCTCTAGAGCAGCGGTCCCCAACCACCGGGCCGCGGCCCACTACCGGTCCGCGGCGGTGTTTTCAGTGGGCCGCGAGTACATGATCCATTATTGAAAACGAAGCGGCACCCAACCACCATCCGCGGACCGGAAGTGGTCCGCAGCGGTGTTTGTATGAGATGCCGGTAAATGTACACAGTAGTCTGTGTACAAGCAATGCGAGCACATGACATGCAGCTCGATTGGCTGTCAGATGTCATGTGATCGCTTTGAAGCAGCAGAGGTGCACAGAGAGAAAAGAGAAGACGCCAGAGTATGTCTTCTCTTTTCTCTCTGTGCACACACCCCCCCCGGTCCTCAGAGAAATTTCCTTCCGTGAAACCGGTCCCTGGGGCCAAAAAGGTTGGGGACCGCTGCTCTAGAGGATGACATTGCTCACTTTTACTTTTGAGCATGCTGTCAGGGTGTCTTGCTTACTGTTTTAATATTTTAGGTTGCTAACCCAGAAGTTGTTTCCAAATAATTTTTTTTCGATCTGCATATTTATTTAAGGGCAATGACTCAAATGAAAAAATGTGATGGATTCACTTTTTGCTAATTTTGAATTATTATTATTCAACTACTACCTATATATTTCCTTCAAAAGAAAAATCTGTTGCATTTACAGCCCTTATATACTGCTCCAAAGGAAAGGAGACTTGATGTAAGGTGTTCCTGCAACAGCTCTTTTTTGCCTGCTACAGCTCTGTTCTGGCCTGTGGACTAAGAGGAAGTGTTACAAAAAGTTTCTTCCTTGTTCTTATTGTATTTACACTAATCTGCTTCTGAGAACTCATATAGAGCACTCCACAATGGGATCGGTTGCCTAGGATAATTAATCAGCTCCTGGAGTTAGTTCTGAATCATAGCTGTCATTGACACTGTTCTAACAGCTGGTTGTGTCCTAGGCCTATTTAAAATTTAGCAAAAGTGATTTAAGGCACTGCTGCCTCTGACTGCTCACCAGATGTGAAGTAAATTTGAGTGTTGTCACTACTGTGCTGTTCACTGTTTTACTTGCTGGAGAGGAGGCTGTACCTGCAGGATCTCACTGCTCCCGCTTAATTTATTCTGTAGATCTATCATTTTCAGGATTAGGTTAAAAGCTGGGCATTAGGGTGGTAGCTAGAGATGGTCAATTGCAAAAGGTTACATTTAGCAACTTTTAACTTTACAGTGAAGGGAGTCCAAGAGTTGAGAAAGTTAGAAGTCAGGATATTGGTTTTAAAAATAATTGTGACACATGTTACATTTTAATACTCACAATACAAATGCACTCCTTGATGATGTCATGCCACTCAGGAGAATTCAGAAGGAAAGTTACACATAGATGTCTGATAAGCTGCAGAGTACACGTATGCCACTTGTTTGATTTACTTTCCACATAAAATATTTTTTTAAAAGATGTAACACAAACTGTTGAATTTCTGAAGAGTGACACTAAACTTCCATACATGGATTTGGCTTCCACCTAGGAGATATAACATGAGACAATTAAAAAAAAAAACATCCACAGATCTAATTAAGGGTAAAACACCTTAGTGCATACTGTTGCTTTTTGGTTCACACGTTGCCCTGTCCCTTTTGGCGGCCCATATTTGAAACCAACTAAGGCTCAATCTGTTCTCCAAATTCCAAAATATTGTGGGTTAATATTATCTGAAATTTTTACAGTGACATTTCTCCAAATGCCAATCCCAAGGTTTCCCCGAACCTTCTGTTCCAGTCACAGCTGTAAAACGTCACTTTTTGTCTCAAAGTAATTTTTCCCATTGAGGTCAGCAGAGGATTTAACCCTTTTTTTCTTCAATATTTATGTGTAGCCCTTCCTGGGCATACTGTGACCCATTAAAGATTAATTTTACTTGCAATAATTGAAAGCTCTTGGTACAAAAATGTTCATCCAAATATATTCCTTAATAGCCACAAAAGTATGTAAACCCACCTAGTGTGGCACCAAATAGCTTTGCAAGCCCAAATATGACCTTATAAATGTAGCAGTGGCATTGTGGCATCATATCTGCGGAGAGAAATGTGGGTGGGATATAGGACTAGATTTAGGGTTTTTTTTCCCTTGGCCTGCTACTTTGGGACATCCTCCCTCCCCAAACACACACAGCATACAGAACCAAAATTTACAATGTTGTACCAATAGCAAAGCCACAATCCTTCTTACAGAAATGAATTAAACACAATCACAACCAATAACTGTACGGACACTAAAAACCTCCTCCGAGACACAATCAGTATAGTACTAACAAGCACATACATATAACATACTGAAACAACTAGAAATAGGCCCACACACAATTAGTACAAGGTTGATTCTGTAAGATACAATACAAGTAATAAAATGAAGTAAATGTGTCCGAAGGGAAAACAAAAGCAAAGAATGCCATTTAATTACTGAATCACAGGTAAAGTAGTTAATGCATTTCTTGTTGTGCTACAATTTTATTACTACTTTTGCAGCATGGTTGGCAAATTATTTATTGCAGCATAGGGTATACTGCAGCTATCTGTGTGTGTTATTTAGGTTGTTTTAATGTGCATTGTATATCTATCAGACTCAGGGGAGAAGGGTGCAGGCAGCTATAGGCTTTTTGCCTTTTTCGACATGAGTTAATTTGTCGCGTTCTGGAGGAGGGAGGGGAACTGGGACAACACTTGCAGACTGCCAGAGGAATAAAGCAAAGCAGTACCGGTGGCAGTAGCCACCCATCAATTTAGTTCAGATGAATCTGGAAAAGCTAGGGTGGTGGCAGAAAATACCTTTTTGTGTGTCAGGATCCAATCAATCAATCTAATAAATAAATGATTCCAAGTGACTTACACAGTAGGACGATGAACACATAATCTGTGATGAATTTTTATGCCCTGAAAGTTATTGTTAAAAAAAAAAAAAAAAAAAAAAAAAAAAAAAAATCACTGGCAGGAAATCTTTTGTCTGACACTGCCCAAAGCGATGCAGAACTTCAAGCACACAGATGTCTCCAATTAGTTTTGTAATGAGGGATTAGTGCTGAAATCCATGGAAAACAGCGGACCAATACCTTTCAGTAGATGCTGGATATAGGCACTGGGACACTCAGTTTGACACTAAAATTTAGAAAAAGCAAAATTATATGCCCTGAGTTTCGTTGGTCTCTATTATCAAGATGCCAGGGCATTTCGCTAACAAATGAATTATTAATTGGGAAAACAGAAATTGAAAACTTACTGAAAAATATCTTTCTATATTTTAACTATTTTAGCAAACACAAAAATTATTCAACAGGATTTGTAAATGATCAGTTGTAATTACAGTATAATAACAGATTGCTGGAATGAAAATCCCCCAATCTGATTTCAGAACAGCATGTTGGTAAGTGGAGGAAAAATAATGGTATTTTAGTAGATCAACATGTATATAAAAAAACATCAGTGTGTCAGTGATAATTTGAACATTTTTTTATTTGTGAAAAAAACCTGAACAGCAATATTCATAAATAAATAAATATATAATAATATACAAGGAGATATCTACCCCGAAATCAAAGTTAAGGGCAAAAAGAAATGGCAGCAGTAATAACATGTGACATATAAGCTACTTTTAAAACTAAAAACTTCGAAAACAATCAGAAACAATTAGAACACCAGTCTTTGAGAAGGAAAATTACTGAGGGAGAGTAAAAGCTGAAAGAATTGAAAGGTCAGCAACCAAGCTAAAGAAGATAGAGAAAAAAAGAGGACACAAAAACAAAGAACTGGGTTGTTCAATCGCATTCCCAGTTAGAAAAAGTATCTAAATGAGAACACCTGCATATTCAGCATCCAAGTGGCATCTATATTTCAAGGCCCACAAAACTGCTGCCAGGAAAACCAGAGCCTGTTACAGTATTTTTTTCCCCAGTTCCTTCAAAACTAGAGGTAAGGTCTTCCATAAGCAGAGGGAAGCATTTATTCTCATTTGCTAAAACATTACAGAATAAAAATATTATAATTAGTTTCATTTAAAGTATATCAGTAAGGCCCTGGTCAGCACAAGTATTCACCAGACACCGGTCCCCCCATTCCAACGCCGCAGTCCTTACCTAAAGCAAGACCCCGCTCAGCCTCGGGAGATTGGTTGTGTCTCCCAGCACTCGTTTGCCACCAGGACATGTACAGAGTATGGTGTCTGGGGATGGGCCAGCAGCTGACCAGGAGCCCACAGTACAGGAATTACCAGGAAATCCATAAAACAAGCTCAAGTCAAATGCAGAGTCAGGGTCACAGGCAGAGGTTGGTCCAGGCTGAGTACAAGCGAAATGTCAGGGAACAGAAAAAACACATAAGAATCTCTCCGGCACAGATAAGCCCAGCTAACGCTACAACAGGCACAGAGGACTGGAAGCAGAGAGGCTATAAAGCCCCAGCAGCCAATGACAGCATGGGCTTACACAGTAACCACTCTGGTAATCAGCTGCTGCACAGCTACAAATTCTACTCAGGTCTGCACCTCAGTGCAGGGGATGCAGAGAGGAAAACACATGCAGAGGGAGACAAGCATGATGCAACCAGCAGAGCACTAATCCTAAAACTACTACTACTGCGAGCACAGCCACCGGAGGGAATAGGCCATGCTCGCCCTCCTGCGGTGGGGCACCACCTGGGATTTTAGGCATGAAGAGCACCTCCTAACAATATCACTTTAAAGTGTATGACCCTTTGTTTGTAAAAACAGGGAGCCTTTACATGCCCACATTTCATTATTTATTGCAATGCATGTGCCTGTCACAGGAAGTGTGAACAGCCAACTTTATCAAAAGTTTGTATTTGTATTAAGGTTTGCGGAGGTAGTGAAGCAATGTCTTAAGAAGAAGGCAGTATCTGCACTCTGATCACAAGGCTCTGATCTTGGCTTAACTTTACATTTAAAGGTGTGCTTTATTTGTAAAACAGATTTTTTGTTGTTGAGATGTCTCTGTCTGTTTATCCAGGTAGTGCAAAATCGAATAATGACATTCACAATCACTTCTACTATATGGTTATTGGTAGATCTAAAGTTGACTGTACAACCATATAAAATGCAACCTCCAGTCACTGTGAAGCAGTGTGAAGTGTATAGTAACAATGAGAATGCCCTCAAACATTAACAGTTAGGTCCACAGCTTCTCAAAAGCAAGTTATTTCTTTTTTAATAGAGTCCTGACATAACATCGGTGAAAAACAAAAAATGTTTGCCCCAGGGCACTGCTGCCTTCCACAGCTTTTGTTTGCAGGCAACATTTAATTTGTTACCTCTCATTATCATATAAATAAACCATTGCAGTTTGTAAACAGGTAGAAATGTCAGTGGGCATTTTTATCAGTTGGTTCAAACACCACACAAACAAACAAGCGCACAGTTCTTGTTTTTAACATTTTCCAACTGTAGATTAGCTATTTTCATGTAAAACCCACCATTATTCTATCCCTGCTTTGGTTCTTATTGCAAGGATTGTAGTAAAATGCCAAAAGCCACAGCAGGTCGTCTGAAACTTCCAAGTCTGATGTCAACAGCTGCTCTGCTGCAATGTCTACCCATTCCCCAAAGTGGATTAATAGATACCAAGATTTAAAGACACAGTCAGGAGACCTGTAAAAAAAAAAAAAAAAAAAAATTTCAAGAAAGCAGAATGATTTGTTTTAAAAAGACAGTGGAATTATCTTTTACCGGTAAAATGTGCATTACTCACATATGATACATATATATTACTGTTGTAATAACACAGTACATTCTTATCATAAAAAATATCAATCATACGCCAAACACTGCCAGTAACTCACAATGTATATTGGGAAAAAATTTTGTTACCTCTCTTCCCTGTCCATATTTCTGAGGATTTCAACAATAGTGCACAAATGTTGGACATGGAAATGAGAATGTAATCCTGGAAAAAAAGAAATGCTATTAAATAATAATTTAAATCAAAAGAACTTGTTGATAGGCCAAGAGTATCCAGAAAAATCCTCACTGCACTTTTGTGTCATTCCTCCTACACACTTCTCTCAGGTCCTCCTTGTTTCTCTTGAACACCACTGTCAGTTGTCAAGTACTGCACCTCAATGATTTGTTCATGATTCCCTCTAATCCATTTCTATTCTTACATATTTTTCACACATACTTCTAAGTAGTCCTCCTAACTTATCTTCAATATATACTTTTTACATTATATCCTCATGCCTCACAGGTCCATCTATGCTATCTTTCTTACGCCTCATTCTAATGCATCCTTTTAACTCATTTTAACAAATACTTTTTATTATTCTCTCTACTACTATCACTCCAACTACATAAAGTTTCACAGACATTTTGCTACCTTTTAGAATTTTACAATTTCTTAATTTTGCTAATCAGTAGGAACACCACAACAGAGTTGTAATGTTGGAGACATGTGGCTGTCAACAAACAGGAATAACGCTAGCACTGAATGCCCAAATTTTTTTTAACAGAAAAGGACCACTGCAACTAGGCAAGCACAGAACAATTTGGGAGAACTTTATTAAATGGCCAACAACCACGTTATTCTTTCGGAGTTACAGACTGGGAAAGCTCAGTCTTTATAACATTCACCTTTTCCTTTTAGAAAGAGGAAAAAGTTTATTTATATACATTTTCTGGTTTGTCTGCTAGAAACAAAGATATACTGAACAGTAGTGGCAGGAAAAGACCAAGTGGTCCTCCATATCTGCCCCTTTTTTCTATTATGCTGTGTGCATTGATGTATATTTGTTGAAAGCATGTTCAAAATAAAAATGTAACACACAATACATACACATTAAAAAACATCCGTGATTCAACCATACAACAGAGTTTCAATTATGGTTGGCAATTCTAACTGGAGTCATAGTGCCGAATGTAACAATATTTGCCTAAGTTAGTACAATTAATCAGCTTTCCTGTAACAATCCGACGCCTTTCGCAGATTAAATCCGCTTCAGCAGGGGTTCAGTATATACACTACAACAAAATACAAAAAAAACATCCATTAGTTTTAAAATACATAGACCATCACAAAATAAACTGATAAATATACATTGTACATACCAAAAATGATGCAACCTGGCATAGGAGTCAGCATAAGAGGTAGAGGAGGCCCACGGCAAGGAAAGTGGACACACACATCAAGATAGGACAACCCAGGAGATCCAAACACAAAAAGTTGTTGAAGTGTGTTCAAATAGTTAAATGCCAATCCCACATTTATTTTTTATATATTGTTTATTGGCTAGACTAATATATATATATATATATATAGTCTAAAAAGTAATGCCAATGTTCTTTTAATATCAAACATTATACATTGTGCCATGCACAGGAGCAAAATAAAAACCAATAAATCATTAAGAAGCAATATTGTTATGCTTCCACAAATGGACCATATGAAAATCTTTAATAGCAACAAAGCATTATCAAAAAAAAGTCCCTCTTCAAAAAATGGGGCAAGGCCCACCATGTAAGAAGAAATATTCAAAATATAGATGTACTTACATTGCTTACAAGATGGCACACAGTCAAAAAAGTGTGTCCACTAAAAAGAATCTCTCGTGGTGTCCGCATCAACATCCACCACCCTTTATACCTACCTACTATCAGGATAGCAGCGTCCCAGTGTCCCACATGTGAAACACGCCCAACGTAATGACCTCAGCAAGAGGAGGCCGATATCTGGCGTTCCGACATGCAGGGAGGTCTCAATCCGGATGCTGTGGACATCCAGAGGAGGCTTGTAAATAGCCATTTATCTAAATCACTAAGTCACAAATGGTGGGACAGGGCCACTAGGGGGCGCCACAGCTTTCATGGGACTGGTGTGACCCTGAGAAGGGTCAAGGCACAGAGTCTAATTAGTAACCAGGTTTTCTCCAGAGCCTCTGATGGTGAGGATGTTGCACCAGGTTACTGCTAGGTTGCAGTCCTTGGGCAGGATGTTTGTGAGGATGTTGCACCAGGTTACTGCCAGGTTGCAGTCCTTGGGCACACCAAGGTGGGCAGGATGAAACACAGTACCAAATCACAAGTCTGAAGAATAGTCAAGGAAGGCCAGGGTCGAGGCAGGCAGAAGCAAGAAAGGTCAGGTCAGCCAGGGGTCAAATACCAGGAAAATGTGACAGACACCAGTGACACAGGCCACCGCGGACACTGGGAACAAAGGAGACACTGGAAGCAACAGGAAGACACAAGAATATCCACAGACAGACAGGAACACTGGAACAGCATAACCAGCAGCGCAACATCCTCACCATCAGAGGCTCTGGAGAAAACCTGGTTACTAATTAGACTCTGTGCCCTAACCCTTCTCAGAGCTCACACCACTCCCATGAAAGCCGCATCGCCTATGTCTCACCATGCGTGACATAGTGATTTAGATAAATGGCTATTACAAGCCGAAACTAGATGGATCTATCAGAGCAAACTACTTCCCCGGCTTGCATGACACATTTAGTTTTAGGTCCTTTCTTTGAGAGGTGTTTTTTTTCCCCATTACCATATTTAATAATATTGATATTTTGTTTGATTTTTGATAGTTATCCTTTTTGATTGTTGGTGCGCTCATAAATGGGACCTACCGTTTTTCTTCCTGCATTCCACTCCCTCTGTTTTTTCTTCCGGGTTGGCCGTCCTTTGTTGGTTGCCCCTCCCTGGATGTCCAGGTCTGGTTTGCGACCTCCCTTCGCTCCACTCACTTCCTATGGATGGGCTTGGAGCATTCCATGTCAGAACATCGGATATCGGCCTCCTCCTGCTGACGTCATTACCTCGGACGTGTTTCACGCATTGGTGAATAGGAGGTGGTGAATATTGATGCGGCTCTAGGGGACCCATGAATTTTGGGGACACCATGGGAGATTCTTTTTAGTGGACAAACTTCTTTAACTGTGTGCTATCTTTGGGCAATGTAAGAACATCTATATTTTGATTGTTTCTTCTTACATGGTGGACATTGCCCCCTTTTTTGAAGCGGGACTTTTCTTTTCATAATGCTTTGTTGCTATTAAAGCCTTTCATATGGCCCATTTGTGAAAGCATACCAATATTGCTTCTGAATGATTTATTGGGAGTTTTTTTGGTCCTATGCATGGCACAATGTATATTATTTGATATTAAAAGAGCATATAATATTGATATTAAAAGACATTCTTTTTAGACATATATATATATATATATATACACACACACACACACACACACACACACACAGAGTGAGGGAAAGAAGTATTTGATCCCTTGCTGATTTTGTACGTTTGCCCTCTGACAAAGAAATACCCATTCATGACCCATTGAAAATGGGTCGTGGATGGGTATTCCAGCATGACTATGACCCAAAACGCATGGCCAAGGCAACAAAGGAGTGGCTCAAGAAGGGGCACATGAAGGTCCCGGAGTGGCCAGACAGGTTGATAGGGTTTTTGGGTTCTTTTGTTGTTATTCTCTCTCTCACACCTACAATAAACCTACCATTACAATTATAGGCTGGTCATTTCTTTGTCAGAGGGCAGACGTACAAAAGCAGCAGTGGATCAAATACTTCTTTCACTCACAGTATATATATTACAGCTCGCTTCCCTGTTGCTTCTCCCTGTGGGATTGGCATTTAGCTTATAATTTGAACAAACTTCAACAACTTTTCTGTCTATTTGGATCTCCTGAGTTGCCCTATCTGGATGTGTGTGTCCATTTTCCTTGCCGTGGTCCTCCTCTACCTCTTATACTGTTTCTAAACATTTGTTATGTTTATTGGTATGTACAGGGTATATTTATCAGTTTATTTTTTGATGGTCTATGTATTTTAAAACTAATGGTTCGTTTTTTGTACTTTGTTGTAGTGCTGTTATATTTATTACCTGTATATACTAAATGCCTGATGAAGCGGATTTAATCTGCAAAATGCGTTGGTTCGTTACAGGAAAGCTGAATAATTTTACTAACTTAGGCTATTATTGTTAAATTCAGCACTATGATTCTAATTAGCCAACCAAATTTCCAGCCATACTTGAAACTCTGTTGTATGGTTGAATCATTAATGTTTTTTAATGTGTATGTATTGTGTGTTACATTTTAAATATTTTGTAAATAAAAGGTTATTTTTTATATATAATCATGTTTTTGTATATACTGCCTTAAAAGCCCCACGTACAAAAAATGGTTTCTGTCCATTTCAAATAGGGATGCTGGAAGTCTGTATATGATGACCAGATTAGACAAAAAGATAATTATCCTTTTAACCTTTCTGGTGGTAATCCCAAGTGTGGCTCAGGGTGGATTTTCCATCCTGGCGATGCTGGCCGGGCCTTTGCGCAACCGGGTGATGCCCAGCGTGTGAACGTTGGGGACGGGAGGCCAGGGGAGGCAGATATCTGCGCACGAATCTTTGGTTGGGGGGTGGGACTGCTAGGCAGGAAATTTAAAACAATGAGGATTTTTAAATGTACCGCTTTTACATAAAACCAAAAACTTACCATGCTCCCTTGTCGTCCCCCTGCTGGTCCCCGCAGGTCCTGGGAACACGTCCTCCTCCAATCTCCAGCTGCTCAATGCAGAGACGATCTCTGGGGTTTCCCGGTGACGTCGGTGGGGTGGGCGGATTGGTGGGAAATTCAAATAATTGTGCATTGAATTCAATACAAAATAACTGTATTGAGTCCAATACAAAGACATTTTCATATAATATATATAATTATGTTATACAGGTAGGTCCATAAAGATTTGGACAGAGACAACTTTTTTCACGTTTTGGTTCTGTACATTACTACAATTAATTTTGAATGAAACAACTCAGATGCAGTTGAACTGCAGACTTTCAGCTTTAATTCAGTGGGTTGAACAAAAAGATTGCATTGCAAAATCTGAGGAACTAAAGCCCTTTTTTTACACAATCACTGCATTTCAGGGCCTCAAAAGTAGTTGGACAATTGGCTCAAAAGCTATTTAATGGGCTGGTGTGGGCTATTCCTTCCTCGTGTCATTATAAATTAAGCAGATAAAAGGCCTGGAGTTGATTTGGGGGGGGGTTGTATGTGGAAGATTTGGCTGTGAACAGACAACATGCGGTCAAAGGAGCTCTCCATGCAAGTGAAACAAGCCATCCTTAAGCTGCAAAAACAGAAAAAAACCTATCCGAGAAATTGCTATAATATTAGGAGTGGAAAAATATACAGTTTGGTACATCATGAGAAAAAAACAAAGAACTGGTGAACAAAAGACCTGGACGTCCATGGAAGACAACAGTGGTGGATGATCGCAGAATAATTTCCATGGTGAAGAGAAACCCCTTCACAACAGCCAACTAAGTGAACAACACTCTCCAGGAAGTAGGCCTATCGATATCCAACCAAGTATTAGAAATGAACATTTTATTTTCAGCTTTTTAATTTGTCAAATTACTTTTGAGCCCCTGAAATGAAGTGATTGTGTAAAAAAAAGGCTTTAGTTCCTCACTGAATTAAAGCTGAAAGTTTGCAGTTCAACTGCATCTGAGTTGTTTCATTTAAAGTTATATGTGGTAATGTACAGAACCAAAAGTCAAAAAAGTTGCCTCTGTCCAAATATTTAGGGACCTAACTGTTATATTGTAAGATCACCCGTAGCAACGGGGGGTGTTTCAAACAGGGCCAGCAGGTTATCCATGCAACAAGGGTTTTATTCACTAATACTATTTACACACAAAAACAGGCAAAATAAAACAAACAGCAAAAATAAAGCCTGGCCACTTGGCCTTTATCTCACTGTTAGATCCCTTTACTAACAATCCTAGTGTTGTGCAGGATTCTAGCCCTGGGAACTAGCCATACAGCTTTTTCAACAAAGTCTGTGTCTTTACTCACAGTTCACATTGACCCTTCTCCCAGCTCAGCAACCAAGACAGAGCCACAGAAAAAAGCAGGCTGGGAGTTTATATCCCCAGCATAATTTCCAGATGCATTTCAGCTGAGACAGTTACACCTGATCATACCCAGGCCTCTTTAGCTCCCCCACTTGGCCAAGAAGCTCATTGTCATTCAGCCTGGTACTTCAACCCCACCTTCAGGTCAAAAGGAAAACTGTTTGACTAAACAGAAAAGTACTCTGTGTATGTCCTGTGTATGAAATCACAGGTTCTTTGACCAGCTGTTAAATACCCCCCTCTTGTTTCAACCTTAGGGTTGGGACAGAGGCTGCCAAGTAGGTATGAACCCGAGATCAGACGAGTTTGGGAACATTCAGACTGATGTGGCCGTAGGCTGCCATTGAAGATGTGTCTTCTCTTTTCTAGGTCAAAGCACAACAAACAAACAAAAATATTCTTTTTAGAGACCCGGTGCTCTTGACCAATTTGTCTATGGCATCTTTAGGCGACTGTGGCAAAGCATCTTTTCTTTAAATCAGTTTCTTCCAGATCCTCACAGTACTCCTGAACATCATCCTTCAGCTCCAGCAGTTCCTCCTTCTTCAGCTTAGTGCAGGTATCACTCAGAACGTCAATTTCCTCCTTTGTTAACTCTTCACCCAGTTCTTGCTTTATGTTTACTACTTTCCGCACTTTCTGCTTTCGTCCAGGTTTTTCCCTTTTTGTTGTAGAGCCTCTCCTGTGCATCATGTGTTTTCCGATTGGCATCATTTATGTTCTTCCTGGCATATTCAATCAGGTCTAAAGTAGACTGTGGCTGAGCAATAACCCCCCTGACTTCTGCATTTACCATCCCTGAATCTTGCCAATGCTTGATGGTATGGTAAGCATGTTTGCGTGCCTTGGTAAAGAGGGATCCCAAGCGAACATAGTAGCTTGCCTTGTCATTCGACACCTCAAACCCCTTTGTTTTTGCCGCCTCCTTTTCTAGTTCCTCATCAGTTAGTGGTGGGTATTGTTAAGGAAGAGTTTCAGACTTTGAAAGAGCAGTATCAACACCACTGCTAATTTTGCACACCGCACTGCAACCACGCACAGTGTTGATGCTTCCATTTACAACAGACCTGGTCATCTCCACACTGTCATACACTGCTCCCTGTAGTGATGGTCTTCACGCTTTTCTCTGCCCCACCCCAATCACATTTAAATCATTTTTCATTGTTGTGAGACTCTGATGTTGATTTGGTCATAAGGGTCATAAGGGGATAAGACTGTATCACAATGGGCCCAGTGAACTTTGGCTACATTCTTAGAAGGCTTTTGCAGTATGTGCATTTTCCTGGTTCCACCCCAGTAAACCGAACACGACAAACGTAGCATTCATATAGCTTTTCCCCAGAACCAGTTCTTATGTGCCTCTGCATGTGAAAATCAAGATTTAAGTGTCTGGGACAAGTATAACTGCACAGCTTACATTGGAAAGTTTCCTTTACACTTTTCTTTTTAATTTTTGTTGGTTTTGAAGGCTTTATGTTTCCAAGCACTTTTTCAGCCTTCACTTCCACTGATGTAGCAACACCTTCCTCAACAAGGTCCTGAGCATCCTATTCATCAGCCACAACAGAGACAGTTCCTTCCCTTTTTACTTCACTTAATTTACTAAACTCCTTCCGCACTTTTTTGGAAACAGAGATAGTTTCTTTTTAATATTCAATCTTTTCCTTCTGAATTTTCTCAGTGGATTCATTTGCAGCTTTTTCCACTTGTTCTAAAAGTAGAGCCACTGTATGGTTTCAGTGAACTGTGTAAAGTGAGGTATGGCACTTGCTACTAGTGCTTGCTACTGTACTGGTAGGCTAAGCCCAGTTGCAAATTGCCAACTTCTTCCTCTTTCCCTTTTGTCCCTTCATTCTCTTCAGATTCAACATCTCCTTCTTCAGCCCCCATTGTTTCAGCTTCTTCTTCCTGCCCTTCAGGCTGTTCTTTTGTCTAAGCTGAATCAGGACCCCATCCTTGAGCTTGGACTTCAAGAGGAAACTTTTCCCCAGCTAACACAGGAACACTTTCATTTGCACCTCAGTCGCAATCAGCACAGAACTATCTTCCAGTGATAATTCTGCATTCTGAACCTCAGTTGGTACAGGAGTAGTTTCTTCAGCTGAAGGTTTTGCAGTTTCAGTTTCTTCAGACATCCGTTTTGATTCCTTGGACCTTGGACTGATGGGGGTCCGTTTTGATTTTGATTCCTTGGACTGATGGGGGTTCAGAAACAGCTGGGGTTGTAGAAGAGGCCACCGTTTCAGCTGGGGCTTCAGAAGAGTCCCCAGTCTTCTCAGAAGCTTCCATATCTTAATCTGCAGCTTCTGTCTCTTTAGCCTTTACTTCGCCTTTTGCCTCACCAGCATCTGGTAAGGACTCACCTTTTTTTGGCTGAAGTAGCTGTTTTTCCTTCAGCAACAGGGGAGTTTGTTTCCATTGCTTTTCCTTTTTCCGAGTCTTCCTCATCTTTAGACTCCTCCTTTACCTTTTCCTTGGCTGCAGGTTTTTTCTCTTCTTCAGACAATGCTTTCCTCTCCTAATTTCTATCAAAGAAATACTTGTTACATGTATCCAATGGCTTTATGGTCTTCTTTTCTTCTTTAGTCTTTCGCACTCTCCAGTCAGCAAAAAACTTCTTCTGCCTTGCCCTGGGTAATGACCTTTTCTGGAAGTCTGCATGTGTCTGGTAAGTCAATTTGTGTACTGGTTGGGCCCGCACCGCAGGGGTCACGCCCAAACCCCTCAAAATTTCAGTTTTAAGCTTCACATAACACTTGCCGTCGTCTGGGGCCAGGTAAACATACACCTTCTGCGACTCCCCTGTCAGAAATCGTGCCACTGTACCCGCCCACTGCGCTTGGGGCCAGACCTCAGGATCATCATCCGCAGTCATTTTCGGCAACAACTGGCTTACCCAGGCGTCAGCCTGCTCTCGTAAAGATATTTGCTGTTTTAGTGCATCTAATTGTTGTTGGTAGCTCGTATTTCCAATTGTTGGTGCTTGTTAATTCTTGCCACAATATTCGTGCTTGCCACAATAATTCCTTGTGGCGGGCCTCCGCTTTTTCCAGGCCTAGCAGTAATTGTTGGTTAGTATGTTTTTGCTCCACATTGGCCTGGTGTTGGTTGGCATTGGCCTGCTGTTGGTTGGCATTTGCCAAAACAAGCTGTTTTAGTATTTCCTCCATGCTGGCCTTCCAAACACCCCCTTATAAGGCTGCCTGCATCCTCCACCATATGCGAGCTAGCCCATAGCAACGAGGAGTTTCAAACAGGAAACAGGGCCAACAAGGGTTTTTATTCACTAATACTATTTACACACAAAAACAGAAATTAATACCCAGGCCTCTTTAGCTCCCCCACCTGGCCAAGAAGCTCATTGTTATTCAGCCTGGTACTTCAACTCCACCTTCAGGTCTGTTTGACTAAACAGAAAAGTACTCTGCGTATACCCTGTATCTGGGCAAACCCTGTTATTTCTTTGGTTAGCTGTTACAATATAGATTATATATGCTACTGTACACTTACATTACATGTTTAACTATTTTTTTTATTTTTTTAACAGATTATATAAATATTTAAAGTTTATTATTAAATTTAATAAGTATTGGACATATTTCAGTGAGTTATGCCTAAAAATTATAGCCTACATTGTAAAATAAATTTCCATGCAAAAAAATATACCGCTTTTTGCATTGAAATTTGGATGGAATTAGAACGCTAGGGAGGTTAAGGTTGTTTAAATTTACTGACTGACTTTCTAACTTTACTGGAGTCTCTATTGATGCTATAACTTAACATTACATTTTAACTTTTAAGGTTAGGTCTGACTTGCATTAAAAATGTCGCTCTCTGAACCCTATTTACACTCTTAATATATTTAATGATTTTAAGAATTCCTACATTTTCCTTCTTTTATGTTACTGCAGTCTATCCTAAAATGTTTAACACCCCCTTACCTGACCTTTCACCACTTTTTATTACTCATCTCTGAACTTGCTCTATCTTATCAGTAACTTTTTGTGAGAAAAAAAAAATAAATATTCTAAATGGATACAGTATTCTAAATAGGGCATTATTAGGGCAAATTTAGAGAATCCAGATCTAAGACTGTTGGGCCAGCTAACACCACATCCAAAATGATAGCACCCATCAACAGCTTTAGGACTTTTCAATATCTATACCAGGCTTTTACTAGTAAATAATATGCCTAAATACTAAATAAATGTACATTTTAGAAAGATATTAGTTTTGCAACAGGTCCTTTATGATGTGAAAATATGTGAAGTACAGGAGTTTTTCTGTCTACCTGAGCAGTGAGAATAAAAGCATAGTACAATTTGGAAATGCGCAGAGAAGTCAAACACTGTTAACTGGAATATAGCAAGGGGAATGCTAGGAGAGAGATTTATTTTCCTGCCTGACCGCAGATCCTTTAACAGGTTGAAATGGGATGTGAGCACACTGAGCTGTATACTAATGCAGAAGCAGCTGATATCCTTGAGAATCAGAGCATTACATGCAAAGCTTGTTAACATGACAATGCAACACATGATAGATGAGATGAGTTGAGTTCACTTTGGACACTGGAGCCAGTGAACAGGTTATATACACAACAACCATCATAAACTGAGAAATAGATAAGAATGTAAAATATGTCCAGCTTTTGACAACTATTCCATCCTGTTTGTCTAACTAAACAAACATACAAACAAAAAAACAAAAACTTACCTTCATATTTTTTCAATAATGCCAATAGCAGCTCAGGACTTTCACCGGGGAAATAGGCTCTTAGGGAAAACTTTGGCTACAATAGTGTAGAGAAATATTGTGATTAATATGGGATTAGGAATTTGCTAACTTTTCATTATACAAGTTTTTGCTGTTTTAGGTATTCATATGTATCACCAACACACACAAACAGGTTTATTTGCTCTAACTCATCAGCTGAACTCAAATATACCAACAAAATATAAAAAAACAGAAATATTTATAAAGCACTATTAATGCAATCATGTCACTGTTAAGATTGGAATGTGTTTTTAATTGCAATTAGATGCATCAATATTGTCCAAGAGCATTTAATAAACCATCTGTTCTGACACTGTAGTGTTGGTTCACATTCTGGCTTGTGCTATATGGCATTTAGTGTTGTATTGCAAGACTGGCTCAACAGATTAAGTCTTTTTGTAGGTAATACTGTTTCCATAATTAGAATCTTGCAGGACAGAAATAAAAAAGGATTGTTATGATTATTCCTCTCTTCAACCTGTTACCTTTTTTCTTTTTGTCTAGAAAAATAAATAACGTGATGGGCTGCAAAGAATAAAGTATGAACATATAAACAATCCCACTAAACATGGATTTAAAAAAATGTGCATAGGATAGCAAAATCAAATCCCACTAAACATGGATTAATAATATGTATATCAAATTATACTTTTAGGTAAAATTACCATAAAGGAAAACAAATTCGCAGTTTCTATTTGGTAAGGTCCAATTGGATCCTGTGGTCCTCCTCATACTAAAAATAACTAAACACAAATCTCAAGTCACACTATTATCAATTTGGCCATGTAACATTTTACTTTCTAGTGAGCTAGTGAGCTGCATAATACCACAAATACATCAGCACTTTGCCATATCATATAATGGGCAGTGCATGTCCAGGGCCAGAGCTATGACAAAGGTATGCATTGCTTTATCGCTCTGTTGTAGTGGTACTTTGATGCAATGAATTACCAGAGAAACAACAACGTTCCCCATGATTTTTTTAAAAATGGAAGTGAAAGACAATGCATATCCTCTACACATCTGCCACGTAAACAGACTTAGAAACAAATAATATACTAGCAGAAATCTGCAACTTCAGCAATTGAAACACATTGATTGAAGCAGAGTGTTTGACCTGACACAGAGCATATTTTTTGTCATATACTAGCAACTCCTATGAAGTGAAAGCAGGCGAAGTATGGAGTAAGGCATGCTTCATGCCTTAGGAATAAATGCATGACCAGCTTTTGTTTCAGATATGATAAAAACACTTGCAGCATAGTTCACCTAAAGCCACCATACTCCAAAATGTCAATATGTGATACCCCAGTATCAATATTTGAACCGATCTGGAAAACATATGCAGCAAATGGAAGCTAAACGCATACTGGTCTAGTTCAGTGACTCAGAAGTACAGGCAGTCCCCGTGTTAAGAACATCTGACATGCGGATGACTCCTAGAGACAAATGGGCTTCCCTACAGAGGCTTGATGGGGGGAGGGGGTGTTTTGCAAATATTTTGCTAAACACAATGGGAGGTTCTGTGTGATCTTAAGGACTGAGCTCTTCTGCAACATCTTGTAACACTTTAATGACCAAGACAAACTCTGAAGTTGCTTCTTTTTGCATATCAAAGCATAGCTTGCTCCAGAAGTTAATAAATGTCTAGGCTCCAAAAATTAAAACAGAATCAAAGCTGTGTTTATCTGGTGAGAATATAATAAATGTAGGCCTTTAATCTAGCCCAAATGCCAACCTTAAGAATAATCAGAATGAACAAATAGAACAAAAAGTAGGGTTTTTGTAGGCAAATGATTTAAATTGTATTTATAATAAAATCAAGTAGTACATTTCAACAAATTCAAACAGTTTGGTATGACTTAAGACTTGGGTCTTGGTCATAACCAACTTTAGGGGCACTAGACATTCGACTTCTAACCAGAATCTACAAATCCTTGGTAATAATGTTGTATACTTAAGTCTATTACCTGATGTGTTTCACCCAATCTGGGCTTCTTCAGGGGTGTTGTACGTATAACGAGAATGTACAGAAGTTCATTTGCAGTGTCTATATATATATATATATATATATATAACAAATAAATACATTCAGTAAGTACAGGTAATAATAGTATTGGTGAGTACATAGTGAAGTGGTATACAGGTAATATGTTATAAGGTGATAATCACAAACATTTAGAGTATTAGTACCTGAAAATTCTAGAATTTTTACAGTAACTGACACGATGCTGCCTAATAATTTGTTGATAATGTTAATAATAAAAGTGCGTTTGAGTCTTTTAAAAGTAGGTCATTATTGGCAGGCTAGATATTTTAATAAATCTTTAATCTTAAGTTAGCCTTAAACATTCATGTTACAAGAGGTGATAGCATCAACTATTTAATAAAAATTTAAAAATGATGAATAAAATCACTGTTACAGAGCCATGCTAAGCCGTGCTAAGGAAGAAAAAGAAAATCAACTACTAGCACAGTTAGAAAAAGCAGCAAAAAGTCGAAATGTTTTAATCATGGGAGATTTCAACTACCCTGACATTGACTGGAGTAATGGTACTACAGGAACAGCAAAAGGGAGGAAATTTGTGAATTTATTACAAGATAAGTTTATGGTACAGTATATAGAGGCCCCAATTAGAAGTTATACTCTGCTGGACCTAGTTCTTTCTAGCAATGGGGAGCCTATACCAAATGTGCATATAAAAGAGAATTTGGGTAGCAGTGACCATAATATGATTTAATTTAATGTAAGTTGTAAACAGGAAGCAAAAACAGGAAAGATAAAAACATTTAATTTTAAGAGAGCAAATTTTCCATTAAGGGCGGCTCTCTGTGACTTGGACTGGGAGACAATATTGTCCTCAAAAAACACAAAATATAAATGGGAATGTTTAAAGTTCTACAAAAAGCATAAAAGTATATTCCAATGGGTAATAGGTTTAAGAGGCTATAAAATTAAAACCTATGTGGCTCACAGCTGATGTTAAAAAAGCCATAAGGAACAAGAAAGGGGCATTCCAAAAATATAAAAAATGAAGGATCACCTTCATTGTTTGAAAACTATAAGGAATATAACAAAAGATATAAAAAGGAGATAAAACGTGCAAAACTTTAAAATGAAAGACAGATTGCAAAGGAAAGTAAGGCCCCCAATTTTTTTTAAAATATATTAATAGCAAAAAGATCAGATCTGAGCATGTAGGCCCCTGAAAGGATGTCTCTGGGTTGGTAATTGGGGATAAAGAAAAGGTAGAATTACTAAACACGTTTTTACAGCTCTGTGTACACAAAGGAAAATGTCAGAGCTCAAGTCCAAATTCATAATAGCAAGGTCACTGCCCTAAATGAGTCACAATGGCTCAAAACAGTTGGGCAAAATTAAGGTTGACAAGGCACCAGGACCTGATGGATTACATCCACGTGTCCTCAAAGAGTTGGAAAGGTCCTAGAGAGTTTGATAAAGAACCACATAGAGGAGTTTCTGCTAGAAAAAATTATTATAAGTGATAGTCAGCATGGCTTCAAGAAAGACCGAAGTTGTCAAACAAATTTACTCCCTTTTTATGAGGAAGTAAGTAAACAGGTAGACAGTGGAATAGCAGTTGATATAGTGTACTTGGACTTTGCTTAAGCATTTGACACAGTACCTAACAGACGGTTAATATGCAAGTTAAGGTCAATAGGTTTAGAAAAGTCAATTTGTAATGGATGGAGAACTCGCTTAAAGACCACATCCAAAGAGTTGTAATTAATGATTCATACTCTGAATGGTCTAGGGTTATTAGTGGTGTACCCCAGGGTTCAGTGTTGGGATTTTACTGTTTAACATCTTTATAATTGATATAGAGTTTAAAAGTACGATTTCTGTGTTTGCAGATGATACCAAACTATGTAATGGAATAAGGTCCACACAGGATGTCTATAATCTACAAGCAGACCTGGATGTACTGTTTGATTGGGCAGCCAAGTGGCAAATGACATTTAATATAGATAAATGTAAAGTTATGCACTTGGGGGCTAACAACATGCATGCTTCATACTGTCTAGGGCAGGGGTGCCCACACTATTTTGGACTACAAGACTATAGTGACAGGAACAATGATCAGGACTGGGACAAGAAAAACAGACAGGCACGGGCCATTATAAGCTTACTACTGGAGGATGATCAGCTCATTCACATACGCCATGATGGCCCAGCGAAAGGTATGTGGGATGTACTGAAAAGACTGCATGAAAGATCCAGTTTAAACAGCAAATTGTTTCTGCTGCGGAAACTTTACAAAATGAGGCTCAGCAGAGAACAGGACATGCAGGAGCATATAAACGCCATGCTGGAAGTAATTGCACAACTCAATCTGGGAGAATATAACAGACAGTCACGCGGCAGCCATGTTATTCTGCAGTTTACCGGATACATATACTGCACTGATTAATGCGCTGGAGACATGGTCTGAAACAGATCTGACACTAGCATTTGTAAAAAACAGGCTCATAGATGAGTATCAGAGAAGAAAGGAATTAGTGCATGACTGCACAGAAACTGACACCCGAACCGCTCTTTAAGCTACAGACGCAAGGTTACACAGGAAGGAGACTAGGGTTTGTTTTAGATGCCACAAACAGGGACACATAAAGAAAGACTGTACGATATGGAAAGCAGAGCAAATGAGACAGCGTCCCTCATATACTAAACAGAAGGTCAAATCCACAATCTCTGATCCATGGGAAGGAAACTGGAATTCCACATTTAAAGTGACAGACAACCATATTTGTCAAGGCTGGTGCATCGACTCGGGGGCAACCAGTCACATGACAAATGATAGAAGTTTTTTCACAGAACTTGATCTGAATAACAAAGAAATTATTTGCCTTGCAGACAGACGTAAAATACATGCAGAAGGATATGGGCACGGGACCCTTGTATGCACGGATGATGTGGGACACAATTTAGCTATATCAGTGAAAGATGTGCTTTATGTTCCTGATTTAGATGGAGGACACTTATCTGTGAAGCATCTAACAGCCAGAGGACTCACTGTAAAATTCCAAGGTGACAAGTGTTCTATCCTGGACGGCAAGCGAACAATAGCAAGTGCCAAGCTGGATGATCTGTATCACCTCAAAACAGTGAAGGAAAAGGTGAGACTATCTACACATAAGCATAATGACTGCATACACATGTGGCACAGGCGTCTAGGTCACAGACACCCAGAATGTATACAGGAACTACAAAAGAGGAATATGACAAAGGACTTAACAGTATCCCCTTGTCCAGTTACTGTTAAGTGTGAATGTTGCATAAAATCCAAAGCTACAAGAGCAACACTTCCCAAAGTCAGTCAGAGGAGAGCTTCAAGATCACTTGACCTAGTTCACAGTGATGTATGTTGTCCTCTAAACCCACCTACACCTGGAGGCAACAGGTACGTAGTGACTTTCATAGACGACTATTCAAGATACACAATCACCTACTTAATTGCAACACAAGAGTGAAGTTCTGTTTGATAAATTACAAGACTATGTAGTAAAGACCAGCAACAAGTTTCAGAGGAAGCCTCTCATAATTTGGAGTGATAATGGAGGTGAATTCACAGGATATAAGATACAAAAGCATTTAAACCAGAATAGAATAGAGCATCAAAAGACAGTCCCATACACACCAGAGCAAAATGGGGTAGCCGAAAGAAAGAACAGAACTTTGACTGAAATGATCAGATGTATGCGGACAGACTCTGGACTAGCACAAAAATACTGGGGTGAGGCAGCAATGACAGCCACATGTTTGCAGAACAGACTTCTTTCCAGAACAGTGGAGAAAACTCCATATGAACTGTGGCACAATGAGAAGCCAAGTGTAAAACACCTAAGAATTTTTGGATGCAAAGCATTCATCTACATTCCCGAAGAAAAACGCACCAAACTCCAAAACAGAGCATTTGAAGGTGTCATCGTTGGATACAGTGACAATGTCAAGGGCTACAGAATCCTAAATCCCAAAACAGACAAGGTCACTATTAGCAACGGCATAACTTTTGTTGAAGATATGAGAGACGATGTAATGACAACAGAAGAAGCAAGAACAGAGGAGAAAACCGACACTGACCAGCTCACCTCCGTAACTTCTGAACAAACAGTTGAAGTTGAGTGCAGACCAGTACTGAAGAGCAGAGACAAGCAAGCTCAGACATACAAGCGAGACGCTCAAAGAGATAAAACAAAGGTAAACCACCTGTACATTTCTCATATAAGGCAAGCACTGCCAGTGCCAATGAACCTACATCTTGGGAACACATATCTCTGCTTTCAGAATGGGAAGCCAGCAAATGGATAAAAGCTGTTGAGGCAGAGATAAAATCCTTGCGTGACACCAAAACATGGACACTTACAGAACTACCACCTGGAAGGAAAGCTATAGGTTGTAAATGGATTTTTAAAGTGAAGTACAATGCAGATGGTACAATTGAACGATACAAAGCAAGACTCGTAGCCAAGGGATATTCTCAAAAATATGGAAAGGACTATGATGAAACATTTGCACCTGTAGTCAAACACACTACAATAAGGACTCTGCTGACAGCAGCCTCCACGAGGTAAATGCAAATGAAACATTTTGATGTGAAAACTGCATTCCTACACGGCAAGTTAACAGAAGAAATCTACATGGAACAACAACCAGGGTTCATAGATGAACAAAGGCCAGACCTAGTATGCAATCTTCACAGGAGTATATATGGTCTAAAGCAAGCAGCCAGAGCGTGGAATATACAAATAAATGACGTACTTACACAACAGGACTTTCAAAGGAGTAAAGCAGACTCCTGTTTATACACAAATAAACTGGCAAGCAGATGGATCTATATGCTTATTTATGTGGATGATATCCTGATTTCTTTTGAGCAAGAAGGGGATGAAGCAGAAATACCGAAAACCCTAAATCAGCACTTTGAGACCAAAGATCTTGGCGACATAAAGAATTACCTCTGCATCCAGATTGAGAGAGAGGAAGATGGCAGTTTTCTCCTGAACAAAAAACATAAAATACAAGAAATAATTGAAACATTCGGAATGGAAAATGCCAAACCAGTAAAGTCTCCCATGGAAACCAACTACTTGAAGGAAATCAATAGCCAAGACACAGTTACCAAATAATACTTAGTACAGGAAAGCAATAGGGAAATTGCTGTACCTTACCACTGCTACCAAGGCCTGACATTGCAGCAACTATTGGAATCCTATGCAGAAAGGTTTCAATGCCAAGTCAGATGGATTGGAAAGCTGTAAAGCGAATTATTTGCTACCTTAAAGGGTAAGCGAATGCACTACAAGCTTAAGTTACCAGCGAACAATGAAAGCACCTTAACAGGATATGTGGATGCCCTCTGGGCCGGAGACACCAGCGACAGAAAATCTACCAGTGGCTACTTATTTCTTCTGCCAGGAGGTGCTATCAGTTGGACTAGCAGAAAGCAGCTCTCTGTTACACTATCTTCTACTGAAGCAGAGTACAATGCAGCAGCGCAGGCAAGCCAAGAAGTTATATGGCTGAGACAACTGTTAACAGACTTGGGTCAACCACAGTTGGAACCAACAAAAATCTTTGAAGACAATCAAGTATGCCTTGCACGTGCGCAGATGGAAGGAGTTAACTCGAGAACCAAGCACATTGATGTGAAGTACCACCTTCTTAGGGATCTTCAAGAAAAGGGACTTCTTGAGTTACATTACTGCCCGACTGAAGATATGACAGCAGATATCCTTACAAAGCCCCTGACCGCTGAAAGACACTCAAGGCTTAAAAAAGAAGATGGGTTTACCGGGCTAAGCCTTAGCTGTTGAGAAGGGGTGTTGGGGGTACAAAATCTTACAGCTTAGTCTTTTGCTGGATTGACTGCAGTTCATATTTATAACACTAGATGTCGCTGTTACTAATTCTTACTAATTTCTTGTGGTTTTATTTCTCTCTCTGTTTTTCTATGATGTGTTACATATATCCTGTGTCATTCACCATGTAAGGAGACCTTCCGTTTTTGCATGCATGTTCTAATAAAGACAGTTTCTGTTAACCCACAATGACTGTTCTAGGATGACTCCACTGCACCCAGCAATCATACTCTGCAACAGAACTAAAGCTTTTTTTTTACACAATCACTTTATTTCAGGGGCTCAAAAGTAATTGGACAAAAGGCTATATCATGAGCAGGTAAGGGCAATTCCCTTGTTATGACATTATCAATTAAGCAGATAAAAGACCTGGAGTTGATTTGAGGGGGGGGGGCTTGTATGTGGAAGATTTTGCTGTGAACAGACAACATGCGGTCAAATGACCTCTCCATGCAGGTGAAACAAGCCATCCTTAAGCTGCAAAAACAGAAAAAAAGCCCGGGAAATTGCTACAATATTAGGAGTAGCAAAATCTACAGTTTGGTACATCATGAGAAAGAAACAAAGCACTGGTGAACTCAGCAACGCCAAAAGACCTGGACATCCACGGAAGACAACAGTGGTATATGATCACAGAATCATTGGTGAAGAGAAATCCATGGTGAAGAGAAACCCCTTCAAAACAACCAATCAAGTGAACAACACTCTCCAGGAGGTAGGCGTATCGATATCCAAGTCTACCATAAAGAGAACACTGCACGAAAGTAATTACAAAGGGTGCACTGCAAGGTGCAAGCCACTCATAAGCCTCAAGAATAGAAAGACTAGATTAAACTTTGCTCAAAAACATCTAAAAAAAGCCAGCACAGTTCTGATTAAACATTCTTTGGACAGATGAAAACAAGATCAACCTTTACCAGAATGATGGCAACAAAAAAAAAAAAAGGAGAAGGCGTGGAACAGCTCATGATCTGAAGCATACCACATCATCTGTAAAACATGGCGAAGGCAGTGTGATGGCTTGGGCGTGCATGGCTGCCAGTGACACCGGGACACTAGTGTTTATCAATGATGTGACAGAAGCAGCAGAATGAATTTCATAATACAGATGGACAATGACCCAAAACATACAGCCAAAGCAACCCAGGAGTTTATTAAAGCAAAAAAATTGAATATTCTTGAATGGCCAAGTCAGTCACCTGATCTGAACCCAATTGAGCATGCATTTCACTTGTTCAATACCAAACTTTGGACAGAAAGGCCCACAAACAAACAGCAACTGAAAGGCACTGCAGTATAGGACTGGCAGAGCATTAAAAAAGGCGAAAACCCAGCATCTGGTGATGTCCATGAGTTCAGAACTACGGGGATTGTCAGCAAAGGGTTTTCAACCAAGTATTAGCAATGAACATTTTATTTTTAGCTTTTTAATTTGTCCATTTACTTTTGAGCCCCTGAAATGAAGTGATTGTGTTACAAAAAGCCTTTAGTTCCTCACATTTTTATGCAAACTTTTTGTTCAGCCAACTGAATTAAAGCTAAAAGTGTGCAGTTCAGCTGTATCCCAGTTGTTTCATTTAAAATTAATTGTGGGTAAGTACAGAACCAAAATGAGAAAAAAGTTGTCTCTGTCCAACTGAATTAAAGCTAAAAGTGTGCAGTTCAGCTGTTTCCCTGTTGTTTCATTTAAAATTAATTGTGGTTAAGTACAGAACCAAAATTAGAAAAAAGTTGTCTCTGTCCAAATATTTATGGACCTAACTGTATGTATGGGCTTACCCTATTATGAATTATATTACCTGGCTGTTATCCTCACTCGCATAATTGAATGGCAGGGGCCATCCAAGTCTAAACCCTCTGTCCAAGCTGAACAAGCATTGTCTCCCCTGGACCTAAAAGCCCTGGCCTGGATACCTCCACCCCTCCTCAAACAATATCCCACTGAATCCCCTCCTACTACCGCTGCATTGAATGTTTGGCATTTAGCATACAATCGTTTTCTTTATCACCATTACTCGTCAACCCCTTTGTTTCCTCCCGGGTTTTTTATTAAAGTCCTAGAGGGATACAACAGTCTTGGCACCAAGCCTGTCACTTTGTAGAACCTACACATGGCACTTTTGTACCGGCAAGCCCACAATCCTGGTTAATCAGCAGACAATTGGACAAATTTACTAAAGACCTCTCCACACACATGCACAGACTACTAACTGCTTTTGAGAAGTTACGTACTATGTCTGAGGTGCCACGCCATTTGATGTCGGCTCTGTATAAATTTCTCATTGGTTATCATCATAAAAACTCATCCAGGTTCCTGGCAGATTGGCATAGATGGTTGGGACAGGAGATAGCAGTTTCACTGGCTCATTGTTTTTGAACTGGCACATAAAACCTCTGTCTGCGGATATACCCAAGAGAAAAACTACAAAATCTTATCACAGTGGTACAGAGATCCAGTCACCCTCCAATGCGTCTTTCCATCAGTCCCAAGCACTTGTTGGCGTTGTTGAGTAAGCTTTTTCCATACATATTTGATGGGACTGCCTGGTCCTACAGCCTTAATGGCGAGGTGTCTTTGAAATATGCTCTGATCTGTACCCCACCAATAACCCCTTCCCCAGAATTTGGGTTGCTCTCAATATCCCCTGACCCAAAGCTCAACCCGAAGAAAAGTCTCTGTGGGCATCTTTTAGCTGTTGCACGCCAACTTATTTTGCTATTCTGGAAACAAGCATCCCCCCACACTACCGCTTCAGGTGATGAGTCAACTAAGTTATGAGGATGGAAGAAATCAGGGCCTTTGACAATCAGTGCATGGATAAGTTCTCCATTCCCATAAGTGTTGGGAACAATAAAGTTTAATATTTTTGTTCCTCTAGGATAAAGATCTAGTTACCACACTTTGTTCCTTTTATTTTTTTCCTTGTCTGTTCCCTCTTCTTTTAAGGCCCTTTTTTACTCTGGACACATTATCAAGCATTTTCCTGCATTTGTGTGCATGTGGTACCACAGTGAAGCTAAAATGTGGACAGCAATGTGTAAAATTAACATACTATACGGTTTCATATGTTGCTATATGAACGAAATATCAAATATCAACTTGTACATGTATCCTAATTCATCCTGAAGAGGCAGCACTTACATCAGCTGTGTACCACTATTTGGCCAATAGGAGTGGAAAGCTTGTTCAGCATGTATATAGTATGTATAGAAAAGGCCTTAAGAAATAGTGGATACTGCTTGGAAAACTGTATATGTTTTTTCTTACTGCTTTGGATCATAGGGATTAGAGATGATCGAATTTCTCAAAAATTCGATTCAGCCGGTTCGACGAAATTTCCGAAAAGATTTGCTGCGATCCAAATTTATTTGCGGCGAATGTTAAAAAACGTCTATTTCCCGCCTGCAGAGAGCCTTGATAGTGGTGTAGAACACTGTGCCTTGCAGTAACACGCATAGGGAGTCTGCTGTGGTAGTGGAATAACACTGTGAGTGAGTATGACATGCAGATGACAGGCGTCGCTATTAGAATCACTGCACACTTCACTTATTTGGGCAGTCACGGGGCCAAAACTGACCTAATAACTCAAGTATGAACTCAGCTTTACAGGTCCACGTCAAAAAGAAGTGCACTCCTTTTACACCCTTGTCAGCTGATTCCACAAAGATGCCTACAGAACCTGTTTTATTAAACCCGACAGAGTGGAGAGGGTGTCAGCACTAAGTTTGTGTTTACGTCACTGATTATTTTGCCCTTCCTCTGATCCATCAGAACAATAACCCACCAAAAACGGATCCGGTCTGTGGAGCATCTGCCTTCACCGGGTCAGCATTTGCTCAATAATTCATAAGTATTGCTAATGCCAACAAAAAAAAACAGGAGTGTATCCAAAACAGAGATAACACGTGAATGGAATATTTGCATGTCTTCTGTGTTTTGTACCCACTCCTGCTTTTGGCTACCAAATCATAAGCCAATTCTGATGGGACCATACAGGCCTTACAGCTGCTACACAGACAGATCAGAAGAAGGGTCAAATAAATAGTGATGTCATCCAGGCCAAAAAGGCAAAATAGTGGCCCGGTCATGGACTGGGGAGGGTGGGAGAACAGCATCAGGAGGCCACAGAATGGCACAATGAGAGTGTGGAGGTGGCAGCAGAATCAGGAGGCCACAGAGTGGCACAATGACAGATTCTAGAGGTGGCGGCAGCATGATTAGGCCACAGAGTGGCACAATGACAGAGGAGACCACAAAGTGACCCAGTGACAGAGTGGGGCGGTGGGTGGCAACACCAGTACCCGCTGACGAAGGTGGGTGAAAGAAGAAGCACTTGGCATCTGATGTGTGGCATCAGGCGGGGACTTGACTCCGAGGGGCTCTCGCTTCTGGCTCCAAGTGGCCAGCACACGCTGGGTGCAAGCCGCTCTAAGGACAGTGACAGCTGGGAAGTTTGACTGGGGCGGTACACCTGTTAAACGGTAACGCGTTTACCGTAACCCATGGAGCAGAAGGGCAAAAGCTCGTTTGATCTTGATTTTCAGTCTGAATACAGACCGTGAAAGTGGGGCCTCTTAATCCTTCCCATTTTTGGGTTAGGAGCAGGAGGTGTCAGAAAATTTACCACAGGGATAACTGGCCACAAAGTGGCACAAGGAGTGTGGAGTGTGTGGAGGTGGCGGCAGTATCAGAAGGCCACAGAGTGGCACAAGGACATAGTGTGTCTAGGTGGCGGCAGAATCAGGAGGCCACAGAGTGGCACAATGACAAAGTCTGGAGGTGGCGGCAGCAGCAGCATCAAGCAGGGACCACAGAGTGGCACAATGACAGAGTTTGGAGGTGGCGGCAGCATCAGGAGGCTACAGAGTGGCACAATGACAGAGTCTGGAGGTGGCGGCAGCATCCTGATGCTACAGAGTGGCACAATGACAGATAACTGGCTTGTGGTGGCCAAGCGTTATTAGCGGCGTCGCTTTTTGATCCTTCGATGTCAGCTCTTCCTATCATTGTGAAGCAGAATTCACCAAGCGTTGGATTGTTCATCCACTAATAGGGAATGTGAGCTGGGTTCATGCAGCACATTCAAATTCTGTGCCGTTGGATGAGTGCACACAAACTGTTGTCTCTTGGCTTCAATCGCTTCAGTGATTGACTGCTGACAGAATGACTGACGAGAAGTAGGAGGAGCAGGAGCATCCAGACCAGCAGTAGATGGAAATGACATGCAGCTCCCTTTGGCTGAGGTGGTGGAGCCTTGACTGCTTGAAACGCGGTGCGTGCCACTTGGTGATGTAGCGGTTGCTGCAGCAGGCTGGACCACCACATTGGAGCCACGGTTCTCCCAGGCCACTTTATGGTGACGCTGCATATGTTGACACAGGTCCGTGGTGCCAACATTGGCACCCTGGCCATGCTTCACCAGCTGCCCACATATTCTACATATGGCCATGTTAACCTCCTCCAGCGGCTTAACAAAAAACTGCCACACCGCCGAGTAGGTGATTTTCCCTGCACCACTACTTCTTCGGCAGGTAGGCTGCTGCAAAGCAGGTGGTCTACCCCGGGCACATTTGGCTCCCCACCTCCCACTGCTGCCACCCCGCTGACTACCAGCCATGCTACCTTGCTGGCTCAGCCGCTGCCTCACGGGCAAGCTGTCACCCTCTTCTGCTGATGATGATGAAGCCCCTTCAGCTCCCAAGTGCGATCGGCTTCATCATCATCGAGTAGTGTATGCACGTCACTGATATCCTCCTCAACGGTCTCTGGGTCAGGAGCCTGACCGCTCGCAACACCACCTTTCACACCACTCTCCTCATCACTACTTGCCCGCCTAGTGAAGAAACCGGGGGATGGCTCCTCCAGATCTTGGCTGGGCAGTAGCTGCTGACTGTCCTCTACTAGCTCGTCCTCGCTGTATAGTGGAGCTAAGCCCACAGCATACAATACTTCTGTTGCTGAGGGAACAGCAAAGGATGTAGACAAGTTGAGGACAGGTGAGGGCACAGGGTCTGCTCCCAGGCCATGCAAACTAAGGGTTGTGTCTGACGAACCCAACGACTGTTGGCTGGGGGTGTCTGATGTCACTTGGGATGAAGTGGATGACCGAGTTAACCAAACAGGGATAGCTGGGTTGCTGGTCAAGACACGACCGCTAGATGACACTGAGAGCTCAGGCCTCTCGCTGCGACTCCTGCTGACACACCCCCTTACTCTGCTGCTACCTCTGCCTGCGCCAGAAACATTTAGGCCTCTGACACTCCTCTGTGCATGGCCTGCCACTTATCTGTCTGACATACTTTTACTTGAACTAAATAAATTTAAAGCAAATTAAAACACACCTAAAAGCGACGAATATATTTTTATTTTTGTACAGAAATAGGCCACTAAACGCTTTTAGCACCAATAATTGCAACAGGGAACTGCGTATATATTTTTCTTTTTGTACTCAAATACGTCACTAAATGCTTTCACCACATATAAATGCAGAAGTGAACTGAGATTATATTTGTATTTTTGTACTGAAATACGTCACTATATATATATCACATCAAATATACACGTGCGTGTATATTTTTCTGGATATATAGATTGATGGAATGACAGAGCTGTAAAATGGCTATTTGGATCCCCAAATAATCTTTCCCTGCATTTGTACATCGCTTTTCTAGCACTGTCCCTAGACCCTTCTGAGGTCTCTCCCTGCACCAAGATGCTGTAAAATAATTCCGCCCTATCCTTTCCCTGCACTTGTAAATCACTTTTCTAGCACTGTCCCTAGCGCCTTCTGACGTCTCTCCCTGCACTAAGATGCTGTGAAATGATTCCTCCCTATCCTTTTCCTGCACTTCTAAATCATTTTTTTAAATTTTTTATCACAATGAGGTTTTTCCTAGCGCCTGCACACGTCTCCCCCTGCACTCAGAACGCTGTAAAATGTCTTAATCCAAGATGGCTGAGGCTATTTAGAGGGGTGTGACATCACAGGGCTGGCTGGCTGCTGATTGGCTGCATGCATGGCAATATGGGTCATCCCGCCTTCCCAGAGTTCCTTGCCCCATGTCCTCACACGTGTAGCCGCCATTTTAGAAAAAATTGCCATTTGTTTCAACGAATTGCAAGGTAATTCGGATTCGTTGCAAATCTAATTTTTTCGATTCGATTCGCTCATCTCTAATAGGAGTGTTTTCTGTGCATTCAATAAATGAAGACATGATGTTTTAAGATATTTGTTGACGTGGAAGTACTTTCTTGGGTGCCTAAAAAGATCCTATATATTTTTTATAATGTATATATTTTTTATAATTTTTCTTGAATATTGAATGATCGGCACCAGGAATATTTAGCACTCGTTGGTTTTGTCTTCCCTTTAATTAAATTTTTTTTTAAAAACCTTGCTTACCAATATGCAATATTAGTTATGTGTTTTAGGAATTCAATAATAATTTAACAGGGCCACCTGGAAAACAACATAAAACCTAATTATATATGGTGGCGTTAGATCATGTTTATTCAAAGATAGTTTGTGCAGCAAACACAGTAATATTTTACATATTTCTAAACATGCACAGGCATATAACTCCATATTCCTATGTAGAGCAGAATGCACAATCTTTCTATTGCAGTATGTGTGTTGTTATGGACCTATGTGTGTTGCAAGTCATCCTTATTTAGGAATTAAATGTTGCCACGTTGGTAACATTCTTATGGTCCACATAAGAAAGACTTAACCAAGCTCAAATGTTGAAAGGAGGTTTCTCTTAACATACTTTCAGTGAGAACTATTTTACTATAAGATACTCAGATATCTGATTATAGTGTGCTTCCTTTGCATATGGCAATAATGTAATATCATCTGAATCATTGTGCTAAATGATTCTATAGCTATCTTCTCCCTATTGTGTATGTTTCACAACACATTGCACCTGTACATCAAACAAGCTATCATACTTCACTAGAACTAATTACTGTTTGCAGAGATATAACAGGATAATCTTCAATTAAACGTAAGAATATTGTCTGTACAACATCATCAGAAGTACTACTTGTGTGTGCTATGGTTTAGTGTGCTCTCTGAGTATGCAATATCTGCAAGATCCGTGGTTGGTTATGTGTGCTGTGAAGATACATTTTCTTTTTGCATATACTATGAGCCTGATTTATTAAAGCCCGTCTGGAGAAAATAAACTATCATAGGAGAACTTGGGTTATCCAGCAAACCTGCAACAGATCCAGTCAAGGATTGAAAACATTTGCCAACTAATAGCAAGTGATTTCTAAAAAAATATATTCAGAGTTTGCTGGATCACTCACGTTCTCCCACAGTAGTCTATCTTCTCAAATTTTGGAGAACTCAGATAAATCAGGCCCTGTGTGTGCACAATCTGTCAGTGTGAGTTTTGACTACATATGTTTTTTCTGCATTCTCTGACCATGTGTATTCTGTGTGCATGTTTTCTGTGTCTGTGTATGCTGCATGTGCAATATTTTTGCTGCATGCTCTAAGTGGGGGGGTGGCCCACTGCTTTTACTTTCTCTGTGTGCAATCACTTCAAAGTTTGTGTACTAAAGTGGGCAGCACAAGATGACAAGGAGAAAAGCAGCATTGAAAAGTAAAATATGTATGAAAGTAGAGAAAATCAGAACATTACCTGTATATTATCCTTATTATATTCTTGTGTAAAAGAATGTGTGAATACCCTTATTATAGTACTCACTTCAATGTTTCCATCACATTCAAGAAGTGCATCCCTATATATAAGAAAAAAAGTGTTAAAGCATAAGATTTTTTTTTGTTGAAACAAAAAACAATGCCAATAAAAATATGGGAAATACACATTTTTTAAGTAAACTAAAGGCTGCACTTAAAAGCTTTTGTAAGAGCCAATTATGTGGGAAAGTGTTAATGTGTAAATTCTATCCTCCCTAAAAATTAGTCCCAATAAAATACTGTGGCAAGAGCCAAAGCAGGCCATTCAATGGAGATATCATAAAAATATAAAGCCGTCACAAAAGTAAAATGGTTCATATAATCACTTACCATTATAAATTTTGGATTGCTAATAGATGGATTTTCTATCTTTTAGACACTCCTAACTAGTAGAAAATAAACCATCTTAAGACATTTTGGAGTTCTGGAAAGCATCTGTTCCTTTAAACCCACGTACCAGACAAACCATTGACAGATTTGTCTAAATATAATCTATTGTAAATGACCTGTGAGCACATTTTCAGGTACTCCCAAAAGGAAGATCAGGTCCAAGAAATCTGTATTAAAAATAGCATACACAATGAACACATTTGACCTCTATTTAGCTAACTTACTGTATATATATCCAAAAAAGATGACTTCCTGTTTAACACATCAGTCTTTCGTCTAGGGCAGGGGTGTTAAAATCAAACATATAAGGAGCCAAAATCAAAAACACGGTCATGGTCACAGGCCGAAATGTTTATTGGGATCTTAATATTTATGGAACAGTCTCAAACTGACAATGTTTTAACCATGTTTTAACACCCACCCCCCGGGCCACATTTGGCTAAAACTGTTCTGTTCAATAAAAAATGTATTTGATATAGGGAAAGAACATTGGAAACATTGTAACACCTGGAAACAATGCAAGCTCTTTGTAAGGTCATTCAGGCTGCAAAGAAGAAAAAATTAAAAATGAAATAATGCAATATGCATGGTATCTAGTTTTGGAGCAGAACACAACAGTATTTTCTATTCCTGAATGCTTTTCAATGTTTAGGAGTCTGAAATAACATAGAACAGGATGGTGATGCTTCCTCAACTACATACGCCTGCAACCAGTTAGTCAACAAAAGCCACATGTCACAAGCCTAGGCCCATTACTAGACACTATCACCTGGTCCAGATACAAAGCACAGTAATTCATTTTATGTGTGCTGATGCACAGTGTGCAATATGTCTTCCCTCCCTGGAAGGTCACTACGATTACAGTGGGGAACGCATTTTTTGTTGAGTTAGATCCTACACTTGTTTTTCACTAATTTTTGGGTGGTGAAACCAGAAATTACCCCAGTTTTTTGCTATCACATCCCGTTTTTACGATACATGGTACCCTCCATTTTTGTCAAAAAACGTACAATTTTTACATACAATGAAAAAATAATGAAATAAAAACTTGAATGTACTGTTTATTTAGAATTCTTTTGTTCATACAAAGAAATTATTGTTACTCTATGACAAATTTTTTACAGTAAAACATTTGAAAATTAATTGGGTAAGCGGTTAGGGTAAAAATTTACACCTATAGCTTTTCCTGGAGTGTTCAGTGTTAGGACAATCCCACCGGATGCTCCACCCCACACAGATGACACAATTATGTTGGCGATATTGCAACAACTCAATGACTCTCTTTATGTCTGCATATTCATCATATTCAAAGAGAAACTGAATGGCCAATAGGAGCTGACCCATATATATTGCCATTGTGAAGGAGGACACACTTTAAGCTCCACTTTGGGCACTATCAATGAATAGCCGCCATTCAGTTAAGGTATAGATTGGGATTTCCAATTCCACCATTAAACCAGGTATGTTATGGCAATACACAAAGCCACTGTCAGTTCTAAAGAACTGCAAAAATGCAATTTCTCTGGTTAAAAAGTATGATACCTTTGTTCCTTTTTCCAGTAAGTTTTTCCCATGCAGTCTTGATGCTAGGAGTTCTGAAGCCTTCTTTGATAGTCGTAAATCACTCAACTCATGCCCTTACAAACAGAGTCCTCTTCAATTTCAAACTCTTCATCATTGTTGACACCTAGTTCATCACCATAATCATGTTCTTCAAGAGAGGGCAGTAACGAAAACCGGCACTGGTATTTCATCTGAATGGGCCACTGGGCATATAGTCGATGGTAGACTATGATACTCTATGTTATATTTATTTTTCTTGTTGAAGTTTTAACTATACAAAAGTAACAGTCACTAAAATGATCTCCTGGCTTCCGCCAATCCATAGGTATACCAAATGGCATCTTATCACGTGTTCCCTTTGTCCACATCCGTAAATCCTCAACACACTGTTTGCACACCTTATGAGGGGCCCAAGACTTATCTTGATCACTAAGTTTAACTTTGAAAAATGCCATATAGGCTTACTTTACAAATGTGCTAATGTTTGCCCTTTGACTGCGAATGGTGAAACTGCCATAACAAAATGAATCAGGGTTGTTTAGGCACTTACGACGAGAAACAGCAGAGCCAGACATGATCTAAAAGAAAGGAATTACGTGTGTAGGTAGAAAAATAAGCTTTGCCTATTCACTACGTAGAGCAGCACACAACATCTGACCACACTGTCTTTCGTGTAACCTACCTGCAGTAGGCTCTGAGTCTCTCCTCCACTCCTGCAACAACGGCAGTTACAGGGAAGCTAATGGGGGCCACATAATATAGCCACGTGGGCCGAATTCGGCCCACAGGTCTTGTGTTTGACACCCATGGTCTAGGCTAATACTTGACTGATGCTACAAAATTATGTCAGTTTAAAGGGAATTTCAAGAGACACATGCATATTAAAGAAAATCAAATATGTACACAGCCCTTTAACCTCTGTAATCTGGAAGGGTAACCTGGCAGCTCCCACCCTATCCCTTTTATTTTCAGCTTTACTGTCTTACTTTTTTAGATAGCTGTCTCACTGTTTATCTATATGCACATGATTTTATTCATAAGACTTCCCAGAAAGCACAGCAAATAGAAAAAACCCTAAATAACATCAGTATTTAGTATTAGCATCCATAGCTTTTATGTTCTGGGTAAACATGGATTTAGGGATGTGTGTTGTGGTTTGTTCGAAACATCCCAAAAATGTGCTAAACCTTTCACTATACTACTTTTTCTGTTTCTTTTCTGGTCACAGACTAGCTCAAAATGTGCATAACAGGTAAAAATCAGAAGTCAGAACCAATGAGATGCCTCCCTGGTGGTGCTGAATAATGAAAAGATTTCTATATATACTTATCAGAACGTAGTGTGCCATTAATTCACCAATTCTATTTGCAGAAATCAAAAATCAATTACTGTTGCACATTTTTTTAATTTGCAGTTCTCCAGTCCTTTGGCAGACAAACAGATTTTGGTGTAAATATAAATCTAAAAAGTTTAATCCGTCCAGAGCACCTATTACAAATTTTCTGCATTCTAGCTTTGTCTTACTGTGCTTAGGTTGTTTGGCTTTGTTTCCAGCTAGAAAGAATAAAGTTAGATAGAGTTGGTTGCAACTCATTGCATAAAACTTTGCATTAAAACGCTTCCCTGGAATGGTAATGAGTGTTTCAGCCTTTGTTATATGTGATTTATGGGTCTATGCAATGGAGGCAGATAATGGCATATAGGAAAAATTGGCAGGGTGCCATACAAGTCTTAGTAAACATAGGAGTATGGTAATGTCCATATGTCACATATGCTGAATCTCTTAAAATTTAAAGGGCTAAAATCCAATGAGGGCTGGGTCAAAAACAGCAAGGTTGGAAAGGAATATCATTGTGAAATCATAGTAAACAATTTTAGCACAGGACAGTACAATGTGCAAGATTAAAACATGTATATATATATTATAATATATAGAATATATATAAAAAGATCATTTAGGATGATGTAAGACTTACCTGAAGATATCATCAATAACTCTAAAAATAGATGGGTGACAAGCAGCTCTTGGCTGTCAAGAAAAAAAGCATGCATGATTCTAACACATACACAAATTTGTTGATTAAGATCCTAACACAAATAGCATAGTGAAGTTTAGTGTATTGTATTGTTCATGAACTTTAACATTAATGAACATGAAATATTATTATAGCATGAAATAATATTAAAGGATAGACTAAGCAAGTCAAGCAATGTTAGTGGAAAAAAGATCTAACAGCACTTAATTTTTCTTACATTTGCCTGTTAAGTATACATCTCAGAAGTACTATTATAACAAAGTAACATTTCACTCAAACTAGAAGTCTAAAGCATTTAAGGAGATATTAGGTTCTGATACCATTGCCAAAGAAAAATACAATGTTCTGATAAAAATAGGATGCAGCTCACATGACTCCTCAAAACTACAGAAAAAAGGAGATTTTTTTTAAACAGACTACTCCAGAAGTGATGAAGACATCCTATCTGTCCAATGCCATGAAAAATGCATCAATGTCACTATTGACAGAATCTGAGGACACCAAACTCTATTGCAATACACTTTTTTGTTCTTTTTTTTGGATGTGTTAAATTGACCTTCAGACAATGTTAACAGTACACAGCACTTCAATTAGGCAAAATAAAAATGTAACTACATTTTTTTTACAGTTGCATCATGTACACAAAAACAATAGTTGTCAAATAATTAGAATAGGTTACCTGTAAACTAATCTTACATTTTTTAGACAAAAATGTACCAACTTATTTGACTTAATATGCATGCATTGCCTTTTATTTTACGTCAAAATACAAACATATTCATCACAAACCCAAAAAACGATTCTAAATAATAACTTCCCAATACTCCTGTACACTGAACTGCATGGTTAAAAAAATGATTGCAAATAAATACATGTCAACTCTTGGATCATAAATCTTCAGATATGGGAGAGTACTAATACTAGTACAAATTT
Source organism: Pyxicephalus adspersus (assembly GCF_032062135.1). Classification (NCBI taxonomy): domain Eukaryota; kingdom Metazoa; phylum Chordata; class Amphibia; order Anura; family Pyxicephalidae; genus Pyxicephalus; species Pyxicephalus adspersus. The sequence continues at coordinate 25,959,394 of NC_092863.1, forward strand.
GTCTCTGTGTGACGATATCAATTTTATTGGTTATGTTACACTATCTCAACGTGTAGATGAATGATGGCCAAAGCAGTAATTAAAATTACTTTTTTGCATCTAACAATCATTCACAGTTGTTTAAACTTGTCAGTAGAAATAAGTTAACTTGCACCCATCCCACCCCACCCCTCATACTTACAGGATAGGCTAATAACTCTACTTTGTACGAAAGCACTATATACTTGCTATGGTCGCAAATTGAGCTTTTATTCATAATCTTGAGGTCTAATATTAAAAAATCAAGGTTAAAAAATAAGTTATAGTGTCAGTGTTAAACAGCATGGTTAACTGCTCCTTCATGTACAAAACCTGCTTTAAAACGTACTGAAAATCTGTACGAAACCCTTTAAAAGTAAAAATTCTGTTCGTTTTTTATTTTTTAAGTGCAACACCCTTTTTAAAAAATCGCCTAGGCAATCGAGAATGAATGGGAGCGCAAAGCCTCCCAGGATACCTACATCAGGCATCTTGGGAGGCCCTTGGGTGCGCTTTCTGTTCGGGCATGCGCAGGTGCCTTTTTGCGCAAAGATAAAAATTTTCCGATGTCACGCATGTGCAGTGAAATCGTTAATTTTATTTTTCAAATTTTTCATTTTATTTGTCACCCGATCCAGCGCCTGGGTCATTTGACGTAGGATGAAGAACAGGAAAAAGAAGAGAAGATAGTGGCGCTCGGAGCGCCGGTTTCGGGACGACGCAGGACGCCGGATTGAAGGTAAGTGTATTTTTTTTTTTTTTTTGCTGTTTTGAGTTTAGTTCATCTGTAAGGAACTATGAAGGTTTAATAGTTGCCTGTCATTTTTATTTTGATCGAAGTATTTTAAGCCATTTGTCTGGAACAAGTATGTAGATACAAGCTCTAGGGACACTGTGACTTTCTTGATCTGCTTATTTGTTTTAGCTTGGTGTCTCAAAAGTCACTGAACCCAGAGAAGGTCAGGCAGCTGTAATTTTCAGTTTGACATGGGCAAATAACAACTATAAAACATAATAACATAATAAACCATAGCACCCACCATACATCAAGATTTATCATTGGGTGATACTGATGCAACATAAAGAATATTTTGGTCCTTGAGCGTAAAAAGCATAAAATAGACACACACAAGTCTATTTAAAATTTAATCCACTGCATCATCACAATTCAGTGTAGGGGCCTACCACTATTGGAACAAAGGAATTAATTTAAATTGTATCGAATCAAGTATATTACATATATACTGTAGATATGAAATGTTTAACAAAAAATGCATTTAAAGAAAAAATACCAAAAAACGTTTTTTTCTACAAAACTTTAAAAAAGTGATCCCATAGTGAACAAAACCTCAAAATGCTAATAAAAAAGTGAAAATATGGTAAAACAGAAATGAAGAAAAATAAAATGTCACATTTGTTCTCTGAGTATTAAGAAAAAAAAAAGAAAAGAAAATAGCACCAAAACAAACTAATGCACAAAAAAAAATCTGTAAGTATAATAGACAATTTTTCCTTTTCCTGGCACTCCTCCTGCCAGCACACAAACGGCATGTAGCAAGCATTAGAAAATACATCCAATTTATAGTGTCTAATGAAGGTATTTGGAGATTTCCAGCTAGCTGCCTTGCAAATTGTCTCTGGTAAAACTTTTCCTGCCATTACCCTCGTTGAGTGGGCTCTGATCTCTTGTGGTGGGTTCACACCCATAGGGAGAATTAGCAAATTTTTTTGCTTCTAGCATCCAGTAGAAAAGATTCTTGCAGGAGCAGCTTGCCCTCTCTTTGGTCCGCTGGGAAATATGAACATATTTTCCATGTTTCTGAAGCCCTGTGTGCTTTGTAAGTAGGTGGATATTATGTGGGCCATATCCAAACTCCTAGACTCCAAATACTTCTCCTCCTGTGCTGTACTGATTGCTGGTAGCACTGCCTCCCAGTTTAGGTGAAACACAGATGTGCGGGGAAGGGGGCAGACGTACCTTGACTGCAGGGTACTTGCAGCTCTGAGACTCTGCGAGCTGATGGGATTGCTATTGGAAAACAGTTTCCCAGGTCAACTTCTCTAAGGAACATACTTCAACAGGATGAAAAGGCGTCATCTAAAGAGCTTTAAGTACTAGTAGCAAATCCCATGTTAGGAATAAGGATCTCAAAGGGGGTCTTATCTTGATTGCTGCTTTCAAGAATTGCTGGACCAGAATACAGTGGTGCCTCTGTTTACAAAATTATTGGTTCCAAAAACCATTTCCTAATCCAAAATTTCATAACTGGAATCAAGTTTTCACATAAGAAATAAAAGAAATAGAAATTATGCGTTCCCATAACCAAAAAAATAGTCAAACATTCATTTTATGCATTTTAAAGCTGATTCTGTTCGCCTGGAAGATACACCGCAGATAGGTCTACCAGAGGTTCTGCCCACTGGAAGATTGCCGATACTGTCTGCAGTAGGCAAGGGCTTCTTGTTCCCCCCTGCTTGGTAATGTATGCTACTGCTGTCCTGTTGTCCATCAAGATTTTCACCTTCTTGTGTAATAAAAGACTCAAGAATGCCTTCAGGCCTTGCCACGCTACCATTAATCCCAGTAGGTTGGACCCGGTTGTTGATGAGACCGTCCATTGCCCTTGTGCCTGGTATTTGCCACAATGAGCACCCCAGCCCTTTATGCTTGCATCTGTAGTTAGGATTATCCAATCTCCTTATATTAGGGATTTCCCCTTGAAGAGATTATGTAGTGATGTCCACCATAACAGGTCTCTCTGTACAGGTAGGTGACGACGGATCTCTAGTTTTAGGGATACATGATTCCACTGAGTGAGAAAACACACCTGCAGTCTTTTTGTATGTCGTCTGGCCCAAGGAATAACTGAAATACAGGCATTCGTCAGACCTATTACTTTCATACATTCTCTTGAATTCACCTTGGGAGTTCTTGAGAACCGCCAAACCAATCTCTTATTTGAGATATCTTGTGCTAAGTTAGAAACACCTTTGCCTCTTCTGTATCTACTGTTACCCCAAGATATTACATTCTCTCAGTGGGGCACAATTGACTCTTCTGGTGATTTATCAACCACCCAAATCTAGCATAGTTAACACCTGTTTCTTGTCCTCATCGAGCTGTTCTTTGAAATTCGCCAAGACCAGGACATGGTCCAGATAATAATAAAGGCATATGCCCTGAAGTCTCAGAAAAGTGATGACTGTCACTAGGACCTTGGAAAAGGTTCTTAGTGAGGTCGATTGACCAAAAGGTAGTCATGTAAACTGGTAATGCTGAAACAAAATGTTGAATCAAAGGTACTTTTGATGCCCCGACACTGGTTGAATATGCAGGTATGCCTTCTCCAGATCTATCGACATCATCCATATCTCTGGATGCAGAACTGCTAAAATTGTTTGCAAGGATTCCATCCTGGAAAGACCTGACCTGAACAAGCATGTTCAGACCTCTGAGGTCCAAGACGCTTTCTGGACCAGAAAAAGTCTGGAATAATACCCTTTCCCCTGTTCTTCCACAGGTACTGATACTACCGCTTGACCCCCGGTTCACGTGATTTAAAACCTCAAAACTTTTTTTGGGGACCTCGATTGGGTTGAACAAACTGGCACCTACGTCTCTGAGGTAGTAATCCTGATCTTCCTCCTGTCACCCTTTGGACACCTTCTTCAAGAGCTTTGCCAAAAAGAAGCTGCCCAACATACTTGTTCCTCCCCTATCAGTAGGTACAGTGTTCTCTCCATTGAAAGCATACTTTCTTTTCATCTGAGCTTATGTGACTTGAAAAACAATTGTTTAATCTCATACATCCAAAAGGAATTCTGCCAGAGGTGTTGTGGCTCCTCAATATGTAGTTTAGCAAAATGCTGTGGCGTCCTCCTGGGTCTTTTTCCCTTGAGCCCTGTCACTCAAAAAATAATGGATGGTGTCCTTGATTTTGTCCTTGATTTTGATAGTCCTGATAGTCCTTGATTTTGGAAGTTAGCTTCTAACTCCTTGGGTAGTTTTTGACTTTTTTGCCTATCATTTTTACTATCCTTCTGCTCATTCTGGGGTTGAATTGTCACTTATAGCAGAATCCGGGGTGCTTTGCTACAGTATAAATTTTACAAGAGGACAGACAGTTTTAAGGGACTTTTAGGCACCAAACACTCAATATTTTTGTACAAACAACAATCTTTAATTCACAAATACCATACAAAAACTTTTTTTAAAAAAATAAAACTTTTTTTAAAAAAATAAAGAACCATTGTTTGTTAAAAACATGTACTAATACATATAGCACAAAGTGTAATGCTGAATCCTCGATGCGTTTCGTTGAACTAGTCCACTTCCTCAGGAGGGAAAAAAAGCCTGCAAACAATAAAAAATATATATATATATATATATATATCCCCCAACAATTCAAAATTCTTTTAGTTATCATATAATTACACACATATAAAGGGTACATGAGACCACTGCTTCCTTAATATTTTCAGGTCCCAGACACCAGCAGAAGAGCAGTGGGATGGATCTCAGTCTGAGTAATCACACTAAAAACCTTCCAGCAAAGCACTAACAAAGAACATTGGCCAATCAAATATCCAAAAACTGGTAAAATGTAAAAGAAAGCCCCCCCAAAGTGTACACTTTAACTGCCTTTAGACAAGACAAAATTGAATTGGAAATACACCCAATTGTATCTTTAAAACACCTACTTTTTATAAATTACCTATGTACTAACCCTTCCAAAAATTCATAACCCCATATAAAAACTGCAATATTGAGACACATGCACATACATGTTTTTAAATGTAGCAATATTCTTAGTCATCATGATTATAAATAAGTAAATTAACCAATGTTATGTATAATCTAAAAGTAAAATAAAGTGTATAGCCCAAATATATAACCCATTTATATCTTTCAAACATGCCATATTTCTATTGCCCCAAAAAACTATAACTTCCTTATATATCACTAAGTGTCCAATCACACATTCCTCATATATCCCCCCATTGTTTCAATATAACCTATATCAAAAAACACCTGATTACCATCATGCTGCCAATTAATTGTTATCCAACAGTTCCTCTATCTATATTAATAGTGCGATAAATTTTGAAAAAATGTTTTCCAACAGGTCTGAAATGCCCACAGCCAAGCACACATATTAAAATTACTGATTTCCACATGTATCCATTAGATCACCAAAAGAATCCACCATTTACAAAAGAATATACATTCCTACCTTTATGTATCGATAACCACAATTAAAATACTGCAGCATTTCCTGACAGGCTGAGATCCATCCCAACAACTCACCTCTTAAGCATCTGGTCCTAAATGATAACGTCCCTCGTGGCGGGCGGAAGCCCCATCCCCCGGCCAGAGATGATGTTATCTGTAAACAGGAACCACGTGGCTCCACTAAGATTATGTAAACCATGTGTGTCTGTACATCTAAAGGACACTGGTGCCCAGCAGAGTGCATACGGCGTCCCATATCGCAGAAGCCGTCTCCCCTTATTAGGGTAAAGCCCTATCACACATAGCCACACAATGGCCATAAAAAACCAAAGTGCAAAACTGGGCACAGAAACCAAGTAAGTCCATGTGACCTGCTCATAATACAAATTAGTTCAAATTAACCATAAATAAACATATACATTAATGCAAATTAATAGGTTTCTTTTTGAAGTATTTTTCTATCTAAATTGCCACCTCCTGGATCGGGATATACCCTTTCTAAGGCGATGAATCTTAATTCATCCAAATTCAAATTGTGTTTTACTCCCATGTGGTGACTTGTGGGGAGTCACAATTTTTCCACTTCTCATATTATAGACATGCTTATAGATCCTCCTACGGAAACCTTTTTTAGTCATTCCAACATAGTTCCACAACTACAGAAGGCTAGGTGAACTACCCCTGTGGTATTACAGTTTACATATCATAGTTACATAGTAGGTTAAGTTGATAAAAGACATACGTCCTTTAGTTCAACCACTAGGGAAATACACATTTCCTAGATATAAAACCCTATACGACATAGTTGATCCAGAGGAAGGCAAAATCAAACCCTGGTACAATTTGCTTCAACAGGGGGGAAAAATTCCTTCCTGATTACATGAGGCAATTGGATGTTCCCTGGATCAACAGTCACTGTAAAGCCTTAATACCCAGTTATATTCTGTGCTTCCAGAAAAGCATTCAGGTTTTTCTTAAAGCAATCCATAGTAGTTGCTGAAACTACTTCCTGAGGGAGCCGATTCCACAATTTCACAGACCTTACAGTGAAGAATCCCTTCCTTATCCGGAGCTTAAACTTCTTTTCCTCCAGACACAAAGAGTGCACTCTTGTTCTTTGTAATGATCCCAAAGTGAATAATGGGGAAGAGAGTTCCCTATATGGACCATTAATATATTTATACAGGGCAATCATATCCCCCCTTAAACGTCTCTTCTCAAGGGACAATAGATTCAGTTCAGGTAATCTCTCCTCATAGCTGAGCTCCTCCATTCCTTTTATTAATTTAGTTGCCCTTCTCTGCACTCTCTCTAATTGTGAACTAGTGCCCAAAACTGGACTGCATATTCCAGATGTGGTCTGACCAATGCTTTGTACAGGGGCAGAATTATGTCTCAATCTCTGCAGTCTATTCCTCTTTTAATACAAGAAAGTACTTTACTAGCTTTAGATATTGCAGCTTGGCATTGCATGCTGGAATTAGGTCTATGATCTACCAGAACCACCAGATCCTTTTCCATTTCTGACTCCCCTAAATGTATTCCCCCTAGTCAGTATGAATCATGCATGTTGGTAGCTCCCAAGTGCATAACTTTACATTTATCTATATTAAATGTCATTTGCCACTTGGCTGCTCAATCAAACAGTACATCCAGGTCTGCTTGTAGATTATTGACATCCTGTATGGACATAATTCCATAACATAGTTTGGTGTCATCTGCAAACACAGAAATGGTACTTTTAATCCCAAACTCTATATAATTTATAAAGATGTTAAATAGTGAAGGTCCCAACATTGAACCCTGGGGTACACCACTAATAACCTTAGACCATTCAGAGTAGGAATCATTAATTACAACTCTCTGGATGCGATCTTTAGGCCAGTTCTCTATATATTTACAGATTGACTTTTCTAAACCTATTGACCCTAACTTGCATATCAACCGTCTGTGGGGTACAGTGTCAAATGCTTTAGCAACGTTCAAGTACACTGTATCAACTGCTATTCCAATGTCTACCTGTTTACTTACTTCCTCATAAAAAGAGAGTAAGTTTGTTTGACAACTGCGGTCTTTCTTGAAGCCATGCTGACTAACACTTATAATAATATTTTCTAGCAGAAACTCCTCTATGTGGTTCTTTATCAAACTCTCTAAGACCTTTCCAACTATGGATGTTAAAATAATGGGTCTGTGGTTACCTGGTAATGACTTTGCTCCCTTTTTGAAGATAGGAACCACAGGAGCCTTACGCCAATCCATCGGTACCTTGCCAGTGACTAAAGAGTCTTTAAAAATTAGAAAATGGCTTTGAAATAAGGGAGCTCAGCTCTTTGAGGACACATGGATGTAGTCCATCAGGTCCTGGTGCTTTGTCAACCTTAATTTTTCCCAGCTGTTTCTCAATCATATCAATTCTGAGCCATTGTGACTCATTTAGGGCAGTGACATTGCTATTATAAATTTGGACTTGAGCTCTGCCATTTTCCTTCATGTACACAGAGCTAAAAAAAGTGTTTAGTAAATCCGCCTTGTCTTTATACCCAGTTACCAACCCAGCGACATCCTTTAAGGAGCCTACATGCTCAGATCTGATCTTTTTGCTATTAATATATTTGAAAAAATCTGGGGGGTTTGCCTTACTTTCCTTTGCAATGTCTTTCATTTTGAAGTTTTGCACATTTTATCTCCTTTTTTATCTTTTGTTATTTTCTTTATAGGTTTCAAATGATGAAGGTGATACTTCATTTTTATATGTTTGGAATGCCCCTTTCTTGTTCATTATGGCTTTTTTTTATAAGCTGTGAGCCACATAGGTTTTAATTTTAGCCTCTTAAACGTATTACTCATTGGAATATATTTTTCAGTTTGCTTTTGTAGAACATACTTGAAACATTGCCATTTCTGTTTTGTGTTCTTTGAGGACAATATTCTCCCAGTCCAAGTCACAGAGAGCCACCCTTAATGGAAAATTTGCTCTCTTAAATTAAATGTTTTTATCTTTTCTGTTTTTGCTTCCTGTTTACAACTTACATTAAATGAAATCATACTATGGTCACTGCTACCCAGATTCTCTTTTATTTTATATCTTTTATATCCATTTATTTTTACATTGGTTGGTATATGAAATGTACCGGTTTACATGCTCGATAACTGCAGGTAGCTTATAAATAATGGTGCAAGGAGGGCCCAATATAGGTATCCTCTCCCTAAGAATGTAAGAAACCAGGAGTTGTATCCTGTATAAAGATAACACTAGGGAACGCATTTTTTTGTTGAGATAGATCTTACACTTGTTTTTTTACTTATTTTTGCGTGGTGAATCCAGAAATGACCATAGTGTATTTGCTATCACATCCAGTTTTTACGATACAGGGTACCCTTCATTTTTGTTAATAAACATACAAATTTTACATACAATGAAAAATTAATGAAATATTAACTTGAATGTACAGTTTATTTAATTTTATTTGTTCATACAAAGGAAATATTGTTACTCTATAACATTTTTATACAGTAAAACATTTGAAAATTATTCGAGTAAGCGGTTAAGGTAAACATTTACCCTTATAGCTTTTCCTGGAGTGTTTAGTGTTAGGACAATCCCGCAGGATGCTCCAACAATAGTCAACCATCATATGTACATCCCATCTACCCTGAAACCGTCCTTCCATGACCTTCAAATCTTGGTGGAATTTTTCACCTTGCTCATCACTGACTGCACCAAGGTGTTACGGGAAGTAAGAAAGATGGCTTTGCAGAAAATGCACCTTGATGCTCATGTTGCAACCAAGCATTTTGTAGCTCTTCAAGAGTTTCTGGTCAATTTCAGTGTAATTATTTGCTTGTGTGTTTCCAAGAAAGTCCTTGACAATGGCTTTGAATGATAACCAAACATTCTTTTTGACTTCTGACATTGACCTGATGAAATGTCTATCTTTGATGAGCTGTCGAATCTGTGGACCACCAAACACACTGGCCTTTATTTGTTCAAATGACAGGCTAGGAAATGCCAAAATAAGGTACTTGAAACCGTCTCCTTTAGTTGGCAAAGCTTTAACGAACTGCTTCATCAGACCCAATTTCATGTGCATAGGCGGGAAATTAATATTCTTTCTATCAACAAGTGGCTCATGTAGAATGTTTGGATCACCTGGTTTTAGGGCAGATCTTGAAGGCCAATTCCACACCGGCCTTTATTTTTTTCAAATTGGAGGCTAGGAAATGCCAAAATGAGGTACTTGAGGACTTTCAGTTCTGGGTCACCTTGGAAAAGTACCGGAACGCTGAGGCTCCAATTTACTCAGAGGTTATCTGGTATTAATCCACCAATCCTCTTCAAACACCCTCCTTCTGACACAGGAGCAAGCGGGACATGGGCAATGGATACATTTGGTGGACGGCCCCTCCTCACATGCAGAGAATGCAGAGGGTGAAATAATGTGCACTCCTGGAGATTACACAATACAGAAATTAAGATGAAAATTAGGCGTGTTTTACAGATGACGTTTTTCTTTTCTCTTCAGCTCCCCCCACTGACCTTTCCTTTATCCAACACATCTTTGCTCAATTTGAGAATTGTTCAGGCCTTAAAATGAATGTTGATAAAAGTGAAAATCTCCCGCTCACTCCTCATAGGAGGGACAATTGGGACAAGCATTCCTCCTTTTTGATTGCAAAGGAACATATTACATATCTTGGAATAAAAATAGGCAAACAACCTTCATTCATATATGTTAAACTATCCTCCTCTATTCAACAAACTGCAAAGGGAACTGGAGATGTTGCTGCTGGCCGCATAAATGATGTTGTTTTCCAAGCTTCTGTACCCCATGCAGACCATATCATTACTGCTACGAAAACAAGACATAATGAATCTTAAAAAAATTTTCTTATGGTTTATATGGCAGGGTATGCCTCCCCGTATATCATTGCAGAAACTATACCTACTTAAAACAGCAGGTTAGTTACCTTTTTCGATGTGGGAAGATACAACTTAGCCTGTTTAACGAGGCACATAATTGAAAGGCACCTCGTTTTTTTACAATTATAAGTTGGAAAAAGCAGTAGCTCATTCTTTGGACCTGAGGGCACTGCTTCATAGCCCTCTTCGATCACTTCCCACACATCTAAGGAGCAACATTGTCATTAGGGACACTATTTTGGTATGGAGGAAGGTGAGGAAAAGGATGAAGGTGCCAATTCAGTTTATCTAGATATCTCCCAATCTGTTGCAATCATATGTTTCCACAGGGGGATGCCCATGCGATATTTCATAGGTGGAGACGCAAACACAGAGCAACAGCAGGCGACCTATACAAACAGGAAATGGGGTGTCTATTGACCTTTAGGGAACTACGCTTGAGACTGTCGCAACCGACATTTCTCCCACATCCTTTACACTATCTACAAGTTACTAATTACATTAAATCGATTGTACCAAATATTCAAGGGGTGCTGGGCTATAATCATGTGACAATTTACTGTTCCTTCCATTTCAGAAATTTATAAAATGATACAAGTTTATTTTCATAAATCACTTATGACAACTAATGTGACTAAGTGGGGGGAGGAATTACACATAGCGGATGTCATCCCCACTGTTATTCGAGGATACCAAACGGTATGAAAAGCCATGGTGAACGAAGGATGGAGGGAGACTCAATTCAAACAGTTACTTAGGGCTTACAGAGTCTTTAGGAACACAGAGGGGTTGCATACACCAACCGACTTGGCTTTTGCTTGCCCAAAATGTAAAGTCCCCTCAACTACTCTGGTGCACCGTCTGTGGTCATGTCCACTAATTCAAAGGTACTATATTATGTATGTGAAGTGACTAAATATTTTGTTCTCGCAAATCCTAGCTTGTGTCCAATTCAGTTGTTGGGATGATCTGATAGAAGAGGTACCAGGAAGGGGTAGAAGGGACTGGATCTCAGTCTGTCTTTGGCGGCGAGACAAGCACTGCGATCGAGCTGGTTGTCCCCCTATCCCCCAAAATGGAGAGCCTCCGCTCTCTGTGCAGTATTCCAAAGTGAACCTCTGGACACTGAATGGAATGATGACAGGCTTGTTGACCAATTTTTGAAAAATGGTATGCCTATATTCTTTATATACGTACACAGAGGCGGCCCAGAGGCAAATTCTAATACCTTTTCAACACTCTACCTGGTATATCCTGAATGTATATCTATAAAGTATTTATTTGTATTACCACATTGTAGGCAAATACAAACTGCTATGTACACAAACATCGGCACTGGGTTTCATTACTGTGGCCTTGTTTATTTGTATGCAACTGAACCTATAATGATCCTATGTACTCCACATCTCGAGTTTAATCTGTTTTACTAAATTGTATGTATTGCGATCTTCCTTTTATTTTACCCTATCTTATTTTGTTTGGTTCTCTTTTTACCTCTAATTTCGTTGTTTATATTTGTATTGGTTTATATTCGAAAAATTTAATAAAAACAACATGAGGTACTTGAAACAGTCCCCTTTAGTTGGCAAAGCTTTAACGAACTGCTCCATCAGATCCAGTTTCATCTGCAGAGGCAGCGTGCAGTGTAACCATATATATAAGGATTTATGTTTAGTGCCATAGATTATTTGTTGGTTTGAATAACACCAGGGAACAATTTTGAACAAATTTTTTATTGACTTTTTTTTAGATTTTTAAAATTATTTACACTACAATAGGTATGCTGATTCTGAAAGTGCAGTTAGTTTTCTTCTATCACATCAGTTTTTTTCTCTACCACGTATATTAATGCGATTTCTGTAGCGTTGATTTGTATAGGCTATTAATTTACATGCAAGACAGTGTGGTAAGAGGTTGTGCACTGCTCTACGTAGTGAATAGGCAAAATTTATTTTTCTACTTACACATGTATTTCTTTTCTTTCAGATCATGTCTGCCTCTGCTGTTTCTCATCATAAGTGCCTAAACAACCCTGATTCATTTTGTTGGATCTGTGGCAGTTTCACCATTCACAGTCAAACATCAGCACATTTGTAGCGCAAGCCTATTTGGCATATTTCAAAGTTAAACTTAGTGATCAAGATAAGTCTTTGGCTCCTCAAGGTGTGCAAACAGTGTGTCGAGGGTTTACGGACGTGGACAAAGGGAACGCGTGAAAAGATGCCATTTGGTTTACCTATGGTTTGGCGAGAGCCAGGAAATCATTTCAGTGACTGTTACTTTGTGTAGTGAAAACTTCAGGATATAACAAGAAAAATAAATGTAACATAGAGTATCCTAGTCTACCAATGGCTATATGCCCAGTAGCTCATTCAGATGAAATCCCAGTGGCGGTTTTTGTTACACTACCCTCTCTTGAAGAACATGATTATGGTAATGAACTAGGTGACAACAATGATGAAGAGTTTGAAATTGAAGAGGACTCTGTTCGTAAGGGATGTGATCAGGAGGAGATGAGTGATTTGGCATGTGATTTGGGACGAAAAAGGCTCAGAATTCCTTGCATCAAGACTGCGTAGGAAAAACTTACAAAGGTATTGTATTATCAAACCAGAATAATTGCATTTCTGCAGTACTTTAGAACTGACAGTGGCTTTGTGTATTAACTTACCATACCTCAACTCAACTGAATGGCGACAATTCATCGATGGCTCAAAGCAGAGCCTAAAGTGTGTCCTCCTTCACAATGTCAATATATTTGGGTCAGTCCCAATTGGCCATTCAGTTTCTCTTTGTGAAGAATATGCAGACATAAAGAGAGTTATTGAGTTGTTGCAATATCACCAACACAATTGGGTCATCTGTGTTAACCTTAAAATGGTATCCTTCCTTCTTAGTCAGCAACGCGGATACAACAAGTATCCCTGTTATCTGTGCATGTGGGACAGCAGTGCTTGTGAGAGGCAATGGGGGGAAAGGAATTGGCCTCCAAGATCTGCCCTAAAACCAGGTGATCCAAACATTCTACATGAGCCACTTGTTGATAGAAAGAATATTATATGCCCGCCTCTGCACATGAAACTAGGTCTGATGAAGCAGTTTGTTAAAGCTTTGCCAACTGAAGGAAACTGTTTCAAGTACCTTATTTTGGCATTTCCTAGCCTGTAATTTGAAAAAAAAAAAAGGTTGGTGTGTTTGATGATCCACAGATTCGGCAGCTCATTAAAGATGAACAATTCATCAGGACAATGTCAGAAGTCGAAAAGAATCTTTGGTTATCATTCAAAGCCATTGTCAATGAGTTTCTTGGAAACACACAAGCAAATAATTACACTGAAACTGATCAGAAACTCTTGGAGAGCTACAAAATGTTTGGTTGCAATAAGAGAATTAAGGTGCATTTTCTGCAAAGCCTTCTTTCTAACTTCCTGGAAAACCTTGGTGCAGTCAGTGATGAGCAAGGTGAACAATTCCACCAAAATTTAAAGGTCATGGAAGGACGGTATCAGGGTAGATAGGATGTACATATGATGGCTGACTATTAATTTCTGGATTCACTACCCAAATATTAGTAAAAAACAAGTGTAAGATCTAACTTAACAAAAATGTGTTCCCCAGTGTAGAATTATAGCCAAACTTAATTTTCTACTTTTACCTATTTGATGTAATATATTAAGTAAAACCTTGATTGCTGTAATTTATTATGACTGTATGCGGATATCAAATGAACCTTCTGTAATATAAACCCCTTCCTACAAAAGATCTGATTTATTATATATTTTGCAAAACTTTTATTGATGTAATGTATTTTCACTGTATTATGATAACCATCAAACTTTTTGTATAGTACTTTTTCTTACAAAAGATCTGATCTTTATACGTTTTGTCAAAAATACAGCTCCACTGCTCTCTCATTTCCCTGCAGTTCAAAAAATCATGAATATGACATATGACCATGAGATGGGACCTCTGGGTATGCCCCCTGACTTGAGGGGGCAGGGGCATCGGCATAAATTTGGTCGGTGCACTAAGAGCGTATGGTGGTGACACTGTCACCCCATCATGCTGCATCCCCGTATGTGCCCGTTCTATTGGATGAGTGCGCTGTGCTAATCAAGGTGCATCATCCAGATGCACGGCGTATTAGCACTGAGCCAGAGGACCTGCCCTGGGATTCCCTTCTCTGCTCTCTCCCCCTCCCCTGCTATCCCCCTTTCCTCCTACGTCATCCGATGGGCGGACTCCTACGGGATGTCCTCCAATCGGATGTCTTCTATGCACGCTGTACATGCTCTCTGACGTGCACATGGTGAGAGGAATGTCCGGAACGCCAACCCATTAGTCCATATATGGGCGGCTTCAGGAGACTCCCGTCATTCGGCTTTCCACCCTTGACTGCAGCGGCGGCTCACACTGCAGGCAACTCTGGGATACATCCAGGGGTAAGTGCCTAAACAAACAAACCTAAATAATGGCTTAACCTCCTGAGCGTTACACTGAGGTCTAGATTTCTGTACCAAAAGTGATCCACTGTTTTTCATGAAATTTTTTTTTGTGATCAGAAAGGGAATTTGAATGGCACATGAGTGATCAGAAGGGGAATACCGGTATGAATGGCACATGAGTGATCAGAAGGGAAATAATCTTTCAGAATCTTTTTTTCTAGATTTTCCTCCTTTAAAATTGGGTGCGTCTTATATGGCGAAAAATACGGTACATTGGTGCTTCTAGCAGATATGCATATCCCTACAGGATATTTTTTTTGACCCCTGATATACCATATGTAATTAAATACTAAGACTAATATGATATTGATTATTGCAACCTTAGATAGTACATTTTAATGGAAGTAATTTAATTATCACTAAACGTATGAAATAAAACAATTATTTAAATACCAATATACTATTGTAACACGTTTAATAAATATTTAGATGTTTTCAAGAAACAGTGCTTTGAACTCCATTATAAGTAGCATTACCTTGAGGAAGCCTAGATTGGGCGAAACGCGTCAGGTTACCAAAGCTGTGATATAAAGAAATATTCAAATGTTACACGTTCTATGCACTTTAAGTAGTTGATTTGTGTCTAGTATAGGAGGTACACAACCTCTAAAAGTAAGGAAGTACCTCTCCAACTGTACTGTGGATGTTAACGAAAATGTATAGGTAACTAACCTCAAGGGATGAGGAAGTACCTTACAAATTTGTATTGCTGTCCTTTTCATAGACTAGAGAATGTATTAATGAGTGTTGTTGAATACACAAGAAATTGTTGCCAAAAAACCCTGTCTTTGGACCAGATTTATTTTGATACAGCCAAACTGTAACTATTGTTGGTAGGGATCGGTTAAATACAGTGTTTGCTTAGAACTAGTGGTAATAGTACCTTGAGGGGGATGAGGTTCACATCTGAGATGATGTCTATAATGAATAAGGTAAACATTCTTCCAATATTTCAAATGGTCAATAGAGGGCGTCCACACTGCAAACACAAACCACTACTCACTTCACCAGACACGTTCCCATCCTTATTACTCCCCTAACCCACCCATTTGCACAGTTACATACTAAAATATTAGGCTTTGCCCCCTTCCAGATAAAATAGAAAAATGAGTGTGGGGGCATATGGCAGCCTAATATCTTAGTATGTAACTGTGAACTGTGCAAATATCAGGTCTTTGCGATTCTTAAAACTGTTTTTTCATTTAGTGAGAAGTTGTGATAGCAGAGGCACAAGCAACTTTCACATCGTTGAAGTTACGGGCCATCGTGAAGTTTTTGATTCTTCAGGGAAAGTCAGCAAAGGACATTCAGACTGAGATGTCAAAAACACTGGGGGAGAAGTGTCCTTCCTACAGCACTGTCAAAACCTGGATATCTCGTTTCAAGTCTAGGCATTTCACCGTTGAAGATGACCCCTTCAGTGGGCACCCCCCAACCTCAACTCACCCGGCAACCTGCGATGCTGTCCATGAGCTGATTATTGAGGACCAGCGAATATTTGCAAAAATGATAGCCCAGATACTTGCCATCTCATGGGAGTGTGTTGGGTTTGTTATCACCACTATCCTAGACATGCGCAAGCTTTCAGCGAAGTGGGTGACGAAATCTTTGAACAGTGATCAGAAGAAGGAACGAGTTGAAGCATCCAAAGCTGTTTTAGCCCATTTTGAAGCTGCACGGGACTTTTTGGCTAGGTTAGTGACAAGAGATGAAACCTGGCTCCACATCTATGATCCTGAAACCAAGTAACAGGCAAAGAAATGGCACCACAGCGGGTTCCCGTGGCCAAAGAAGTTCCGAACTCAGAAATCGTCCAAAAAAGTCATGGCGTCTGTTTTCTGGGACAAAGATGGTATTCTGTTGATGGACTACCTACCTCATGGCTCTACTATCACCGGACAGTATTATGCTAACCTCCTGGACCAGCTGAAGGAGGCAATTAGGACGAAACACCGTGGAAAGTTGACCAAAGGGATCCTTTTTTTTGCAGGACAATGCACCTGCGCACACGTCCAACGTTGTGGCTGCCAAACTGAACACCCTGGGTTTCCAATTGGTCCACCATCCCCCCTACTCACCTGACCTGGCCCCTTCGGACTATTATCTGTTCCCAAATGTGAAAAAACACCTGAAGGGGCAACGTTTTGAGGACATTTCTGACGTCAAAGATGCTGCTGAGAGCTGGTTTGCAGCCCAACCAAAGGACTTTAAACGGTCTAGAAAAGCTGCAACTACGCTGTACCAACTGCATCAGTCTCGGGGGAATATGTTGAATAAATGTGTTATTTCATAACTCTGGCTCTCTTCTTTCTGGGCAAAGCCAGGAACTTCTCAGCACCCCCTTGTATCTCATTACTTGCTAATGTGGATGCTAGTACATTGGAAAAACCAAAAAAGCATTCTTTAGGAGAATCTACGAACATGTCTACACCATAAATACTGGAAAGATGTTAACACCTATAAGTTACCATGTAGGCACCAATTTTGATCCCATTTAAGGCTTTAGAGAGAGTCTTTCATAACCCTAGGGGAGGTGACATAGACAAAATCCTTTTACAAAAAGAAACCCAATGGATTTTTCTGTTAAATGCCACAACCCCACCTGGCCTCAAGGATATGGATATATGATTTCTATTCTATTATAATGGGTATATACCTTACCATATAAACATGACACAAATCCTAACATCCTAATAAGATTGAATGATGTAAACACAACACTATAAATTTTATACCTCATGACATTGGGATTCTTCTTTCTCAGATGAAAAATACTGATACTGCATTGTTACATACAATGACTTGTTATATTGGTGTTATTTTGGTACATTGCTCCCACTGTAAATATATGGGATGAATGTCGTCAATATCGAATTTAGTATGTTTGTGACCATTATTATCATATTTCCCTTATGTATACCTGTTGTGATCAGGGTCTCTGCTCCTAACAATGATGACAAACATTAAACCTATATTGTTACATATAGTGCTTTGTTATCTGGACGCTTCATTGTTTTATATTACTACATTATTCCCACTGCACATATCGGATGGATTCTGTAAATATTGTACTTAGTTTTTCTGCTACTATATTTTATATTATGGGAATATAGCAATCTCCTGAAATGAGCATTCCTTCCATTTTTGCTTTCATCCATCTACTTACTGACCTTTATTATATGAGAATATGTATCTATAAAAATATTTTAATGTATCTACCTATCTATGTGAGTAAACTGTATTACCACTGCACTACTCCATATTGTGACTGATATTCCATGTAACGTTTATGTATTGCAATCGTTTCTTCACCAATATAAGTCATCAGTTTCATATATTTGTAGGATTGTTATGAAATATTTTGTGGACAGGAATTATTACATGCATGACTCATTAATCCTTATAATATAATATACCATGATGTACTGTCAACTTTATCCCATGTAATATCTATGTATGGTTGTAGATTCCATATTAATATAGGTCATCAGGTTTACTGTGTCATTTTGTTATATATATCTTCTTCACCACTATACCCTCTTCTTATTCTATTATGCTCTTGCCTGTAACACCCTTTTTACAGAAATAATCCCATAAATCTACTCTTTAAATTTGTTACAATCCACATACTAAGGATAATAATATCAACTTATACATATCACTGTATCACTTTATTCAATTATCACTGTATCATAATTTTTAACTTTGTTTTACATTCTAATCCACCAGGCACCAGGTGCATTTCCCATTCCTGTCCCTCGTTTGGGCATCTGACTAATCTCCGTGCCCAGGACTTGCTGGGTCCCTGCCAGATGGATTTGATCCAGGGCAAATGAGGGTGGAGACTGGTATGTCTATTCATAGATATCATCCCTGGGAGGAGGAGTCCCTACCATCTCCTCCCCCTAGCAGTAACTTTTACACCATAGAGTGGGAGTGCATTTCTATACGTCCCGCCTACATGCTACGGCGCATGCGCTGTTGCTTCTTCACTTTCATCACTGAGTAAGGGAAATTGCCCCACCTATAATAACTTCATGGAAATGGCTGCGCATGCGCTGGCTGTAGCGCACGTGCGACTACCACTGAGTGATTGCATGGCTTAAGTCTTGGTGTAATAGGGATGGTTTTGGGTTCTAAGAGCACTGTACTGACATTTAATTGGGGTACAACCTATATGCCAGAGATGCACCTAAAAGGAAGGGGGTCTGCTGTGCTAGGGGAAAAATTTAGGGGAATGGTCGAGGGATATTTAAACTAGGACAGAGAGGGTTGGGACAGTTAAATAAGGTGGCAGAAAGGTAAGACAGATCAGCCACTAGTGGAGGATGGAGTGGGGATGAGGGTTATGGATAAATAGCTTCTCATGTTACACACTAGGGATAAACGAGTGACATTTGTAAGTTCGATCTCGCTGTAAATCGGGCCTTCCTCACTTACCGAACATTTAAGTGATAACGGCATTGTGATTCGCCATGAGGTTGTGTTCTCGCCAAATGAACGAGAGAAAAAGCAGTGGGGTGGGAACGCACACTATTTCCCGCGGAAATGGTGCAGCTGGGAGCGAATCATTCGCTCCCAGGCTGCACAGCAAGGCCCAGCAGCCAAATCAGGAGAGATCTTCAAACAGGCATATATACAGGGGATGAGGGAGAGGATAGTCACTCCATCTTGTGTTCTGGATAGGATAGAAGCAGGGAGAGACCTACATTGTGACAGGAACAGGTTAGGAGCCTTCTGTATATCTGTATATATACAGATATAGCAGTTTTTGATGCTACCTGGTCCTATGTACCAAAGAAGCCAGTTTGCTACAGAAATTTTTTTGTCATACTGTCAAATAAATACAGATATTTCAGTCTTTGATATCTCTTGCTATTTAGCAAAAAAGCCAGTTGGCTACAGAAACATTTCTGTCCTACTCTAAAATTCAGATAAGTGTGTGATACCTCTTGTTATTTAGCAAAAAAAGCCAGTTTGCTATAGAAAAATTTCTGTCCTACTCTAAAAAAAAATACAGATATTTCAGTCTTTGATACCTCTTGCCATTTAATAAAAAGAAGACAGTTTGGTATATAAAAAATTCTGTTCTACTATAAATAAATACAGATATTTCAGTGTTTGATACTTGCTATATACCAAAGAAGAGCGTTTGGTTAAAAAAAAATTCTGTCCTACTATATAAAAAAAAAAAAGATATTTCAGTGTTTGATACCTCTTGCTATTTACCAAAGAAGAGCGTTTGGTACAGAAAAATTTCTGTTCTACTATATAAAAAATACAGATATTTCAGTGTTTAAAACCTGTTCCTATTTACCAAAGAAACTGTTTGGTACAGGTGTATTTTTGCCCGAAAAAGTAAAAGATGAGCGGTAGACGCAGGGAAGGCGTGGCGTGGCGTTGGGCAACCTGCCACATCTGGCAGGGGGCATACTCCCCGGAAGTCTGCCACTGAAGGACAGCAGCAAACTGTTGGAGGCAGCAGCACAAGTGGTCAAACAGGTGTGAGATGTGTGCAGAGCACCACTATGCTGGTAGATGTATTGAGAGGGCAGAATACAATCATACAGCCATGTCATTTGTAGAGTATTGTGGACTGGGTCTCAGGGGCCTCATGTGCAGCAGGCTCTTCAGTAGCTGCAGCAGCAGCAGCAACCAGCACAGCCATGACAGGAGCAAAGACAGGAGTTAGCGTGGCTAATGTGCCTGTACCTCCCGATTATTCTCCCTTGCAGTTTGACCAAAAGTATCTGAATTTCAGAGCAGGAGGCAGACTTTGAGACCCTTGGAGAGTGTGGTCAGCACTTGCTGGGCGAGGGTTCTGGATCAGTGGCTGCATTTGCTGATGTTGGTTTAGATGAAAATGAGGATGATGATGAGCGTGATGTCACCTGGGAACCACCGATGCATGTAAAGGCTAGCAGCAGTTTCCGAAACAGACATAGAAAAAAGGCAGCAGCAACAGACTGGGGATGGGGGACGCAAATCTGCCTTATGTGAGTCCCAAAGAACACAAAGACAAGTGGGCAGAAGCAGGGGAACAGTCAGAGATGATGTGACAGTGGGGAAGATGGAGCTGGAGCAGACGCAGGGCACCCAGCAGACGCAGAAGCAGGTAAAGAAAAAGAGCAGCAGAGTGGTTTTACACACGTCTCCTGTGTGGTCTGAAAGCCAATGACAGGTGCGTAGCAATCTGCATCCTGTGCCACAGGCAGACCCGCAGAGGACAGGCCAGATCACGTTTGGGTACAACATCCCTGCTTTCCCACATGCGCAAGAACCACAAACCAAAGTGAGATCAGTACTTGCGTTCTCTTGGAGGTGCAACCACGTCATCCTCTCTTCTTCCACCTACAATGACTCCTTCTCCACCTCCAACTGTCATTGCTACTACGTCTAAGGAGGTTGGTGCCAGCCAGATTTCTAGCGGCGATGAAGTATCAGCTTCTGCCCGCAGGTTTCGTGGCGTCAGATGACGTTTGTCGCCGCAAGATGGGTACCCCTTCAACTTTCCTAGCTCCCAGTCCCTTCAGCCCACTGTACCAGAGTTTTGCGCCAGGCATCAGGCTATGGGCCCAACAAAATAGTAATTGAGCTCAATTCGCATCTAGCGAAACTTTTGGCCTTGCAGCTACTGCCGTACAGCATTGTGAACTCTGCTCCCTTCTGTGACCTGATGGCCTGTGCCAAGCAGCGGTGGAATATACCAAGCAGGCATTACTTTTCCCGCACAGCTGTACCCAGTTTATATGCACATGTAATAGGTAACCTCTCCCGGGCATTGGCATTCTCAGTGTCTAGCCAAATCCACATCACCATGGACAGCTGGACAACTAGGCACGAAGTGGGATGCTACCTATCCTTCACCGCTCACTGGGTGGCCTTGCATAGCTCAGTGGGCAGTAGTTTGCAAGAGGCATAGCAGCTCCTGGTACCTCCGCCAAAGGGATGTGATGGGAAAGCATGGGTCACCCCAGTCCTTTCCCTCCTCCTCCTCCTTCCTTCTACTGCCAACCCCTCTCTTTCGACACTCCTCCCGAAAGGCCAGCAGCGGAGGACACTGTGGTTAAGTGGGCACGCCACTATGGCTCCCTCAAGCACTCCCACAAGAGAACTCTTGTCCGCTTTGCACAGAGAGGTTGAGGCTTGGCTGACACCCTCCTGACTCACAACAGGTAAAGTAGTGTGTGACAAAAAAGGCCAATCTTGTGGCCGCGATGCGCATGGGCCGCATAACACATGTGCCCTGCTTTGCGCACGTACTGAACCTGGTGGTGCAGAAGTTCCATCGCACGTACCCGGGACTGCAGGAATTACTGAGACACGCTCACTCTGCAGCCACGTACGCCAATCCCCTGCTGCCGCCGCGGCGCTAAGCAAGATCCAGCAACAACAGAGGCTCCCACTGCATAGACTAATTTGTGACACTGTGACCAGATAGAACTCCACCCTGAACATGCTAGCTATCCGCCATTGCTTGGTCAGCGTGGTACCTGGAGGCAGCGGGGCCCTTGGTACAGCCACACAACTGAGCTATTTTATTAGTGACCAGTGGCTGCAGATGGAGACGCTGTGCAAGGTACTGGCCCCCTTTGAGCAGGCCACAAATGATGCGTTGGAAGTGGTCAGGCTAAAACAATGTCATACCTATCATCTTTCTGCTTGATACCCTGTGAGGCCTGATGGAAAGTGGTGATGGGAGAGGAGGGGAAGAAATGGGGGAGGAGGATAAGGGTGACATTACACTACATAGCGCACAGCCAGCATCAGGAGGAGCAAGAAGCATCAGGATTTTCAAGAGGAGGAGAAGGAAGATGATTATGATGTTCATGCTGCCTTCTGGACACTGTCCATCACGCAAAAATCCTTTTTTGCCTGCTGCCACTTTGCCTACCATTTTCTGGAAAACCACAAGTTTATGGGTGGCATTCCTAACACGTCATCCAGGTTATAATGCCAGCTACCAATTATTGTTATTATTAAACAGGATTTATATAGTGTTAAAATATTATGCAGCGCTGGTTAAAATAAATAGGGGTGCGTACATGAAATAGCAATGCATTCTCCTGCTGTTTTGAAGTCAGGGACTGTTGCTAGTGGGTTGAGTTCACACTTTCTCAATGTCCTAATGTTTATGCTGCCTTCTGGATGGTGTCCATCACGCAAAAATCCTATTTGCCTGCTGTCACTTTGAATGCCATTTTCCTGCCAAACTTGCCAGTAGCTGCAGCATTTTCCACCCTGGGCTTATTCTCAAGTCAATAATTTTATTCCTATTTTCCAAGGTAAAAATAGGTACCTGGGCTTATAATCAGATCGAGTTATACTTAAGTATATACGGTATTTAGTGTAGCAAGCAGACCTGACCTCTGTTTCTGCAGAACAGCGCATCAAAACATCAGTGGCCAAACAGTGTACTGCAGTCCCTGTATTAAAAATGCGATGCGAAATTCATGCTGGGAAAATTAACGAACTGGATTATCGATGGAGGAATTTTTGATTGTCAGCCTGTACATCCAATATTGTAGTGTGGGCGCCCTCTATTGACCATTTGAAATATTGGAAGCACTATTACCACTAGTCCAAAGCAGACACTTTGTATTGAACTGATCCCTATTAACAATAGTTACAGAGTAAGTTAAGCTTTAATTCTTCTATTAATCAAACCAACAATTAAATCAATAGCACTAAACCTAAATCCCTATATATATATATATGATTAGCTTTACTCTATGCAGGATCCAAGTCCAATTATCTTGGTTTCTTACATTCTTAGGGGAAGAGAATACCTATTTTGGGCCCTCTTTCCACAATTATTTCTCAGCTACCTGCAGTTATCAAGCATGTAAGTAAGTCTAGTGCCCTAGTGATTATATTATCATTAAATACCCAATATTAGCATTGTTATTTTGGAGTATTTTACTAATCATACTCTAATCCAGCTACCTACTTTGGAAGTACTTACCTGGATGTACTTTTCATTTGTTCAACTCCCTTGTGCTCACCTAACACTCCAGCATGAAATACATTGAAAAGTAAGTCCTTCTTACTTTGTCTCCTTACTACATACAATCTGACCGACAGTCACATCTCATATCACCTTTAAATATTTCAATCCGTGTGTAGTCCAATTACTATCTCCTTTTATTTCCTCTTTCATCCTTGATTCAAATTATGCAAATACCTCCCTAACAGGGATTGCTTTTTATTGCAACCATTCAGACTTTATTTGATTTATTATAGCCTTAATCTCATATATATGTATATTTTTTACAACTTTTGTATATTTTTTTTGTTGAACCAGTGCAGCCTGTGCATCTCTCCCTTGTCCTGAGGAAGCCATGTAGGGGAAGCGCGTCGAAAAATGAGACAAGAGACTTCCCTGTTTAAGCAATCACTATTCTGTATGTCTGTTTAATATTGTCACGGTCCCTTCCATGACTGAAGTTAGAAGATCTGTGAGACAAGCTGCACGTGAGGTTATCTGACTGTCTCTTTGTTTTTAATTGTTTCTGTGTTGTTGTTTGTAATGACCACACCCCTTGTATCAGCTGCAGCTGATGGTCATTACTGCTCCTCCATTTAGTCTGGCCTCACACTTCATGCTATGCAGTTGATATTCATTTCTGGGATGTGAAGAGCTGGTGTGTTGTCCTCTCCAGAGTTCCTGCTTCTCTATTTGCTATTAAGATAAGTTGAACTACTTTTGGTGTTTTGTTGTTACTAGGCCTCAGGGAGACACTGGTTCTTTCATCATGGAAGGAACCAGTAGTCTGAAGCCCAGTCACTACTCCTAGGGCTATGCAGGGCTACTAGGGCCTAGGTTCCCACCATCAGGGGATATTCATACTGTCAGGAGTTAGGGCTAGGTTAGGGTGTCTGTAAGGGGTGACCATTCCCTTTTCCCTAGCCATTTGAGACCTAGTCCCTTGTATTTGCCTTTCTGTTTCCCTCCCCTACCTGTTATCCGTGACAAATATGGAATTTATGAATTACACTAGGAGTACTATGTCTAGATATTGCACTAGCATAGTAGGTCTCTGTTAGAGATAGGGTTTCATATTATATTATGTTTTTTCTTGTAATCATGAAGTAAATTAGACACATATTTTAATTTTCCTTGACAAAAAATGCTCTCTCTCTTCATAATACATATAAAATTTTGTAGGCAATTTGAACTAATTTGTCCTTTAGATGTACAGGCACACGTGGTCTCCATAATCTTAGTGGAGCCGAGTGGTTCCTGTTTACAGAAGACGTCATCTTTGGTTGGGGGGGGGAGGTCTTCCGCCCGCCACAAGGGACGCTATCATTTGGGACCAGACACTTAAGAGGTCAGTTGTTGGTATGGATCTCAGTCTGTCAGCCCGGTTTTATTGCTGCCCGACAGAAATGCTGTGGTATTTTAATTGTGGAAATCAATTTTTGTGAATATTGGATTCTATTGGTGATCTAATAGATATATGTGGAGATCAGTAATTTGTAATATGTGTGCTAGGCTGGGGGCATTTCAGACCTGTTGGAAAAAAATTCAGAAAATCCATCACCGTGTTAATACAGATAGAGGAACTATTGGATATACCGTATTTTTTGCCATATAAGACGCACTTTTTCTTCCCCAAAACTGGGGGGGAAAAGTTAGTGCGTCCTATACGACAAATGTGTTAAAAAAAAATAATTAAAATATTATACTCACCCGATACCCGATCCTGCGTGTGTTTCTGGCTGCAGCGTGTCTCTCTTCTCTCCTCTGCCAGCATCGTGTTTTCTCCTGTCTGTAAAGCAAAGCGAAAGAAGCCGGCACAGCGCCACCTGCTGTTCCCTGTCCTAACTGCCGTACAATAGAAAAAAAGCACAGAGTGATCAGAAGGGGAATTTGAATGACAGAGTGATCAGAAGGGGAGTTTGAATGACAGAGTGATCAGAAAGGGAATTTGAAAGGTACAGAGTGATCAGAAAGGTAATTCGAATGGCACATGAGTGATCAGAAGGGGAATACCAGTATGAATGGCACATGAGTGATCAGAGGGGGAATAATCTTTCAGAATCTTTTTTTCTAGATTTTCCTCCTTTAAAATTGGGTGCGTCTTATATTCCGGAGCGTCTTATACGGCGAAAAATACGGTAGATTGATTGGTAGCAGAATGGTAATCAATTGTTTTTTTTTTATAAAGGTTTTATTGAAACATTTGAGGAATGTGTGACTGGACACTTAGGTTATATAAGGAGGTTATATTTTTATATATATTTGAATGTTTGAAATATATAATGGGTTACATATTTGGGCTATACACTTTATTTTTTTCTTTTAGATTATACATAACATTGGTTAATTTACTTATTTATAATCATGATGACTAAGAATATTGCTACATTTAGAGACATATATCTCAACATTGGAGGTTTTATATGGGGTTAATATAATTGTGGTATGAGTTTTTGGAAGGGTTAGTACATAAGTAATTAATATTTTATTGTTTGTAGGCTTTTTTTTTTACCTCCTGAGGAACTGGACTAGTTCCAGGAGAATGTCGAGGATTCAGCATTACACTCTGTGCTATATGTATTAGTACATTTTAACAAACAATGTTTTTTTCTGTTTAAAAAAAACAAAAACATTTTTGTATAGTATTTGTGAATTAAAGATTGTTGTTTGTACAAAATATTTGAGAATTTGGTGCCTTAAAAGTCCCTAAAATTGTCTGTCCTCTTGTAAACTTTATAATTAGTAATATCAGGGTTGTGGCATATGTAAAAATTATAGGTATTCGTCATCGCTTTGCTACAGTCTTATCAACATTAAACTTTTTAATCAAAAATTGAAAATGTTGCCATATATTTTATAGGAATGTTGATTATATAGGAATATCAAGCTTCATGAAGATGGCCTTTGCCTTTACCATGCTTGTCTATAATTTTCTTTTTGATCTCCTGAGGCAATTCTTTATTTTACTTTCCCTGGTCTATGTTCATTGTGGGAAGCACAACAATACAATTACTTTTCTCCTCCTAAATAGGCTGAATGACTGCACAACAGGAAATATATGTGATTTTATTTATGGAAAAACAGCTTGTTTTAAAGTCTCTAATTAAATGTTTTTATTTTTTTTCCAGGGGTATCAAGTGTCCATTCCAAAACATCTTTGTACAAAAAGCAACACCATTTCATTTCATACTTGCTATACCTGATGACATATCAAAAGAAAGTAGACATACATGTGACAATTGCTTTTCATTTAGTCAATTTTCAGGAGGCATAAAGTGCTTATTTTAATGTGCTTTAAGGATAAAAATAAATCTGTCAAGGCTGTATCTTTTCCGGAGTTTCTGGGAAAAGAGATCTGTGTCTTGTTTAACATGGGGTTAATCTTCTCTATTTTTTCTCCATCTGATGTTTTTTATTCTGTACTGTTCATTTTGTTCTGCATTTGCAGCTGTGATATCTACAGTGCTTACGCAGTTGTGATTTACCAACAAATACAGAAGGGTTGACTTAGGAAGCAAATTATTACATTCCTTCTTTTATGTAATGTAACAGTGTTCTTCATTACAAGCCAGGCATCAATACATGTGTCTGAGCATTGTTTGCAATATGAGCCTGGTCTCACGTCCTAAATTCTACTAAAAATAAAAACAGCAGAGCCCCACCTACGGATGATATACAAAGCAATACCATATTTTAGAGGAAGCACAAATGTACAGTATCTTTATCATTCTCAGGGGCAGGAAACAAAATTAAGAGCACACCTTAAAAAATAGGAGTTACTAGACTATCACACACTTTAATTAGTGAATAATTTAATGAAATATAATGCAAAGAAGATCACATTTCCATTCTATGCCTAAACAAAATGTGCTCTGTGAGGATGGTTCTTTAAGATACACAATGGTCATAGAGATTGATGATATGTTTGATATGAATTTTAAGAAGATAGACATGTTCTAACTTTAATCACAAACACATACATTTTCTTTATAATACCATAGTTACTACTATAGTGAATAATTTAATCACAAGGAATGCATGACTCACATTCCCACATAGACTAATCACCTAACACCATATGGTTCATGTAAAGCCCATTAGTACTATACACCAGCTGTGGAATCCAAAGACAAGAGATGCTGCTTTAGTTTAAAAGCTGGGCTAAGATCACAAATCCCAAGCAGATATACAAATAGGAGGTGGCAGACTTTCTGCACTGTTGTAATGCAATCTGATGTCTGTGATGTATGTACCCCAGGATGTGCCTCATACAGGTTTGAGTGATACTTTGTACTCTTCAATTTCAAAAATCTGTTTGGTATGTAATGGTGGAATAAAATGAAAGCAAATCTAACATTTTCTAACATTAATCTCAAATAAAGAGCCACAATGTAATAATGTAAAAACATTGAAAAATACTATGAATGGATGAATTTCAGCCAGATTTTAAGTGCAATTCTGAGTTCCATTAGTGTTTTTTTTTTGTTTTGAACTTTGCTGGGTTTAGAGAAGAATTTCTTTTTGCTTCAGGCAGGTAAAAAGCATTGAGGCAAAAAAAGAAAAGTGTGTATACTGAGTTGTGAGGTTGTCTGTATTAAACTTAACTTGTTACTTTAAGTATTACATGTAACTAGACACTACAAATTATTTTAGCTTTCTAGGCAAATACTAATATTTTTAAAGCAGACATATACTCAAAAAACAAATTTCACCAGGAGGTAGCACTAACTGACATAAGAGACATTTTGTGGGGGAAAAAAAAAACTTGAATCTTGGTGGCTTTTTGTTTAAGCACTGCACTGTACGGTGGATGCACCATGTAGTCTAGAACTCAGTGCTGTGTGCGGCATCAGCCTTCGAGGACAATGTACCGCTCATCACAGTTACGTCATCAGTGGCCATCTAATGGCTTTAGAAGATGGACCCTCTTCACATAACTCTGCCGTGGAATCAGCGGTGAAGATGGCGCCTTCCAAGGATGCAGCAATGACATGTCCTGGACCCGTTATCATTGCAGGGCAGCTGGACATGGGTACTGATTTTGCCAGAGTTTAGTTACGTTTAAATTGGGAAAGACAGACAAATAGCAAAGTAAAAAGAAATAGAATTAGGGAGAAAATAGCAGGGCCTATGCTAGTATATATATTTATATACACATACTTACAAAACATAACATTGATAATCTTAATACAATGGCATGACATGGAATTCTTTAGACCGCATGTGAACAGTCCTCGAAAGAAATGTTTTAGAAGCAGCAAAAGTTAAAACTTGGGAAGTTTAAGATTCTTTGCAATTTTGACAATGCCAAAACTATGATGCCTAGATGAGACAGAGCATCTCCAAATCAGTAGGTCCTGTGGGGTATTCCCAGAATTTTGGTACCAAGCACAAATGGTCAAGGGAAGAACAAATGACGAAACAGGAACAGGGTTATGGTAACAATGATAGTTATGTGGGGATGGAGAGTCAAAGACCTTATGTCCATTTTTAATAAAATGTTTAATGATGTTCTAATAAAATGTTTAATGATATATAAATATATATATATATAAATAAATATATATATATATATATATATAAATAAATAAATATAATATATATATATATATATATATATATATATATATATATCTTCCTAAATGGAAGTTCCTAAATGGCTTGTATCTGGGTGACCCTGGAATGGATTTGGACATTGAAAACTTTTGTTAAAAAAAATCCATTCCAGGTTTGCTGGACCACCCAAGTTTTCCTATGATAGTCGTTCTTTTCCAGTCTTGGAGGGCATAAATACATCAGGCCTTATAGGTGTGTGCCACACACTCAAATTATTTTAAAAAAAAACAACACAATCCCAATAAAATAAATATATTTTACAGAAATGTTTACAAATCTTTATGTTTTAACATTACATACAACTTTATTTATATGCATCATGTAAATTAATTGAACACAATTCTTATAGTGATGTTTGGATAAATGTAAACCTCTGTAAGGCTAAAGCACTTACCAAGAATGAATCTTTCATCATCCGTTCCATTTCCTTTACTGATTTACTTCGGAGGGCAATTAATCTTTGAAACAGATCCAGCACAGCTTTTTGAAGGCTTGGTAAATGACGAAGCCACAGGCTAAGTAGTGCTGATTCACTTAGCACAATCTTCTTTCTTTATTTGAAAGGAAAACACACATCAGTGTGCAATATTTTCTTATGATAGACAATATAGCAAATGAAGACTGACACTTCTAGTCTGTTATTGTGAACACACACACACACGTTTGTGACATTAATAGCACATTTCCAGAAATCTTTGGAAAACTGTTTGAAAAGTGTTTTACACCATTTTGCATGTGTTGCAAACCATGCAAAAGGGTGCTTATATGGCTAAAACAAACTACAACTCAAATTAACATAACGGACCTACAGCCCACAATGAAACACTTGTGTGTCTAAAAGTGAA
Source organism: Pyxicephalus adspersus (assembly GCF_032062135.1). Lineage (NCBI taxonomy): Eukaryota > Metazoa > Chordata > Amphibia > Anura > Pyxicephalidae > Pyxicephalus > Pyxicephalus adspersus. The sequence continues at coordinate 25,989,521 of NC_092863.1, forward strand.
AATGGGCACAAAGACAACTCATACTAGATAGCTGCTAACTTCATTTTTCTATAAAATGCAGGAGCATCACTTTTTTTTAGTTTAATCTCTTTATTAATTAATTTTCATTTTAATTATACAAATAAATCAAAAAAAGCCAAAATGTCTCAAGTCATCCTGAATCATTTAATGTACATCAAATAAATAATAACAGCTAGACGAGAGAAAGTATTTCTATACCCTTCTCCCCATAACAACATATACAAACACTTATCATATTTGAATATGGTCCTTGTGAAAGAAAAAAAAAAACAAAAAAAAATAAAACCCTGTGACGTGATTATTTATCCAAATCATAACAAAATTGGTGTAATATCTTTCTGTGATATATGAAGAGAGGAGAGAAGCCCTCAATACTTCATCTTTTAAATAATAATTCAGTTATATATTAAATCAATCTTTATTAATCCCCTAAGCTTAATAAAAAATAAGAATTTGTCTTTTCTCCTTAGTATATTGTACTGGGGTTACCACATACCTTTTCCTACTATCCTTTAATTTCCGGTTTGTATGGAGATAACACAGCTGTAATTACCAATCATCCAAACAATACATATACACTTAAATAACCCTATTATACTACATATAACATTAACAACACTAAGACAAGGGAACAAAAGAAGGTGGGGAAAAGGGAAGCACGCCAAAGACAATCCAAAAAAAAATACATTATACATAAACAGTGATAAAACTATATAGTCAACAATGACCTATCCCAGCCCATAGGCATGCAATAATCGATCCATGGTGACCATATGTTTTAAAATTTAGGAACTTAAGCAGACAGCATAGCTCTCATCTTCTCGTTCACTAGAAACCAGGACATTTTATTTTTAACTTGTTGTATACCTACTTGTCAAAATAAGCTTAGTTTGAAGCAGTTGTTAAATCTACCTTTAAGGAAACTTGTCAAAATGAAATGATCTATGGGCAGCATGGTGGCTCAATGGTTAGCACGCTGGCCTTTGCAGCACTAGGTCTCAGGTTTTTAGGAAAAGCAAGACCCACTAAAGTATGAGCTATTTGATATACTCTTGTTTTGTGGGTTTTCTTGGGGTCTTCCCATTTCCTTCCACATCCCAAAAACATGCAGTTAGGTTAATTGGCTTGCCGCCAAAATGGACCTTAAACTGTAATAAAAGACAGGAGACTTTTATAGGGATATTAGATTGTGAGCCCCTTTGAGGGACAGCTAGTGACATGACTATACACTTTGTACATCTCTGCATAATATGTTGGCGCTATATAATTATTGCGTAATATTAATATTAATAATATTGTCTGTCTTTGCTGACATAGACTGACTGAAATAACCAGTTGCCAAGATATGCTTTGGTGTCAGTACTTTAGGCCATTACAAATACACTTACAAGGGTTTCTGACTTTTCTCTGAAAAATATTTCAGTGTTCTCCTCACTCCTCTTTTAGCTGGGCGCACCACCCGGCACTTTTCAGTAACCACCTGGATGCTTTTGGCTGGTTACTGAAAAGTTTGGTCACAATACAGAATTGTGGGGAAAAACACTGTATTTGATACCGTATATACTCAAGTATAAGTCGATACGAGTATAAGCTATTTTACCTATTTTTACATTGGAAAACAGGAAAAATTAATTGACTCGAGTATAAGCCAAGGGTGGGAAATGCTGCAGCTACTGGCAAGTTCCAATATTCTAAATAAAAACCAATAAAATTGCATAATACGGCAATTACAGACATAATACGGCAATTACAGACATAATACAGTAAACAAATGGGAATTACCGTATTTTTTGCCGTATAAGACGCACTTTTTCTTCCCCAAAACTGGGGGGGGAAAGTTGGTGCATCCTATACGACAAATGTGTTATAAAATAATTAAAATAAGATACTCACCCGATACCCGATCCTGCGTGTGTCTCTTCTCCTCGCTGGCTGCATGCAGCGCGTGTCTCCTCTCCTCTCTGGCAGCAGCGTGTCGTCTCC
>NC_092863.1:25991768-25994813 GCF_032062135.1 Pyxicephalus adspersus
TGAGTGATCAGAAGGGGAATAATCTTTCAGAATCTTTTTTTTCTAGATTTTCCTCCTTTAAAATTGGATGCGTCTTATATTCCAGAGCGTCTTATACGGCGAAAAATACGGTAAGTGGTTAGGTATGTATACTACTTACCGTACCTAACCACTAAATTCTTTTAACCTCTCTGGTTCTATTCTGTCCGAAAAAATTGGCTGAAAGCGGTACTGCATTTAGCCACTGTAGCCCCCCTAGCGTTCTAATTCTGTTCGTATTTCAACCCAATAAGTGTTACATTTTTTTGCATGGAAATTTATTTAACATTGTAGCCCTATCACTTTTAGCCATACCTCACCGAAATATGTCCAAATATTTAATAAATTTAATAATAAACACAAAAATCTGTGTCCCTTTTTTTTTGCATATAAATGTTTGTTAATATTGTGGGCCTGTAATTCTTAGGATTAACTTCCTGGTATATTAATTATATTTATTTCTTATAATATAATCATAAATTATAATATAATACATAATTATAAATCATAATTATAAAAAATAATGAAATATTAGACCACAACAATGTAATTTATCAAAAAAAAAAAACTTTATCAAAAATTTCTCACTGAAATTTTCCAAATAAGGGTGCAAAATAATTGATAAATATTAATATAAATTAAATGCAGATTTTAGAAAAAAAAAATGTTTACATTTTTAGTAGACATCCCAGGTGTGGTAGATTTTGAAGCAAGGTGCTGCACAAAGTCCAACATCACAGTCAGGACAGTAGAACCTGGTTTCTTTGCATTTCTTCCTTCCTCTGTCATCGGTCTTTGAGCAGCAAAGCACGCACATCCTTGTAGGTGCTGCCTTTTTCTGGGATGGGATGTATTCAATGAAGTGAAGACCGGTCAGGCGTTCTGGGTTGACAATGGTGGAAGCACGACGTCCAGGTCTATTCACAGCCACTGATGGTGTTTGGTGGTTCTTGACTATGGATTCGGAAACTTGCAAAATGAAGTCTGAATGATTCACAGGCCTCTGACTATTTTTTTTGTACAGAATGCAGGCATTCTATAGGCACTGCTCACCTAGATGCCTGAAAATCTTTTTGTAGTACTTCCTTTGCTGTTTCCTCATTGCTGGGTAGAACGTCATGGCTTGGTCAGCTCTGTCAACACCTCCCATGGTGTTGTTGTAGTCAATCACCACCTGTGGCTTCATCACTTCTTTCCCACGTTTTGTGTGTACCAGAACGGTGGAGGCATCATGGACAGTACTCATCAGGCACACATCTTTCTTGTCACGCCATCTCAGGGCCATCATCTTGCCTTTCTGCCAGGCAACAATTTCTCCTGTCTTTAGCTTCCCTTTTGCAAACAGTGATGGCAGGTTGCGCAACGGTTCCATAGGCATCTGTTCTGTGTTTCAAAAAGACCTCATAAAGCTCAGGAGAGGTGTAGAAATTGTCAGCTGTGACACAATAGCCCTGACCTAGCAAAGGCTCAATGATGGATAGCACTGAAGATGTTGCCAATCCATAATGGCTGTATCTGGGGTTGAACTGTATCCCTTTTCCAGTGTACAGTACTGTATTCCAAATGTAGCCAGATGAGGATTCGCAGAGCATATGTTTTCACGCCATATCGTGCCCTCTTTGACGCAATGTACTGCACCCAGCTGAGCCTCCCCCTGTAAGCCATTAGACTTTCGTCAATGCTGCCATCTCTTTCTGGCACATAGGTTTGCTGGAAATTTTGTAGAATCACCTGAGACTCTTCCCAAATTTTCTTCAGTTTTGGTGCAGGATGGGTAGTCTCATCAAATTCTTTGTTGTTTGCGAAGTGCAGGTACTTCATGATGAGGGAAAAGCGGTATTCTGGCATGACTGTGCCAAAGAATGGAGTGACAATCATTTTGTTCTTGGTCCAGTACCACTTCTGCACGAGTTTGCCCTGCAGGATCACCAAGCCCAAAAATAGCCAAATGTCATCCTTGGTCACAGGTTCCCACTTTCTGCTTCTTGCAATCCTCAGGTGTGGAGCACCTTGTTGTTGTCCAGCATACCTGCATAAAACAAAATATACATTATATTTTAGGATATGTTCTTTTATATTGTGAAGGTTGCAAGTAATATGTTAGCAAACACAGAGCAGCATATATGTTTACATAAAAAAAAAAAAATAATTAGCAAAAAATTTCAAAAAGTTAGCAAACACAAGAACGGCTTACCTGTTTGTCTCCGCAACAATTTTTTCGATAACTTCATTGGTCAAAAAAAACTTCAGGTATGCCAGGGGGTCATGGCATTCAGCCTCAATTTTCATCCCAGGTGCGCCGGTAAATGGAAATCTTGGCGGTGCTGCCTGGTCCGCATCAAGGTCAATAGAATACCATGTGCGCACAGCACTGATCTCAGGTTCAGAATCGTTGCTCAGTTCACTTTCGCTGTCTGATGACAAATTTCCTGGTGAATCACTATCGCTCGATTCCACAAGGGACTCCAAATCGCTATAGCTGTGTTCAAATTCCTCCAAAACAGCACTTGAGCCGGCGAGATGCCTTTTGGATGCCATGTGGTCTACAGCAATCAGTCAGGAACAATCAAGGTCAAAGACAAAGTGATGAAATGATACATTCAGGAAGTGATTTATAAGTCGTCAAAAGGTCAGGGCTAATAGTGGGCAAAATGTAAATCAGGGCACTGGGCAATGATGCTTGGTGCACTAAAGTTTTATACTTTTATTATATTTTTTGTAGTGTATTTTACTGTAAAAAAAATACATAGAAAATATAAAAATACATTACATAGTAATGTGCTTTTAAATTTCCCGCCCCCAGAGTCCATGCGAGCAGCTAAAGTAAATCCCGGGGGTGATGCCAGCGGGAAATCGCCTTTGGCATCACCCCCGGAATTTACTATTGGTGATCGCATCCGCAGTTAGATGTGATGCACCATGCAGAAATCCTGCATGATGCATCGCATCTAACTGCGGATGCAAGCAGCGGCGTGGCGGGGACCTGGGCAGCCAACGAACAGGCGCCTTGGCATCACAGCGGGATCA
>NC_092863.1:25994944-26037052 GCF_032062135.1 Pyxicephalus adspersus
ATATATATATATATATATATATATATATATATATATATATATATTAAGATTTCTTTGTATTGGACTCAATACAGCTATTTTGTATTGAATCCAATACATAATTATTTTGCATGCACCAACATCACTGGGAAACCCCAGAGATCAAAGATCGTCTCTGCATTCGGCGGCTGAAGACAGAAGAAAGAAGACGTGTCCCGAGGAGGACCAGCAGGACGCCGGGGGATGACAACAGAACAAGGTAAGTAGGGTTTTTCTTCTGTTTACTGTATACTTTTCTTCTGCTTTACTGTGTACTTTTGAATTTGGTGCCTGAGTTACGCTGGCATGTAGTTGCCGTAACTCCAGCGTACCCCCGTCGTGTTTTCGGGGCAGCCTGATGACATTGTCATCAGGGGACAGAAACTGCTGGACATGGCTGCCGGATTGGGTGCTTCCATAGACCTGACTGGAGTATAAGCCGAGGGTGACTTTTTCAGCACATTTTGGGTGCTGAAAAAGTCGGCTTATACTCAGGTATATACAGTACATGCTTTTATTGTGTGTGAGTGTACAGTTGGGTGTATAAAGTAATGAAAGGCAGATAATTAGCATTTTTAGGAGCTTAGAAAAACACATATCAGTGCTTAGGAATAGAAGGCCTCTCAGTAAATGTTACTCATGACTCTCTTCCTAAAATCTAAAACGTCCAATCTAGATAGATGTCTTCCATGTGGGAGATATTGCATGTCTTTTTTGTCAAGGAGTACTACCTTCTGCTGATGGCTTTTTTTGATTTTAGGTCTGCATTGATTGAGCAACTTTTGTGTGTATTTGTGTGCATTTTGTGTGTACAAGGACTGAGGCTAATGTACACTAGATATACACAAAGAACAGACTCTTTATATGTATTTCCATTTAACCCACTCACATTGTTTTGCACAACCAAACCACACCAACAGTCTCTTATCTGATCATGTCTAAAGGTGCCCAGGGTCATTCAAAAACCAAGCAATGCCCGTGTGCTATCTGGATTTTGTACATACCCTGCAGGTTATGAAAAACAGAGAACATTGTTCTTATAGCTAGGTACCAAATTCTGCCACTAGATGGCAATATTAACAAACACAAAACCAAAGTAAAATCAGTATATGTATTTCAAACTCATACTATTGTTACAGATTCATAATTAATATGAATATTATTTAAATGACTTTGCTGCTTAATCATCTCTTTATCATCCCCCATTCTTATTCTGTAAAATTCCTTCTGACATAAGAACCTGATTTGGCAGGCTGCTGCTGCAGTTTAGACATTTCTTGCAGTTTATAAGCAGGCATAATATTTGCAAAATAATTTTTTGAAGGTTTCAATCAAAATGGGAAATCTCACCAAATACCATGGAGAAATACAAAAAAACTAATCAGAAAAACACAATAGATAATAGATAAAAACTACAGATAAAACCTGACTGTGGTATGGTCCCTTTTTTCCATCAATTTTTCTCAAGGGCCAATACAGTCTAATCATTTATACACAGTAATTATCCAATTATTTGTATTTAAAAGATTTAGGCTATTGTGTTTTCTGTGATAAAGTTTTCCCACTGAGGTAACAAAAAAAGCTCTAGGTTCCCCCTAGATTTAATTTGTAACAAACATATTATCTTGTATAATCATTGTGTAGGGAATGCATACAAGTGGATGCCCAACTAAGTGTGACGTATCAGTTTGAAAGCCAAAGTCCCTATCTGTCAACATTGCAGTACATGAGTAAACTATTACAAGCAAGCACACATGTATAGAAGAGAAGGAATATTTACCTCTCCCACTGCCTGTGTTGCTGGTCAGCAGAAAGAACCAGTATGCACTGTGGGAGACCCTGGATATTTGTATATACCCCTTAGATTGTAAGTTCTTTTGTCTATCTGTCATTTGGTACCCCTATTTAATGTATAGTGCTGCATAAAACGTTTACAGTATATTAAACACTAATTATTATTAATATTAATCAGATTTCAGGGGACCTTTCCTTAGCTATGGGGAGATGATCAGCAACAAGGGCAGGGTGGCTTTTTCTATTGTTCTAATTATCCAACACGTGACATGTTTTTGTTAGCAAAATCAACAATTGAAAAATTATCTACTGAAATAACTAAAATACATTTTTTGAGAGCAAATAAAAACATTAAAGTAACATACTTATGAGAAATAAATGCCTTTTTTTATTAATTTTGTTATGAACCCTTTAACCTTTCATTAAATAGGCTTTTGCTTGTTTACCTTAACACTGCATCATTTATAGCTTCTAAGAAGTGGTCATCAAGAACCTCTCTTGGCCCAGACCCATGATAGTGAAGCAGTGCTTCCAGCAATGGGGCTACTTCAGGCAATGTAAGAACAGATATACAGGTCACACATATTGTGTGTAGATGCTCATCCAAAGCACTGGTTGGAAACAAAACGATTTATTAATGGACTTAAAAGCTTATATGGTAACATACAACTAAAATTTACCTTTGCATAAAACCAAAATATCCAAGGAAACACGAAAGTGTATATGCTTTAAAAGCAACTCAACTACAATTTTTAATTATAACTAAAGTGCTGTGCAATAGTAGGATGGTTTTACCTTGCAGTATAGGTATATATAATATTACATCACTCTTGACAGTTGCTGTTTCATATTGTAAGAGGCAGTAGTCAGAACCACCGATAATATCAGTTACCCACAGATATGAGAAGATGGTTGAATGTGCAGGCATAATCAAAATATCCTCAGAACATTCAACTTGCGAAGTGTTCTTCATATCTGCAGGTTCAGCCAAGACAGAGGGGGTACTGGCACATCTCATACTGGGTGGAAGACAATGAAAGGCAACTAAAGAATAAATGCACATATATATGATTAAGCCTAGACTACCCTTACCTACCTCAAATAATTATATGACCACCTTTACTAGCTGTGGACTACACAGGCTTAGATGTCTTCAATTATTTTCACATGATTTACTCTACATGTGTGTAATATTCTTCCAAAGAATTTATTAAACTCCCTGCAGGCCTACAGCACAAAAGCAAGGAGGTGGCTTCTAGAGAACTAAAGCTGGCATAGTACTGAAGGTTGCCATTTATCAAAGGTAAAGAAAAGAGGGCATCTGAACTATTAAAATAGTATTAAAAGGACGAGGTTGGGTATTTGTTAACAGTATTTATTTGTAGTTGAAGAACAGGGAGATTATTTATTAACAACATTTACTGGTGGTGGAGGGGGGAGGCGGGATATTTAACAGATAGCGCTACCCTTTAACTATTTCCTCTTATAAAAAATAGCCACCCAACTAATGCAAATAACCAAATTTTAAATCTAATCATAACCAAACAAACAATTATCCTTGTAAATAAATGTTTAAGAATGTATATGTAAAATATTACCATTGAACCCAAAAAATCAATTTAAAGGCCTGGAATTCAGTGCAGTGTGATACTAAATATTATAAAAACAACTGCTTACTCTTTTTTGGTTTCATCTGGACGACTTCTTTTTATTTGAGTAATTAATGAAGACATGATCTGTGAAAACAAAGAAATTTTGCTATTCATAAACAAACAATATATATGACCATATATATGACTGTGCATTTGACAAGGGAATGTAACAGATAATTAAAACTTACCTTTGTAAAAACAAAGAAAATATATAAAACAATTTCTTACATTTTTCAAAAGCTTATCATGGTATTCCGCAGTTGAACATCCCAACTGGGCAATAATTTCCACTTCTTTATTTCTTTTTTGGTCAGATGAGGAAAACAAATGACAAACTAGGTTCTTTGGAAGGACAGAAAACACAAAAAAATTATTAGTAGTCAGTTATTTTTACAAGCATTACTAAAAACTATTAATAATTTGGTTATCCTCTATTATAGATTAAGTTGCTGTTTGAATGGGAAAGATTCTCTATGTCAGGTAAACCAAACACATTGGTAATTTTAAATAAAACAAATTCTTCTCTATAAGGTTGCCTCTGAGGTCCCTTTCAGAGTTGGTATAGATCTAATACAATGTTCCCACTTTAATGTTGAGTGTTTTAATGCTCCATTTTAAAGACAATAAATATTAATACCAATTCTGATTACTAAAGGCTTACTAAAATATTTGGTATAAGTAATATTTGGTATAAAACATAAATACATACATATTTTGCCTGTGTAACATATGATCATGCAACAATAATGCAGGAGTTTGGCTGCCAGGATGGTCTTCCAATTGCCACTTGACATTTATGGAAATCATAATTATGAATTTGATTATCCTGAATTAATTCACTAATTAAATTTCCTTTGCGCATTCTCCATCCCTCTGTACCGTTCTCAAAAAAATGGCACTTCTTTGCAAACCCCATCCATGCTTTTCATATACTACATACACCCTCCATTCAGCATAGCGTCAACTGTTTAAAAGACCCCCATGGTCACACATACAAAGAATGCATACTCGGAAAATTTGGTTAAATACTTTATTGTGACCAAATTAATAAAAAAGGGTATTAGTTCAGGATACATACATACATACACACACACACATACATACATACATATATATATATATATATATATATATATATGTACACATACACTTACAGATAATTTATTTCAGTAAATTCAAAAAGTTAAAAAATATAAAACTTGCCTGAACTAAAACCCATAGGGAGTCTGAATCTGAAGGCTGCTATGAAAGCATCCTGGGCTTCCATAACACCTTAGTAGTGCCACAGTTGAAGTGCTTTCATGCCATGTTGCATTGATGCAATAATTCATGCAGAAGGAGCCCCTGACAAAGTATTGAATGCGTACATGGACATACTTTTAAGCAGGCAGACATTTCTGTATTAAAAATCATTTTTTTTATTGGTCTTCTGTAAAATTCTATTTTCCTGAAATATTGAATTTTGGATTTTCATTACCTGTATGCCATAATCAGCAAAATAAAAAAAAAATAAACACTTGAAATTAATCACTGTGTGTAATGAATCTATATAATGTATAAGTTTCATTTTTTTAATTTAATTACTAAAATAAATGTGCTTTTTCATGATATTCTAATTTATTGAGATGCACCTGTATATATTGCTCACCATGTAACCACAAGAGTAATATACATTGATGAAACAATATTTCTTTACTTCTTTAGCACATAAATGGGATTCAAATTGGACATAAACTGGTGCGAAAGACATTCTGAGAAAAGGCAAAAATAAGAGTTGACTGCATTACAACTGCAAATATATATTTTAGGAGGAAACAGTATATCCTTCCAGTAGACACAAGAGGGCAATATAAGGCATTCGGTAACAGGTTAACAAAAAAAAAAATTTATTCACTTGCCAAAGATTTTTTTAAATATTTAGTGTATTTCAGGTCTGCTGAATCCAGAAATGACATCAAATTCATTATATTAGCTTTAGTTCTTGTTTTACAGGAATCGGAATAGACAATTTTACCAACAAATGTTAACACAGCATATTATCATCAAGCTTTATTTACACCAATGTTTTGCATTTTATATATTAAATGTAGCATTATTTTCATGAAACGTTCATTTGCCTTCTTTTTATTCATACATTTTTTTTACAGAAATATGAGTTCTTCAAGAAGTTGTTGTTTAAATGACCCTAATGTATTTTGCTACATTGGTGGTGACTATTCTCAGCAAAAACAGAAAAAACATTACAGAATTTGTGTATTTTAGTAATTTTGGTATGAAACTGGGGGACCAAGATAAGTAGCTCCCCATATGGTATGCAAAACGTGTGTAGTGTCTACATCAGTGGAAAAATGGAAAACTGAAAAGTTTGATATTCCCTGATATTCCTATATGCTACATGATGGATATACAGGGGCTGAAGTGTAATCCAAGAGTTAGCAGTGGAAGTGAATATGAAAGAAGTGTTCCATCAAACCAGCAGTTCTCCCAAGAAGAGCTAAATGATTTAAAAGGTGACCTATGTCTGACAAAACAAGCATCTGAACTTTTAGCATCCAGGCTAAACGAAAGTAAGTGTCTGAGAACGGAAGTTAAAATAACAGTTTATAGGACAAGAGAGGTGACGCTCCTACTATATTTCAATAAAGATGGAGACTTTGTGTATTGTTGTAACATCCTTTTACTACTTGCCCATATGGGACCAGAATACCGAGCAGAAGACTGGCAGCTTTTCATAGACAGTTTCACTTGAAGTATGAAATCTGTTTAACTGAATAATGGCATAACTGCTATGCATCAACTTTAATTGGTCACTCAACAAAACCTAAAGAAGAATATGAAAATATCAAAATGGTCTTTCAAAAGCTTTTTTTTATCATGAAGACCAATGTGTTGATATAATGGCCCTGATTCATCAAGCAAAATCAGAAGCTCGCTCGCGCATTCGTATTCGCGATCCGAAATAATATGTGTTGATTTAAAAATGGTGAACTTTCTTTTTTGGACAGCAAAGTGGATACACAAAGTACCCATATTTCAACTGCTTGTGGGATAGTAGAGCAAAGTAGGTTCACTGGAAAAAAAGTGACATGGCCTCCAAGGGAAAACATGAAAAAAGGTGCAGTGAACATTATTAATAAGCCAATGGTTGACAAAGAAAAAATCATTCTCCCTCTACTACACAAAGCTGGGATTTATTAAGCAATATGTTAGAGCTCTGCACAAGGACAGTGAATGCTTCAAATACATTTGTAGATTCTTCTCTGGATTGAGTACTAAAAAATAAAAACAGGAATCTTTGATGGACCCAAGATTCGTTAACCGATTAATGATTTGAATTTCACAAGTTACATGACTGATACTGAGGCTTCTGCCTGGCATAGCTATGTCATTATTGTCAATAACTTCTTGGGTAACCATAAAGCACAAAATTATGAAGAACTGGTACAAAACGTGCTCTTAAACTTTAAAAATGTGGCTGCTACTATGAGCATAGGTACACTATCTCTATAGCCATTTGCAAAAAATTCCAGAAAACCTTGGCGATTTCAGTGAGGAACAAGGGGAGAGGTTCCATCAAGATATAAAGGTGATGGATGAAAGGACAGATGAGATAGACACATGATGGCAGACAACTGCTGGAGCCTTCAATGTGATGGTCCTGATCATCAGCATAAAAGGAAATCATACAAACTGAGTTTTTCAATTACTTTGTTATTAGTTTGGTAAATATACTGAATATAGAATATATTGACATTATGTATTTCAAAAATTTAATTTTGTACATGTAGGCATATCTAGTTTAATTTTGCTATACCTAAATATATCTCCAAAGATCCTAAACAACCTATGGGATCCTTAATCTAGTTTGGATACATTTTTAACTCTCAATTTTGGTTGAGAGGTAAGTGACCTATTAGTTGATGTTTATTATAATCTTGGTAACAATGGTGCTCCTTTCTTAATAAATATATATATATATATATATATATATATATATCACCCAAACAGATTGTGTAAAAAAAAGGCTTTAGTTCCTCACATTTTTATGAAATCTTTTGTTCAACCCACTGAATTAAAGCTAAAAGTCTGCCGTTCAACTGCTTCTGAATTTAATTTAAAATTAATTGTGGTAATGTACAGAACCAAAGTTAGAAAAAAGTTGTCTCTATCCAAATATTTAGGGACCTAACTGTATTTCATGATTATATAGGAATCATATGTCTAGAGACGTTCCGTAAGAATCTTTTCTGTCACTAATGTGAAATTCAAACACAAACACTAGAATTTATACAAAACCCTTTGCCAAAAAAGCCTGTCTTTTCCTCTCCTTCTTCATACTGTAAGGCACTTACCTGTCCAGCGAGCCCGGGGCGCCCTTGGGGATCACAGGCAGCGAGGGAGACGCTGCTGCAGCAGGCAGCATGGCCGAGGCTGCTGCCCTACTCGCAGCGCATCTCTCCCTGCTAGCGGAGGGATCTGTTCTGGCTGAACTACTGTTTGGTCAGGCGGTATCCCCAGCACCCCTATGGACGTGGACAGAGATGTTCTTGTTCTTAGCATTCCTGCGGACGTGCAAAGTAGGGCGCGTCCCAGAGTGCTGTGGGAAGAGGTGTGCGTACTACAATGCATGCCTCTTGTACCCCCTGGGGGTGAGGCACTCGGCTGCCTCGCCGCGGGGCGGAACATAGTTTGAATTCCCTGCAGGGAATTCAGTTGTCCTCCACTCCGAGGATTCTCCGAACCCTGAAAACAATATGTACCACGCTTATCCGACTGATTTTCTGTGAATGACCTTTGCCTTGTTTTCGGGATTCGGAGAATTATTATATGACTGTCTCTGCACACATACTTTGTTCACCTAATCACCTAAAACATAAGGGTAGTAGGACTGTCTTAGAAATAGGTTCTAGCACAGGAGAGCTATGTATAGATGAGACAATAAAAACTTTTATCTAATAAATAACTCACTATATATCTATGTGGACCTAAAGCCTCTTAGTCATTTCTCTCTTCTCTTTCGTCATATTATACATCTGGAATAAAAATTGGGCAGTTATCAAAATATCATGTTTTTGTAAAAAAAATTCCCTCTCCCACAAAGGTCACATAAAATGTATTTGAACACATCAATGTGAAATGTCAGACATAAAACATTAAACCGGAACTAAAGGTAAATGTTAAGTTTTCTAATCAGGCAGGGTATTATTGCAGAAAGGGATAGGCAATGTCTCTTCTACAATAACCTGTCTTTCAAGATGGGCAAAGATCGTGAACAAGAGGAGAAAGAAAATGACAGCGCCCTGCAAGGGAACCAGGATGGGTGAGTTTTACAGGGTTTAGTTCCAGTGTTTTAAATGCACTTGTGTCATTTCCAGGAACTTTACCTTAGGAGGTTGAATAAAGACTATGGTTTGCATTTGTTTACCTTTACTATTTTACCTACTTTATTTTTACCTACTATTAATGTGCATTTTTATGGAATGTCATTATTGTTTGCAGATGTAATATTTTTCAGAATCCTTTGTATACATGTTCTTCTTATATCTGATATCAACACATGATTACATGTATTATTGGCTTATCCTCAACTGTATAGCATTATTTTTATCTTGTTTTAGCAGATTTGAACTTACCCCAATGTAAAACAACTTTTGAAGCTTTCGCTCATGTGACTAGATCAATGCTTTATTTTAGCTGGGTTTTTCTATGAGTTCAGAAAAACATACCTGCTATGTCTTTGCACTGAACTTACCTGCCTGTTCGAAAGCCTTCCTTAGAATGCATATTGAGCTGTATATACAAAGCATGGTGTACATTCTCCCTATACCTTAGTGAGGTAATGTACAGCCTTCGGTAGAAATGCACAGGAATTACCTCATTACAGCCTTTTTTATTAAGATGGTCAAAGATCCTGAACCCTGAAAAGGACCAGGTGTCAACAAAGCCAAGCCAAGACTTTAGGTCTGATTTTCAACACAATAGTCCAAATCGGTGAATTGTATAGGAGTTTGTATAATATTATGGTAAAGAAAAAGTTGCAGGATAAACATATATCAATTATTTTACATAATGTAACTTATTTGTAATGTTTTTTTTCAAATGTTGGTAACAGTTGTGTGAATATGTACTTTCTTTGGAACAAAGGCCTTAACAGCCAGAACCAACCTATTAAGTGCCTATTCAATATGCTTGGCTAGGTAAAGAAAAATAAAAAAAAAATAAAAACGAGCAAGAGATGGGCCACCCACCAATTGCAAAACCCCAATCTCCCGTAAGGCAGCTATACTTTATTTCTGAACACATTAAATTCCCCAATAAATGTAAGGATTGGTTTTCCAGCAAGTCCTAAAATGCATTGAAAGGTTCACATCATGAGAGAAAACCTAACTCCTCTGACCCCCCCAAGGAAACTTCAGCCACTAAGCTGTTGCTACAAGGCAATATTTCAGGGAACACGGTTCTGAAATCATTCCCAAGTAAATGTGGAAATAAATTGATTTTTTGTGAGGAGTTACTTTCATAAGATTCCACTTAGCAGGGTGCTTGCTGACTTCCATTAACACTGGTTTCACAAACACAGAACATGACAACTTGCACAAGAGGACATGTATTTAACATCACAAGACTTGATATCACATTTACATCAGTAAAGAAAATGGCCAATTAGGTGTTTTGATCTACAAGAAGTGTGCATGCACTAAAGCCTGGGGAGACATTCTAGAGTTTCAAATGACAAGGTGTTTTAGGTCTCTGTGTTTCAGCTACTAACAGTCATGTTTCAGTTTCTAAAGCTGGCGTAGGAACTAAGGAGCAAAAAAGAAATAATAAATTTGTAATCTGCAGCCTGCTTCAAAGACAAACTTCAGTCCAATAACTATGATCAAAATGTAAAATAAATAAATGTAAATTTACTAGCCAATAGATTAGCAATTGTGCTCAGACTCATGGTTCATGCTCTCCTGCAATGAAAATAAACAAAATATGCTGAAACACAGTGTACAGGGGGGCCTTTGCCTGAAATTATATTTTGAGCGCTTTCTAATCTACACCTTTGAAGACTTTGTCATAAGACTAATTATGAATAAAGGTCAGCTGTCTGATTCTCTCTCCATCTCTTAGTTCTGTGCTAATAAGTAAGAATAAATAAAATAGAAATTAATGAATGAGTATAGTTGGTGGTCTATCACACTACCAATTAACTAAAATCCAGACTATAACATGGAAATATGGAAATGACTATACTCAAAATAAACAAATGTCCTTTCTGGTTTCATTTAAGGAAACCAATGTTACATTGGTACATAGTAGGTTAGGTGGAAAAAAAGACATATGTCTATCAAGTTCAACCACTAGGGAAATAAACATATCCCAGATATAAAACCATGAAAGATATAGCTGGTCCAAAGGAAGGCAAAAAAAAACCCTGGTAGAATTTGCATCAACGGGGGAAAAAATTCCTTCCTGATTCCATGAGGCAATCGGATGTTCCCTGGATCAACGGTCTCTATTATCTTTACTTTAAATCCTTAACATATATAAAAACTTAACTTAATATAATTTTTCTTAAAGCAATCTATAGTGGTTGCTGAAATTACTTCCTGAGGGAGCCGATTCCACATTTTCAGAGACTTTACAGTGAAGAATCTATTCCTCATCCAGAGATTAAACTTCTTTTCCTCCAGGCGCAAAGTTCTTTGTAATGATCTCAAAGTGAATAATTGGGAAGAGAGTTCTACTCTGGGAAGAGTGTATATGGACTACTTATATATTTATACAGGGTGATCATATCCTTCCTTAAACATCTCTTCTCAAGGGAGAATAGATCCAGTTCAGCTAATCTCTCCTCATAGCTTAGCTCCTCCATTCCTTTTATTAGTTTAGTTGCCCTTCTCTGCACTCTTTCCAATTCTACAATATCCTTTTTGTGAAATGGTGCCCAAAACTGGACTGCATATTCCAGATATGGTTTGACCAATGTTTTGTAGAGGGGCAGGATTATGTCTCCATCCCTGCAGTCTATTCATCTATTAATACAAGAAAGTACTTTACTAGCTTTAGATATTCCAGCTTGGCATTGCATGCTCCTATTAGGTCTATGATCTACCATAACCCCCAAATCCCTTTCCATTTCTGACTCTCTCAAATGTACAGTGTGCATATGTTGCAGGAATGGTGAGACATTCTGATTATTCCACTGGAGAGCCACCTAAGAGTGGCTTAGTCATCTTTTCAGCAAGTCAAATACAAACAACCTGAAATACTGAATACATGTGTTGTGGATGTACAGGTGGATTTCTGTAAACTGTCTAGTCTGCGCCCTTGTGAACATCTTGTATCCTCCTTCCCACACTAGGTAGGGTGGGAGTGGCCTGATAAGAAGAAAGTTATGGCTGTTATGCCCTGAAGAGTGATGACAAAGAAAGCAGCTGGTAATATACAACATGTATCCCAATTGCAAGTTTTTTCATATTCTAATGCAAGGAGGTTTGGTAAAATGAGCTAGCAATGGTCATGTAACAAGTTGATTGGTTGATAGTGTATAATTGTTAACTCCAGATATCATAGAATTGAGTGCTGATGCTAACATTTTCTGGACACGTGTAAAGAAAAATGCCAGCTTCTCCCTGCTATACTCTTTCCAGTTAGATATGAAAAATGGGCACTTCCTGGGGTAAACCGAGTCATGTGATCTTGCTGATGAAACTGTTGCTGTTTTGGACCATTGTACACATCAAATAAAGATAAGTACTTACTTTTAATGAAGCAGTGCCTGAGTATTTTGTGTCATTTTTTAACCCCTCCTGACACTTGTAGTCTCACAAATACTTCCACCTTGTTACAGCATAGGAATGCAATATTGTGTTCAATAAAAAATGTTTAGGTCTTTCATATCACAAACAGCAATTTTTGTGATTTATGATGCCCAAAGCACACATATGATATTACCTGTTGATGACAAAATGAAACTGGACACCACTTGTAGAATCCATACTAACAATTACATGTCCAGAGTTGTTGATCTTTGTTACTAAGGATAGTAAAGAGATTTTAATGCCAGACAGACATCTGCAGCTCTGTAGTGCTTAGCTTCCTTGTTGTTGAAAGTGTATCCTAATACCATCCTATGCCAAATGCCAAACCACTGAAATTCTGAAAAAGTTTTATTTAGCACATTACAGCAATAATAATTCTACCAAAACTTCTTTTTTTTTTTTACATATGCTTTTATTAATATTTCAGTTTTAGTATAGGCTCATTTATGACATTATTTGTACGAGGAGTTGCTGAGAGATTCCTGGTTTTGCCCCCTTCCAGATAAAATAGAAAAATAAGTGTGGGGGCAGATGATAGCCTAATATCTTAGTATGTAACTGTGCAAATATCAGGTCTTTGCGATTCTTGAAACTGTTTTTTCTTTTAGTGAGAAGCTGTGATTGCAGGGCACAAGCAAGTTTCACATCGTAGAATTACGGGCCGTCATGAAGTTTTTGTTTCTCCAGGGAAAGTCAGCATAGGACATTCACACTGAGATATGTCCTTCCTACAGCACAGTCAAAACCTGGATATCTCGTTTCAAGACTGGGCATTTCACCGTTGAAGATGAGCCCCGCGTTGGGCGCCCCCCAACCTCAACTGACCTGGCAACTTGCGATGCTGTCCATGAGCTAATTATTGGGGACCGGCGAATATCCGCAAAAAAAAAGCCCAGATACTTGCCATCTCACGGGAGCATGTTGGGTTTGTAATCACCCCTATCGTAGACATGCGCGAGCTTTCAGCGAAGTGGGTGCTGAAATGTTTGAACAGTGATCAGAAGAAGGAACAAGTTGAAACATCCAAAGCCGTTTTGTCTCATTTTGAAGCTACACAGGACTTTTTGGCTAAATTAGTGACTGAGGATGAAACTTGGCTCCACATCTATGATCCTGAAACCAAGGAACAGTCAAAGGAAATGGCGCCACAGCAGGTCCCGCTGCCGAAGAATTTTCAAACCCAGAAATCATCCAAAAAAGCCATGGCGTCCGTTTTCTGGGACAAAGAGGGTATTCTGTTGGACTACCTACCTCAGGGCTCTAGTATCACCGGACATTATTATGCTAACCTTCTGGACCAGCTGAAGGAGGCAATTAAGATGAAACGCCGTGGAAAGTTGACCAAAGGGATCCTTTTTTTGCAGGACAATCCACCTGTGCACACGTCCAACGTTGTGGCTGCCAAATTGAACACCCTGAGTTGCCAATTGGTCCACCATCCCCCCTACTTACCTGACCTGGCCCCTTCCGACTATTATCTGTTCCTGAATTTGAAGAAACACATGAAGGGGCATTTTTGAGGACATTTCCACATATGTTGAATAAATGTGGTATTTCATTAATCTTCTTTCAGGGCAAAGCCAGGAACTTCTCAGCACTTCCTCGTATATTTGTGTGGGTTATTATTTATAAAAAAATATTCTGACTACTACTGTGTAATGAATAATCGAATTGTTCCAATAAAGATGGTGGTAAAGATTCTTTTGCCCCGTCATAAAATGTGTAACCTGAAAGGCAATATTGGCTATAATCCTAATTGATGAATGAATAAATGAATCTTATAATGGAAGAATTAACAATTTTTAATGTGCAATATGTATGTGGTATTCGTTTAAAGACATTTATGTAAGTATATAATAAGAGAAAATGGTAGATCCTTCCCTATATAATGAACACCTCAAAGCGTTTCAAAGTGGATACTGCTTTTTCAAGGGGACAGGAGCTAATAATAAATTCTACAAAAGATGTATACAGAAAAAATCAAGGTAATTATAATATATGTTGAGTAGTACATACCATATATATATATATATATATATATATATATATGTACATATAGGTCTTTAAATAAATAGCACATGCATATAGCTCATCCAGGGAGCATCCGATTGCCTCATGGAATCAGGAAGGAATTTTTTTCTTCCTCTGGACCATGGGGTGTTAAATCTGGGATATGTTTACTTCCCCTGTGGTTGAACTTAATGGATTTATGATTTTTTTCAACCTGACCTACTATGTAACTATATAACATTAAAGTGCTTATTTTTTCCAGAACTGCTTACAACCATAGAGTAAGGTGGGGAACAACCTCAGAGAGCAAACCTTTGGGGAGAATGAAGAAGACCACCAGAAGACTCCTGCCAATATTGCCTTTCCAGGAAAATTATAATAAAAATAAGTAGCTATTAGAGAGCATGTACACATGAACATTTGATGACGGGGCAAAACAATCCTGCAGGGTCATTATAGGAGCAACACATCATATTTATTGTACCAAACCTAAACTGTTATAGAGTGCTTTGTATGTTTTTATACCACAGCACAATCAAACTAAATTGTGTGCAGGCACTGTTCTGGATCATTACATAAAATATTATGTAAATGCTAAAGATGCACACAAAAAAAATCATTGTCATTTTTCCCATTAAATCCAATGTAAAAAATATCTACATTTTGGGTAAAACATTGGTGAATATTGGGTAAAAACATTTTTACATAGAACCCTTAGTGTTTTGTCAGGTTTTTACAGACATCATTTTTTTTGTACTAAATTCAATATATTAATACTAACACATTTAAAGAAAACTGAAATAACATCAGCCTAAGATCCAAATAATATTATCTCCCCTAGCGGTAATCCCGAGTGTGACTCGGTGGAAATAACATGCAAAAAGCGGTAACCCTCAGTCACACTTAGGGTAACTTTGGGAGCCCCTCCTACGTCTGCCTCTTGCTATGTAATCTGCTTTTAAATTCTTTTTTCAGTAAAAACACATAATAAAAGTATAAATATACATTTTAGTACACCAAGCATCATTGCCCAGTGCCGATTTACATTTTGCCCGCTATTAGCCCTGACCTTGATCTGACCTTTTGATGACTTATACATCACTTCCTGAATGTATCATTTCATCACTTTGTTTTTGACCTTGACTGTTCCTGACTGATTGCTTGAGAGCACATGGCATCTAAACGGCATCTCGCCGGCGCAAGCACTGTTTTGGAGGAATTTGAAAGCAGCGATAGCGATTTGGAGTCTCTTGTGAAATCGAGCGATAGTGATTCACTTGGAAATTTGTCAGACAGTGAAAGTGAACTGAGCGACAATTCTGAACCTGGGGTCAGTGCTGTGCGCACATGGTGTCCTATTGATCTTGATGCAGACCAGGCAGCTCCGCCAAGAATTCCATTTACCGGCGCACCTGGGATGAAAATTGAGGCTTTAATGCGACGACCCCCTGGCATACCTGAAGTTGTTTTTGACCAATGAAGTTATTGAAAAAATTGTTGTGGAGACAAACAGGTAAGCCGCTCGTGTTTTCTAACTTTTTGCAATTTTTTTTTTTATGCAAACATTTATGCTGCTCTGTTTGCTAACTTTTTAAAAAAAAATATGCCAACAAATATGCTGCTCTGTGTTTGCTAACCTTTTAACATTTTTGAAATTTTTTGCATATTTTTTTTTTATTCAAACGTGTGCTTCCTTGTGTTTGCTAACGTTTTAAAATTTTGTATGCCAACATGTGTGCTGCTCTGTGTTTGCTAACTTTTTGAAATTTTTTGCTTTTTTTTTTTTTGTGCAAACATATATGTTGCTCTCTGTTTGCTAACATATTACTTGCAACCTTCACACTATAAAAGAACATATCCTAAAATACCTTTTTTATTTTGTTTTATGCAGGTACGCTGGACAACAACAAGGTGCTCCACACCTGAGGTTTCCAAGGATGACATTTGGCTGTTTTTGGGCTTGGTGATCCTGCAGGGAGTTGTGGCAAACCCCAGCAGAAGTGGTACGGGTCCAAAAATAAAATGATTGCCACTCTATTCCTTGGCCCAGTCATGCTAGAATACTGTTTTTTCCTCATCATGAAGTACCTGCACATCGCAAACAATGAAGAATTTGATGAGACTACCCATCCTGCACCAAAACTGAAGAAAATTTGGGAAGTGTCTCGGATGATTCTACAAAATTTCCAGCAAACCTATGTGCCAGAAAGAGTTGTCAGCATTGACGAAAGTCTAATGGCTTACCGGTAGCTCAGCTGGATGCAGTGCATTGGGTCAAAGAGGGCACGGTTTGATGTGAAAACGTATATGCTATGCGAATCCTCATCTGGCTACATCTGGAATACGGTACTGTACACTGGAAAAGGGACACAGTTCAACCCCAGATACAGCCATTATGGATTGGCAACATCTTCAGTGTTATCCCTCATTGAGCCATTGCTAGATCAGGGCTATTGTGTCACAACTGACAATTTCTACACCTCTCCTGACCTTTATGAGTCCCTTCTGCAACACAGAACCATTAGGGCTAACCAGCGCAACCTGCCATCACTGTTTGCAAAAGGGAAGCTGAAGACAGGAGAAATTATTGCCTGGAAGAAAGGCAAGATGATGGTCCTGAGATGGCATAACAAGAAACATGTGTGCCTTATGAGTACTGTCCATGATGCCTCCACCATTCTGGTACACACAAAACGTAAGAAAGAAGTGATGAAGCCACAGGTGGTGATTGACTACAACACCATGGGAGGTGTCGACAGAGCTGACCAAGCTATGACATTTTACCCAGCGATGAGGAAACAGCAAAGGAAGTACTACAAAAAGATTTTCAGGCATCTAGTTGAGCAGTGCCTACGGAATGCTTACATTCTGTACAAAAAAAATAGTCAGAGGCCTGTGAATCATTCAGACTTCATTTTGCAAGTTTCCGAAATCCATAGTCAAGAACCACCAAACACCATCAGTGGCTGTGAATAGACCTGGACGTAGTGCTTCCACCATTGTCAACCCAGAACGCCTGACCAGTCGTCACTTCATTGAATACATCCCACCAACCCAGAAAAAGGCAGCACCTACAAGGATGTGTGTGGTTTGCTGCTCAAACAACGATGACAGAGGAAGGAAGAAACACAAAGAAACCAGGTTCTACTGTCCTGACTGTGATGTTGGACTTTGTGCAGCACCCTGCTTCAAAATCTACCACACCCGGGATGTCTACTAAAAATGTAAACATTTTTTTCCTAAAATCAGCATTTAATTTATATTAACATTTATCAATAATATTGCACCCTTGTTTGGAAAAATTCAGTGAGAAATTTTTGATAAAATATTTTTTTTTATAAAATACATTGTTCTGGTCTATTATTTCATTATTTTTTATAATTATGATTTATAATTATGTATTATTATATAATGTATAATTATAATATAATAAATAAAGATAATTAGTATACCCGGGAGTTAATCCTAGGAATTACAGGCCCACAATATAAACAAAAATTTCTATGCAAAAAAAAATAGCATAAAAAAACTGACTGAATTAGGGGGGTTAAGTATTCGTCCTGGTGATTTCAGCTTACTAGGATCATGAAGATCAAGTTTTCTTTGACCTGAAAGCTGATTTGGGTCTGAGAGATTGTGCAAACATGGATATGACATCCATTGCTTTTTTCCACTGCCCAGATCTAACCTGAGTTACTAAAAACACAAATGTTTTTACACTTTTACATGTTTTTTTTATATATTTTTTTTTTATTTAGAGAGTGGTATGCACAAAATAATTATGGGGAAGAGAGATGCATCAGAAAAGGAGTTCCATCTCTATCTGAATCAACTTGAAGAACTTCAGAAGTTACTGATTAATATAGTAGGTGCAAAGTATGAGTCTTATATTTTAGGAGTAAAATAAATCAACGAGTAGATCCTCTTTTTACTGCAGTATGGATACTAGTGTGAATAATACCAATGGAGGCAAGAACATATATATAACAAACAAACGGCCAATTTTGACAGACTGCACAGTATATAGTATACACACTATACATAGTACATATACATATACACATATAAAATACTTTTAACATTAAATCCTCCTCAACTTTATTTTATTTTTTTATTTAATCAAATATCTGTTTACTGGTGTACAAATCTAAAGGATTGTAACAATAAATTATTATAGAATATCCAATTGCAAAAAATAAAATAAAATAAAAAACAGCCAGTTTTGACAGACTGCACAAGTGCTAATTGCAAGCTTATTTCTTTAACCTGTGCGCTTAAAATTGAGCGTATATAAGGGTGTTGTTTAACTTGCTTTTTTCTTTTTTCTTGGAGGGGCTGTTGTTTTGTGTGTTATCCTAATTATTCTATGTTGCTGCATTTGATACTTTTGCTTACCCTTTAGCACATTTTTTTTTTAACTGTGAGTGTTTCAATGTCCATTTTGCAATTTTGAAGTCAATGTTAATGCTATGTTATTGTGTTTGTGGCCATATTGTTTGATTGCAAAATTCTGCTTTATTACCACTTTGAAATGTTTGTCCTGCATAAAAAATTTCTAATACATAATACAGTTTACACCCTTGATAGGTCAAAATTGCATATTGGTTTGGTAAGTATTTTTCGAATTCAATATTTTTTTGGCCGTTTTTGAACTATTTTGCATGAAAGTGTGGGTTTACATGTATTCTGTTTGTTCTTTTTAATTTTTTTGTCATGTAAATTTAGTGATTTTTTTTGTTTTTATGTGTTTTTATATTTTATTGTGACCTTTTAGCAAATGTTTCTTTTGAATAAAGTTGTTTGTAAAATGTTGTCTTTTGTTTTTTTGGGGGTTTGTTATGTGATCTCCTTTCCAATCTCCCAAGACATACAGTTTAAAAGTCAATTGTGATTGTTTTTAGGCTGTTCCTTTCTCTGAATTGTTTAAAAGGCTAATAACAGCTCATATGTCTTGTTAAAACTCAGTTGTTTGATGCGCATAGTTGTGTGCCAAACTTCAGGAGTGTGTAGCTCATAGTTGTGCGCCAAGGCCATGCAAAAAGTGTATGTAATATATATATAATTATATATATATATAATGTATATAATGTATATGTATAGTAGCTTATATAATATATATAATACAATTATATATAAAAATTTCTTTGTATTGGACTCAATACAGCTTTTTTGTATTGAGTTCAATACAAAGTTATTTGAATTTCACGCCCCGCCTCCCGCACCGACGCATGCAGCGACGTCACCGGGAAACCCCGGACATCGTCACTGCACTCGCCGGGAGAAGACTGAAGAGGACAGACGTGTCCGGAGGAGCTGCGGGGACCGGGTAAGTATATTCTTACAGTTGTAATCCGATTGTCATACAATGTATGACAATCAGATTGCAATATAACGCTTGTTTAACCACCTGAGAAAAGTTCGGGTTTAACACTTTTTTGCAAGTCTTTTTACCCCGAACCAAGGTCGGGTTAAACGGCCGGGTGGTTAATACATGTATTATAACATGTTTGCCTATAGTCCTTTACTAAAATATTTGATTTCTCTAAAGTCAAACTAGAAGCAAATTTTAATCAGGTCACAAATGTTTGTTCACATATTTTTTTTACTATTGTACGATGACATATTTGAAAGTGCTACTTAGTATATTAGAACTCGGGCCCGACTCAGTCAGTAACAGAGCTTGCCAACCGGCGCATGCATACGCGCATTTCATTGATAAATCAGGGCCACTATCTCAATTTCACAAGAAGCATTTTTAGGCACTAGCATCAGGTGCTCATCTTTGATCTGTCAATATTCTGGAGCAGCTCTGAAACTTTGGTTTGGACAAATGATGGTTGGGCAAAACGGTTGGAGGAACTTTCTATTTGGAAAGAATAAAGTGTGGTGTTAATGGTGTGATAAAGAACTGTTGATAAACAACCTGACTACTGACAGTTGGAAGAAAGAGATAATGTTTTCTTTCCTTCCTATACTTTTTTGACTAGGGTGCATCAGCTTCAGTGGTGGATAGTGCTAAGGAGGCACACTTGTTTCTGTTTAAATTGAGCAGTATTTAGCAGCTGGAAAGAAGTGGGGAAAAAAAAGAAGGAAGCCAGTGACCCTTGGCTTATTGGGACAAATATTTGAAGGCAGCAGCTTCCGTGTTCAAGAATGAACAAAATCACACACTGAGGTATAAGTGTTAAGCTGACTTGTAGTCAGGTTTATTTGAAGGTTGCAGATAAAATAACAAAAACAGCAAAAGAAAACCTTGCCTGTCCGGCATTTACTATACATCCGATGTCTATCAGCTGGAGGGCTTCTCCCTGTCAGTTCAAAACAAAGCTTTCAGCAACCTTTTACTCAGCAAATATACCTCCCTTCCACCACATATCCCCCCCCCCCCCCCCCCCCCCCCCCCCCCCCCCCCCCCCCCTCTGCTTAGGCAAGTGGGACTGAGCAACTGAAACTAACAGACAGTGCACCCATGACAACGCATCTGCATTTCCTTGCCATTTTCCTGGCCTGTGCTCCACTGTAAAATTGTAAGCCTGCAGGGCCACAAACCATCTTGTCACTCTGATATTTTTCTCTCAGCTCAGGTTCATCCACTTCAGAGGGGCATGATCAGTGACTAACCGAAACTTCCGACCCAACAAGTAATATTTGAGTGATTATAAAGCCCACTTGATGGCCAAACACTCCTTTTCTACCACTGCATAGTTCCTCTCATGCTTATTTAGTTTCCAACTCAAGTAAAGCACGGGATGCTCCTCTCCATTAATATTCTGTGACAATACTGTCCCTATTCCTGAGTTAGAAGCATCTGTCTGTACCACAAATTCTTTTTTAAAGTCAGGGGTCATCAATACTGGTTGGGAACAAAGAGCCCGCTTTAGAGTCTGAAACGGCTCCTCTGCTTCATCGTTCCATTTTATCATCCCTGACCCGCTTCCCTTGGTGAGATCAGTTAAGGGAACTGCTATAGCTGCAAAATTGGGTATGAAGCATCTATAATAGCCAGTATTTCCCAGGAATGCCTTCACTTGGGGCTTGAGGCTGGGGCTAGTTCTGTATGGCATCAGTCTTGGCAATTTGGGGGTTGACTACACCTCTCCCAATAATGTAACCCAAATACTTGGCTTCTTCTAGACCAATGCTACATTTCTTGGGGCTCCCAGTCAACCCTGCTCTCCTCAAATCATCAATCACTGCCTGTACTTTGAGTAGGTGTGTCTCCCAGTCCACACTATGTATGACTATGTCATCAAGATAAGCAGAAGCGTACTGTTTATGTGGCCTCTGTTCATTAGCCGCTGAAATGTTGCAGGAGCCCCATGCAGTCCAAAAGGCATAGTTGCATACTGGAATAGGCCATCAGGTGTGCAAAATGGGGTCTTCTCTTTGGCAGCGTCCGTCAGGGGTATTTGCCAATACCCCTCTGTCAGGTCTAAAGTCTTCACATTTCTCCCAGATCCCTTACGCCCCAGAACAGTCTTACCAGGAACTCCGTAGGGTTGAGGGCTGAGAGTTATGTAGAAGATCCTCAGCCGCAGAGTATGCAGGTCTGCTATCTATGGGTCTCCATGACTCACCCACTTCCTTAGGGCTGGGGGTAGTGATCTCAAGAACTTGTCAAAGACCACCCGCTGCACCACGTCGGGGGCTGATAACATCTCTGGTTGTAGCCACTTCCGGGTCAAAATGATGAGATCGAACATCTGCGAATGTGGGGGCTTATTCATTTTATATGTCCACTGATGTACTCTCTGGGCTCTGACTGCTAGGGTAGCACCTCGCTGAGCCAGGATCTCAGACTTAAGTTTATCAAAATCCTGGGCAGCCTCAGTTTCCAGGTCAAAATAAGCCTTTTGCACCTCACCTGCAAGAAATAGAGCGAGCAGTCCTGCCCACCGTCCCTTTGGCTATGCCTCCCGCACTGCTGTCCTCTCAAATGTAGCCAGGTAAGCTTCAACATCATCCTCTGCTGTCATCTTTTGCAAAAAGTAACCAACATGGATAGTTGTCTGCTCTTTTCCTGGCTGTATCGCTGGAAGACTTGCCACATGCTGCACCACTTCCTGCAAAACTTGACGGTCTTTATTAGTGGCCTCTATCAAGGTGGTTAGCTGTGCAGACAGTAAGCGGTTGGCTTCTTGCTGGGTTGCATTTGTGCGCTGTTGTTCTCTGGTTGCCTCCTGCTGGGCTGTTGCAGACTGTATCAGGGCCTTTACCACATCATCCATTTTCAGACTTTAATGTGGTGCCCGCATTCTCCACCACTTGTGAGGGGTTAAGCTCAGGATCACCTTTGCTGGGGTCAAAGGACACTTGTCCGGTTCATGCAATTCAGATCACACACTGAGGTATAAGTGTTAAGCTGACTTGTAGTCAGGTTTTTTTGAAGGTTGCAGATAAAATAACAAAAACAGCAAAAGAAAACCTCGCCTGTGCGGCACTTACTATACATCCAACGTTCCTGTCTATCAGCTGGAGGGCTTCTCCCTGTCAGCTCAAAACAAAGCTTTCAGCAACCTTTTACTCAGGTTTGAGTTCAATCACACAGACCAACTTTCTGTGTCCCCAGGCAGAGTGTCTGACTGAGCTCCTGGCTCTGTTATATCCCCACCCTCAGTGCTGCTGCATGAATTACCTCACAGGTGAGTCTTCCACCTTCTACTTAACATAGGAGAGGAATCTTGGGCAAATATACCTCCCTTCCACCACCAATCTTGCATTGGTGTCACACAGGTAATAGTCCTCATTTATTTCTATCCCATTCAAAATATGACCAGTTAGGAAAAGGGGTGAAGTTTCAATCTTATGGGACCCGTTTCACAAATTTTGTGAGAGTAAGTCCACTTAGCCTAGCCACAGCTTTGTGGCACAATATTGTTATGTAAATAACGGATCTGTCCAGTTCAATTTTTAGTTGTTTCCAACATCATTAGGTTTAGTTAGGCCTTCAGCTGCAGGCCTTATATAATATATATATATATATATATATATATATATATATATATTCCATATAGGGGCAGAGGTGGGCAGATTGTGTTTGGGATCAAAAACAAAAAAAGAAAGCACACATCGGAAGGAAATCTAGAATGTTATTTTCTAGAATGTTAAGTTATGTGCACCCTCATTTGGCCACAATTTAAGATAAATAGAGTTGGGGGGTCAGTTGGGTTGTAGTCCTTTTTACCTTGATTTCAATCAGGGTGAATATCTGATTCTTTAGAAAAGGTTAGCTAACGGAACATGGATACCACAGGTGTTTTGGTGATCATGGAGTAAATGATACCAGGAGGCAATGTCAAAGGCCTGATTTTGTGTGATTGTAATTTTCATTGAATTTTATACATTTAGTTCTATAGTTGTTCTATAAACAAAATTTTAATAAACTAACGCTGTGGCCAAAATTCTTCCAACATATTTCAATGTGCTACACAATCCTTTTCCTATGCATCTATGTTGTCTGATGGTGATACCTGGTAGGTGTCATTTAGGTTAAGATCAGAATAGCACATCTTGAATTCTTCCTTGCAAAAGCGCTCAAAATTTGTTAGAATGTGAAGGCATCTTTTGTGCACAGCTTTCTTCAGGTCACACTACAGATTTTCTATTGGATTTAGGTCTAGGCTCTGGCTGGGCCATTACAAAACTTTATTTTTTTTTCTGGCAAAGCCATTCTTTTGAGGATTTAGATGATTGCTTGGGGTCACTGTTGTGTTCAAAGGTGAAGTTCCTCTTCAACTTCACATTTCTAGCAGACACCTGAAAGTTGTGGACTAAAAGTAACTGGTGTTTGCAACTGTTCATATTTTCCTCCACCCTGACTTTTCCCAGTTTCAGATAAAGAAAAGCAACCCAAAGTATGATCCTGCTATCACCATGCTTCACCTTGGGCATGGAGTTCTTTTGGTGATGCATAAGTGTGCACAACCCAGACCCGGAAGTTTTTCTTTGGCTTTGGTCTCACAACAAAAAAAATAATTCCCACATGCTTTGGGAGACTTGATTTTTTTGTACTTTTTTGCCAATTTTAGCCGGGCCCGGATGTTTTTCTTAGTAAGAAAGGGCTTCCATGCTGCAACCCTAACTCATAGTCCAAACATCGTCAAATGTCATCTTTTTTTTTTTTTCTTTACATGACTAAAAAGAATATTGGTACAGGGCAGTGTTACTACAAACCAGAATACCAACCCAAGGTGTTACAAAATGATACTGTTATCTAACGCTGGAAAAGGAGCAAAGTATCTGTATTGCTCAAATCATCTAGTCGTCTGCTTTTTTTTCTTGCTCAACCTTTTAGCATTCTGTTGTTACAGGCAACAGAAAAACTTTCAGTATTTATTACAGACTTATGATTTAGTAATAAATGTAAATAACTATTTACCTTAATTGCTTTTAAATTTTTATGTGCTGTTGCCAAGACTGGTTCATCTACAACTAGATCACTGGATATTACTAGTTTTAGTATTCTGCAAAAGCAAAGCAAAAAATAACATACCCTAACATGTCACAACTGCAATACTGTAGTAAATGTCCATTTATCCTGTTCATAAATATAAATTAGGGGGAAACATAAAAACTTTAAGGCCTACACAATAATGGCAAGAGGAACTAAGCTTTGAATCTAAAAAGTGCAGATGACTTTATTTTTCTTTGTAAATCATGTGACTTACTACTGACCCCAAGGTGCATACATACTTTTACTGAAGTCTATTATAACCTTGTACTGCTTGAATTGCACATGTATTGCATTGCACATACACATGTATTGCACATATACAGTTTCTGGGTTATAAGTTAAAAGTGAGAAAATTGATAAACATGTCAGGAATTCTGGGAGAGGTTTTCCATATTATATAAAGAAAGCAGTTTTTAGGCAAACAAGAGATCCAAAAGGAGAGAAAACCACTATATAATATTATACAATATAATTTACACTGGTGTTTTTAAAACTGCAAGTACAAAAACAAAAAAGAAAACTATCCACGTGTCACATGAAAACGTAAAGCAATTTGATGCCACTGATCTTTTAGTGAAACTGGCATTAACTTATTAAAGTCTGAAAATATTAAATTCCAATGCAAGATTGTAGTTTTCAGTTGTCAGTTGCAAAAGCAAAGACAGGTTATACTAGTTTTCTGTAGGCAGACCTTTAAGAGAGACCTTTACTGAGGGATGTATGCTGCTGCAATAGTCGATCTTTTCATTTTAAAATGTTAAATGTTGCCTGGCTGTCTTGGCTGTCAAATTGCTCAAATGTTCAGTGCCTTCTAAGTCACTGAACCAGAACAAGTATGATCAGGAACAGCAACAGTCACACACTGACACCAGTCTAGACCGTGTGAGTAGGTATAACAATTACACGTGCTTTCCAAAAATCCAATCTGTCCAATCCGTAAAATCCACACTGTACGTTAATCACAAACAAAGCAAAAAAAAAAAGTATATATCTTTGTGGAGCCTAGACATTCATTAACTTCTGGAGCAAGCTGTGCTTTCATATGCATAAAAAAACAACTGCAGGGTTTGCCTTGGTCATTAAAGAGTTACTAGAGGCTGCGCAAAGAGCTCAGCCCCCTAAGATAACCCACAACGTCAGCTGTGTTAGCAAAAGATTTCTTCTGCAAGTCATGCAAACCCCCCCATTTATGCCTCCCTTCTGGACAGGAGCGAGCAGGGAAGCCCCGTTCGTATCTAGGAGGCATCCCTATGTCCTTAACCTGGGGACTACCTGTATAAAAATCTGTGTGCTAAAAAGTTACACTTTAATGTAGAACTCAAATAGTAAACACAGTATATTCTTCAATTTGGATACCTAAGTAAAGAAGCAAAACTGCTGCAAATTACACATTTATGAACGGCTTTTTAGACAATACTTTCAATTCCTAACCTACTCTTTACAGTCACTTTCTGAGGTAGAAAGAAACTAATAAAACACTTTACTCAAAAGAAAAATTGGGCTATTTTACAAAAGCTGAAAGAAAACTTGTAAAGCCAAGTCCAATCATGTTCCATATGGAATTCTTTAAATTCAAGTTACAGAACTAATGTTGCAATAGACATAGTTTCTTATATATGCAATAAGGAATGCAACAGTAAGGAAATTAATGCAACAGCAAAATTAAAGGAAGATACAGTCTAGTACCATTTCTATTCCATTATGCCACATCCCATGGGAATTAAATATCAAATTTACTACTCATACAAAGACAAAATTAGGAATTTAAAGGCAATAGCTTTAACATGAGTAAATATGATATTTAGTAAGGAAATTAGGTTATATTAAAAAGAAACCCTTGCATATTCAAGCATGTCAACAAAAACTTATAGAAGTTAACTTTGACAGCTCTAGTCCTAAAAAAAGAAAAATTAAAGAGTATCTAATCTCAATATTCTATTTCCTGGGGAAAAGTTGTATGAATTTTCTGTAGGGTAGAGAAGAGTTACAGATCCTGGTGCTGTGAAAAATATGGCACATTTCTTCAACACCAATTACTAAGAAGGAACAAATGTTCAGAAATGACAATGCCTGCCATTATATCTTGAATACTGGGTTGTGATTTCAGGCTCCCCCTGCAGGTAGTACTGTGGGTAAAATTTGAATCTGCAGATACTTCCTGATACCTAAAAAGTGGGCAAGTGTAGTGGTTCATTTGATATATTGATATGAAGTCAAGTGACTAGACTAAAGTTAAGTTTTACTTAAGTTTTTGGATCTCTTAAAATATCAAATTTATATTAGTAACAAAAAAAAGAGACTAGGTTTCTTAGTCTCATGAACCACAAAATCACATGAGAGGATCGACTAAATGCCTTTAGACTGTCACCACCCACATTATGGGAAGCACTATGATTAATAGGAGTTATGTGTTCCAATATCTGCCAGCACAATCTGCTCCATGCTGTAATTATTATATTTGCAACCTTCTCATAATCTTCTCATAACCTTCAAGCGGTTCTCTTTTCTCTGTACACCTACTTTCTCGGTAGTCTCATATCCTCCTTTGGCTTAGAGTACCATGTGTATGCTGATTACACTCAAATCTATCTGTCGACCCCTGGCTTGTCCCCGTCAGTCCTGGATTAGGTTTCATGCTGCCTGTCATCTCATCATGGATGTCTGATAGATTTCTGAAACTCAACCTGGATAAAACAGAACTCATCATCTTCCCCCCTCAAATTCCACATCTCACCCTGACATATTTCTAACTGTTAACAACACTTTTATTCGTCCCTCCCCTCTTGGCGTCACCTTTGATTCTGCCCTCTCATTTACCCCCCATATTCAGAACATTTCCAGGTCCTGTCACTTTTACCTACGCAACATCTCCAAAATCTGCCCCTTACCTGTCCCCAAAAACCACTAAACTCCTTGTACATGCTCTTGTCATCTCACGTCTGGACTACTGTAACATCCTCCTCTCTGGTCTACAATCTATTATGAAAGCTGCCAGACTCATCCATCCTTCCCACCACTGTTCTTCTGCTGCATCTCTTTTTAGATCTCTTCATTGGCTTTCATTTCACCTTAGAATCAAATTCAAGCTCCTGTGCTTTGCCTTCAAATCCCTCCACAGTTCTTCTCCCACTTACCTTTCTGACCTAGTAAAAAAATACTCCCCTACCCGCTCTCTTTGCGCCTCCAATGCCCTACTACTGACCTCCTCACTCATATAACCTCATCACACGCATGGCTCCAACATTTTCTAGAGCTGACCCAACTCTTTGGAATGGTCTTCCTCATCCTATTCGACTTGCTCCTACTTTCTGCTTATTTAAAAGAGCACTCAAAACCCATTTTTTTAAACTTGTTTACCCATCTTAGATTTTGCCACTTCTAATATTGTAGCAATTTCTTGGATGGGTTTTTTCTGTTTTTGCAGCTTAAGGATGGCTTGTTTCAACCCCCTCTCCAATCAACTCCTGGCCTTTTATCTGCTTAATTGATAAATACATAACAAAGGAATTGCCCACACCAGCCAATGAAATAGCCTTTGAGTCAATTGTCCAATTACTTTTGAGCCCCTGAAATGAAGTGAGTGTGTAAAAAAAAGTCTTTAGTTCCTCACATTTTTAAGCAATCTTTTTGTTCAACCCACTGAATTAAAGCTGAAAGTCTGCAGTTCAATTGCATCTGAGTTGTTTCATTTAAAATTAATTGTGGTAATGTACAGAATCAAAATTAGAAAAAGGTTGTCTCTGTCCAAATATTTATAGACCCAACTGTATCTCCCATCCTATTTTGTGTTACTTCCCCCACCCCTAGATTGTAAGCTCTTCAGGGCAGGGTATCACGATTCTGTATCACGGTTTGTACTTGTAAATCATTTGCAACCCCTATTTAAAGTACAGTGCTGCGTAATATGTTGGCACTTTATAAATCTTGTTTATTATTAATATTAATAATAATAATAATAATAATAATAACATACACGCACACACACACACAACTGAAAATGTATCTAAGAAGTTTGTTATCTTTATAAGAGAAAGCTTTCAAATCGTATTAATCATTAATCATTGAGGAGGAATGGATAAAAACATTATTATATTGTCTAATGAACTAGGTTTTGTTTACTACCCCTACTTGTCCCCCTTTCTAATAATGAGCCAAGTCAATAACTTTGGTCCTAAAAAGCCTAAAACCATGTAAGATGTGGTTTAGGAATGCAGCAGGAGAACAGTAAACCAGTCAAATGCATCTGTCACTTTGTTAAGAGATTACACAATTTACATAATATTGAATAACCCATGGATTTACAATACCCAATACTTTTTCCTGTACAAGAGATTCTTGTAATGAAAAGTAAAGATAGAAAGCAGCAGTCATTCTACCAATAAAATAACCTAAGCATGCCTGTAATGGAAAACAGTACTAAATAAAAAGAGTAAATATGTTCAATGGTAATAGTGTTTCTGCTGTTGCACCTCAAGATTGTTTATAGATATTTATAGATATATGTGGATAGATATAAATGTACATAGATATGTGTGTATAGATATGTGTTCAGGGATTTATGTATATAGTACCCTGTTGGAGATATCCTAATAGTGAGACTGTATCTAAGTAAACATGACTTCAGAGGAATAACAAGAGGTAGTAAATACCAATAGAGGGTTTGCCAAGGAACCACAAACAAACAAAGAGATGAAAAGAACAGATCACTAGTGGGTCCTTCAAGGGGCAATTAATCCATCAAGCCTGAGTCAGCAGAAGATGGATGCATAATCAAACAGATGGGTTGGGTTGATAACCCAGCTTGACCTCTGGTTGACCATTACATTTAGATTCCAGCAAGAGATTCTTGTATCAAATTTAGTTGGGAGGTCCATCAAATTACCTTAACCAATCCCAATCTAGTAGGGTGTGTGCCAACTGATAGTCATTGTACAGAACACACCCACTAACCAATCCAAGAGTCCCAATGTTACCTAATGGGACTTAACTATATAAAAGGGGAGCTGGAATATAACAAGAGGAAGGGAATGATGGGAGCTCTTAGGGAATCAGGCTCATGGAGTACCCATCAACATCATTACAGGTAGCTATTACACATTCCTGAATTGCATTCTTATATTGTTCAGTATATGTCTATGCTATTATTTTTATATTGTTTTGATGTATTGTGTACTAAGTAGTTACTAGATTATTACAGGGGTTACTACTAATAACTATGCCCATGTGATATATATATGTATCAATAATTGAAGTTCCTATGTGTTTAATATCTGACAATATTGCTGTGTACTTTGTCTTACCTTGTTTTCTTAATTAAACTGTTTGAATGACTAGCTAATATTTGTGCATGAACCTTCTTTAATTGAATATCTACATGCATTGATAGGGGATATAATTTCCATATTTATGCAGATAAATATTCCTAAATAACACTGCCAGCAAAGAAAGTAACTTGCAAGAACAAAACAAAAAAGGAGATAAACTTCTGCAATCATTACAGAGACACAAGCAAGTCTCCAAGACCTCAATTTATTGTGTTTTAGGTGCCTGCTGGCATCATATAAATTTGAAGCTGTCAGAAAATTCAAAAGAAGAAGTTGATTTTTAACTTGTTGCGAATGTACTTCATTTTACACATACCGTTATATTTTATCATTAAAAAATAATTCACACATGTGATATAAATATGTATGAAATCAGGTTTCCCTTTTTTTAAGTTAGTGGCTATATGCTGTAAACTTCTGCTGTCTGAATAAAAATGTGGCTGTAATCTGGAAAATTATTTCAAATGAGATAATAATAATTATAATCCTAAACTACCTTAGGGTGGATTTAAGAAGACCAGCTTGAAATGAAGAAAAGACTGAGCAAACTATGACGTTTCAATGCTAAATTCATCTCTACTAACAGAGCACAGATATATAATAATAATCTAGCAGTGAATACCATTGTCTCTCAGATAGAAATAGGATGCAATGATAGTAATAAGATGATTGTAAAGACTACAGTAAAGAGGGTATTAAGGATTTCAGAGGAAGGGAGGATCATGACTTGGTCTAATGATCAGATTGAATTAGATATGGACAACTTAAACTAGCCATGGAGTTTGATCATACTAGGTTGATGACCTTAAGTAAATTTGTTTGAATATTGTATGTATATAAATTAGGGGATTGGGTCACTGTGAGTTATATAGATACCACCTTGCTAAGCCAATTAATTTTAAAATGTTCATAAAAAAGAGAGAGAAGGCTTTTGTGGCACAGGTCATAGAAGTGTATTAAACAAAAAAAGAAATTACAATTACACAAGCGAACATGAACAATGTGACACTACTATATACATGATGTTAAACAGAGTAATACTAGATCAGAATGCTGACATACAATAAACAAATAAGGGTGTCTTTGTTGGATAACGCAACGAGTTTCACCCTGGGGGCCTTCTTCAGGGCAGAGGGGTGACATTTTTAGGGAAAACTGATAAACAAAAGATCAATGAAATACTCATATTAGTCACGAGATAAATACATAATTTGACTGTTCATAGCAAACATAAGCAACATAACAATACCAGATTAGCTCAGTCCATGATCATTCTACCGGAAATTAACAATATGGAGTTCATGTTTAGCAAAATAAATATAATCTATACAGAGGTGATTTAATAATAAAAAAGGAAGAAAGGAAACTTTCGTTGGAAAAAGTGATTTGCAAAAAAGTAAATGTGATAAACCTTGTAAAGACATAGGTACGAGTGTCTTGAGTAGATAGTTCAAGAAAACTTACTTAGGCAGTGTATGTTGTGGAAGTACAATACTTTAGTCGAGGACTGGTATGAAGCTCCGCAATGGAAAATTGTCACCCATATAGGAAGTGTACTTAATTCATGAAAAGTAAAAAACATTTTTGTTTTTAATTTGATTCATATTACGTAGGAATTAAATATATAATACTTTATTCGATGACTTTGGTGATATAATAAATAGGTACTTACTTTATAGGCATAATAGTAGTGAGTGACTGAATCACATCAGGTACTAGGGTTGAAGAAATACATTTGAAAGGGCTAAAAAAAAGTAGCCTTTATTAAATATAATACTTGGAGGTAGCAATGTGGGTTCCTGCACAGAGTAAGAATGTATTACACAGCTCAACAAAAAAAAATGTTTTCACTGGCCAAGGATTTTTAATAAATTTAGTGTATTTGAAGTCTGCTGAATCCAGAAATGACATCAGTTTCATTGAATTGGTTTTAGTTCTTGTCATACAGGAATCAGAATAGACGAGTTTACCAACCACAAATGTTAACACAGCATGTTATCATCAAGCTTTATTTACACGCATGTTTTGCATTTTATATATTAAATGTAGCATTATTTTCATGAAACTTTCATTTGCCTTCTTTTTATTCATACATTTTCTTTTTATACAGAAATATGAGATCTTCAAAGAGTTGTTTAAATTACCCAAATGTATTTTGCTACATTTGTGGTGAATATTCTCAGCAAAAACAGAAAGAAACATTACAGAATTTGTGAAACAAGCATATCTTGCATATTTTGGTAATAAACTGACCAAGATAAGTATTGGGCTCCCCATAAGGTATACAAAACATGTGTAGAGTGTCTACATCAGTGGAAAAATAGAAAACTGATTGGCAAGGAATGGCAAGAGCCCTAAATTCATCATATTGATTGTTATTTTTGTGCTGTGAATGTAAAAGGTCTCAATAGTTATCTGACATCTGTCAGTTAGCAATGGAAGTGAATATGAAGAAAGTGTTTCATCAAACCAGCAGAAAGAAATGCTCATCTGTCCAGCAATTGTGTACTGTGAACCATCGTAGTAAAAAACATTGTCTGTTCTGTCCAGAAATGTTAATTGCGGCAGCAAAGAGAACTTGGATACCAGCAGCTCCTGCTTCCCTTTAGATGTGCAGCCTGATGGATTTATGGCATCCCCAGCATCCATTGTTAGGCTGTGCACAGCTGAAGGGGATTCTAGGGGCTGATCAGCTACTGATTCATTCCTGCACTGCTATTGGCTGCTGAGACTTTAAAGCCTCTCTGCTCCCAGTCATCAGTACCTGTTGTAGTGTTTAGCTGGGCTTATCTGTGCTGGGGATTTATCGTCCAATTTACTGTTGCTGACCTTGCCTGTTTCTGACATTGCCAGTTTATGCTGCCTGGACCGACCTTTGCCTGTGACCCAAACTCTGCTTGTGGTATGTCCTTGTGTACTTCGTGGACGGATATTCTGTGTATGACCTCTGCTCTGAATTCTGGACTTGGATCTGTTGGAATCTTGGTATCTGTGGGCTCCTGGCTTGCTGCCAGCCCATTCCCAGACACCATCCCTTGCGCAGTAAGTCCTGGGAGACGCAACCAGTCTCCTGAGGCTGAGCGGGGACTTACTAAAGGTGAAGACTGCGGTGTTAGATTGGGGGACTGGTGTCTGGTGAGGACTGGTGCTGACCAGGGCCTTACATTACAACAGGCCAAACAAAACTACCCACCATTATGGAGGATCTACGCCAAAAACTACAGTTCCTGACAGGTGCTGTTAACCAGTTGGCACTGGCTGCTCAAGAGCTTCAAAGGCAGGTGGAACCTGCTGTGGTGGCCCCTCCTGTGGAACCCAAGATTCCTCTTCCAGAAAAAATTTCAGGTGAACGCCAAAAGTTTGCTAATTTTAGGAATGCTTGCAAATTATATTTTCGGCTGCGGCCACTCTCATCTGCCACAGAATCTCAGAGAGTGGGCCTAGTCATCTCCCTACTCCAGGGTGATTCCCAGATATGGGCCTTCAATCTGCCTGAGGGGGACCCAGCCCTCTCTTCAGAGGAGGCAATTTTCAAGGCCAGGGGGATCCTGTATGCTGACCGTGACCTGGCTTCAACTACAGAGGCAAAACTTCGTGGTCTTCAGCAGGGTCACAGACCAGAGGAGGAATATGCTGCAGAGTTCCGCTCTCTTGGAATCCCAGTTGTTAACCAACCTGAGTCATTATGTGTATTTGTTAAGGTGGGTGCTGCTCACTCAGAAATGTTAACATTTGTTCTGCTAGAAATTCCTTCATCCCCTGTAATTTTAGGACTGCCATGGTTGCGTAAGCATAACCTTGTAATTGATTGGGAATCTGGACGGATTGTAAGATGGGGGAGTGCATGTGTTGAGAAGTGTTTGAAAAACTCATTACCACTGTGTGCTGCTAGTGCCAGTGAGGATGGCAAAGCTGATGCCCCACCTCTTAGCCTCACTGACACTAGACCTTGTTCCAATGCTATTCACTCTAGTAAATCCCCTTTTCATTCCAGCTAAATCCCTCCAGCCACTGCCCACTCATGACAGCATCCCCTGCGCAGTAAATCCTGGGGGCAACCAAGTGCTGGGAGATGGAACCAGTCTCCCGAGGCTGAGCAGGGGCTTACTAAAGGTGAAGACTGCGGTGTTAGATTGGGGGACTGGTGCTGACCAGGGCCTTACAGTAACCAAAAGAGCTCAATGATTTAAAAGGAATAAGTCTGTCAAAACAAGCATCTGAACTTTTAGCATCCAGGCTAAAAGAAAAGAACTGTCTGAGGCCGGAAATTTAAATAACAGTAAGGGCAAGAGAGGCAACACTACTACCATATTTCTGTGAAGATGGAGACTTTGTGTACTGTTGTAACATCCCTGGACTACTAGCCCATATGGGAGTACCATAATACTGAGCAGACGACTTGTGGTTTTTCATAGACAGCTCTACTTGAAGTTTGAAATCTGTTTTACTGCATAATGGCAACTGCTATGCATCAATACCAATTGGTCACTCAACAAAATTTAAAGAAGAATATGAAAATATCAAAGTCTTACAAAAGCTTTGCTATCATGAACACCAATGGTCCATATGAGTTGATTTAAAAATGGTCAAATTTTTACTTGGACAGCAAAGTGGATACACAAAGTACCCATATTTCATCTGCTTGTGGGATAGTAGAGCAAAGCAGGATTACTGGAACAAAAAGTGACCTTGGAGACCATGGCCTCCAAAGGAAAACATGAAAAAAGTTGCAGCAGTCATCATTAACAAGCCAATGGTTGACAAAGAAAAAATCATTCTCTCTTCACTACACATAAAGCTGGGATTAATAAAGCAATTTGTTAGAGCTCTGAACAAGGACAGTGATTGCTTCAAATACAATACAGGTAACATGTAAAAAAAAGTTACAAGATACAACTAATTAATGAATAAAATTTCACAAGTACTGAAGCTTTTGCCTGGCACAGCTATTTCATGGTTGTCAAGAATTTCCTGGGTAACCATAAAGCACAAAAATAAGAAGAACTGATACAAAACTTGCTCTTAAACTTTAAAAATGTGGGTGCATAAGCATAAAGGTACACTATCTCCAGTGCTCAACCCAGAAATTTCGGGTGGCAAGAAATTGTAGGCGGCTGGTAACCCTTGCATTGTGAGCCAACTCTTCAGTAACCACCCAAAAACTGCCAGGTGGTTACTGGAAATTGCCGGGTGGTGCACCCAGCTAAAAGGGGCTGGGGAGAACACTGACTATCTCCATAGCCATTTGCAAAAATTTCCAGGAAACCTTGGCGATTTTAGTGAGGAAAAAGGGGAGAGGTTCCAATTAAGATAGAAAGGTATCAAGACAGATGGGATAAACACATGATGGCAGACTACTGCTGGAGCCTTCAACCTGATTGTCCTGATCATCAGCATAAAAAAGGAAATCCTACAAACTGAGTTTTTTTTCATGACTTCTTTGTTTTCGTAAATATACGGAATATAGAATATTTTGACATTAAGTGTTTAAAAAATTTAATTCTGTATACATAGGCATATGTAGGTAAATTTTGCTTGATTTTCATTTTTCATTAGTTTTCCATGAGGGTATGATTGAGGTCATTATTTCAAAAACTAAAGCCAATCTAGCAAAACAAATAGCATATTTGAAAAATGTGCATCAAACATAAGCTAAAATGACTTTTATCTGTTTGCCAAGAAAATGTTTGCTGACCAGTGGTATATATATCTATAAAATAACAACTTACATAGTTACAGTTACATAGTAGGTTTGATAAAAAAAAGACAAAAATCCATCAAGTTCAACAACTAGGGAAATAAGAGATTTTCCAGATATAAAACCCTATAAGACATTGTTGGTCCAGAGGTAGGCAAAAAAACTCCTGGTACAATTTGCTTCAACAGGGGGAAAAAACTTCTAGCCGATTCCATGAGGCAATCGGATGTTCCCTGGATCAACAGTCACTGTTATTTTTACTTTAAAGCCTTAATACCCAGTTATATTCTGTGTTTGTGGAAAAAAATCCAGCTTTTTCTTAAGGAAATTTATAGAACTTGCCGAAACTGCTTCCTGAGAGAGCCGATTCCACATTTTTACTGACCTTACAGTGAAGAATCCCTTCCTTCTCCAGAGCTTAAACTTCTTCTCATACAGACACAAAGAGTGCCCTCTTGTTCATTGTAATGATTTTAAAGTGAATAATTGGGAAGAGAGTTCTCTATATGGACCATTAATATACTTATACAGGGTGATCAAATTCCCCCCTTAAATGTCTCTTCTCAAAGTAGAAATGATTCAGTTCAGCTAAGCCCTCCTCCATTCCTTTTATTAGTTTAGTTGCCCTTCTCGGCACTCTCTCCAATTCCACAGTGTCCTTTTTGTGAACTAGTGCCCAAAACTGGACTGCATATTCCAGATGTGGTCTGACCAATGCTTTGTACAGGGGCAGGATTATGTCTCCACCTCTGCAGTCAATTCCTCTTTTAATACAAGAAAGTACCTTACTAGCTTTAGATATTGCAGCTTGGCATTGCATGCTGTTAT
Source organism: Pyxicephalus adspersus (assembly GCF_032062135.1). Taxonomy (NCBI): domain Eukaryota; kingdom Metazoa; phylum Chordata; class Amphibia; order Anura; family Pyxicephalidae; genus Pyxicephalus; species Pyxicephalus adspersus. The sequence continues at coordinate 26,031,535 of NC_092863.1, forward strand.
TATGTCAATGATGTACCAGAACCCCCAGATCCTTTTCCATTACTGACTCCTCAAAATTTATACCCCCTAGACAGTATGAAGCATGCATGTTATTAGCTCCCAAGTGCAAACCTTTACAAATCTATATTAAATGTCATTTGCCATTTGGCTGCCCAATCAAACAGTACATCCGGATCTGCTTGTAGATTTTAGGCATCCTGTATAGACCTAATTCCATTACATAGTTTGGTGTCATCTGCAAACACAGATATGGTACTTTTAATCCCAAATTGTATATCATTTATGAAGATGTTAAACAGTAAAGGTCCCAACACTGAACCCTGGGGTACACCACTAATAACCTTAGACCATTCAGAGTATGAATCATTATTTACAACTCTCTGGATGTGGTCTTTATGCCAGTTCTCTATCTATTTACAGATTTCCTTTTCTAAATCTATTGACCCTAATCTATTTTCTAATCTATTGACAACAGAGTCTCCAAAAATTTGAAATAAAGGCTTTGAAATAACTGAGCTCAGCTCTTTGAGGACATGTGGATGTAATCCATCAGGTCCTGGTGCTTGTCAACCCTAATTTTCCACAGCTGTTTCTCAATCATATCAATTCTGAGCCATTGTGACTCATTTAAGGCAGTGACATTGCTAATATGAATATGAATTTGGACTTGAGCTCTGCCATTTTCCTTTGTGTACACAGAGCTGAAAAAAAGTTTTTAGTAGAGTTGCCTTTTCTTTATCCCCAGTTACCAACCCAGTGACATCCTTTAAGGGGCCTACATGCTCAGATCTTTTTGGGGTTTGACTTACTTTCCTTTGCAATCTCTCTTTCATTTTGAAGTTTTGCCCATTTTATCTCCTTTTTACATATTTTGTTATATTATTTATAGTTTTCAAATAATGAAGGTGATCCTTCATTTTTATATTTTTGGAATGCCCTTTTCTTGATCCTTATGGCTTTTTTAACATCGGCTGTGAACCACGAAGGGTTTTGATTTTAGCTTCTTAAACTTTTTACCCATTGGAAAATATTTTTCAGTTTGCTTTTGGAGAACAAACTTGAAACATTCCATTTCGGTTCAGTATTCTTTGAGGACAATATTGTCTCCCAGTCCAAGTCACAGAGGGACACCCTTAATAACGGAAAATTTGCTCTCTTAAAATTTAATGTTTTTATCTTTCCTGTTTTTGCTTCCTGTTTACAGCTTACATAAATAAAATCATATTATGGTCACTAGGTCCAGCAGAGTATCATAACGAGTTGGGGCTTCTATAAACTGTACCATAAACTTATCTCACAATTATCTTGTATTAAATTCACAAATTTCCTCCCTTTTGCTTCTGTAGTTCCATTACTCCAGTCAATATCAGGGTAGTTGAAATCTCTCATGAATAAAACACTTTTTGCTGCTTTCTCTATCTGTGCTAGTAGTTGATTTTCTATTTCTTTCTGAGCACTGTGGGGCCTATAGCAGACTCCAATAGTTAATTGTATGTTATTCAACCCCACATTCAACTCCACCCATAATGCCTCAACCTCATTGCTTGTTCCATCTGCAATTTCCTCTTTCACATTCACTTTCAGATCACTTCTCACATACATACAGACAGACACCACCACCCTTACGTTTGTTTGTTTTTTCGAAAGAGAGTATACCCAGGAATATTGACAGCTCAGTCATGAAAAGAACAAAGCCAGGATTCAGCAATGCCAACTATGTCGTAATTTTCCTCACTCATTAAGGCTTCCAACTCCCCTATCTTGTTTGATAGACTACTAGCATTGGTGAACAGGCTCTTTAAACCATTTCTGCATTTACCATCATTGTTTGCCAAATCCTTTTGTTTTTCAGTACAACTAGTACTGCACAATCCAATGTTTGTTTGTAACATGGGAGGCTCCTTACAATCATCCATAACCCTCCCCCTTTGAGCTAATAAGAAAAACAACAGGTAGAAGTATAATAATTGTCAATATATATATAGAGAAAGTCATATTTTGACATAAAAACATCACATACACACAAAGAATATATTTTTCCAACGCAAGTTTTCTTTAATTAGATACTTAGATAAATATAATTCAATAAGAAAAAACAAAATACAGGTTGACAATCAAACAACCGGCTAAATTGCTAAGCTGCGTTGGTAGCCTGGGATACCCTTGCAGCTGCCGGAGCTAAATGAGCCCCTGCAAGCCTGCATGGGAGTTATGTCATCCCAACTCAGCCAATCAAGTTGGCCAAAGATCGAAACCATGAATAGAAGAAAGAAGACGATGGTGGCATCCTGTGATGAAACGGGGACAGATGATTATAAAATGGATTTGGCTCTGCTTTAAAGTCAGAAAATCTAACTTTTGAATGCTTCTCTAATGCTGAAGATGTTCTGCTACGTATCCAACTAACTTCTTTAGTTCTAATAGTTGTCTTTAGCATTACAGGAAAGGTTCATTGAGTGTGACTAAGCTACACCATGACCTGAATAAATGAGAACCTTTATATATGTACAGTATGGATCTATCTAATTCAAATGGTGTTTGAAAAGTTTTAAGTTCTATAATAGGAGGAAGGAGAATGTTTTGTATCTGAGGCTGCCACATTTATGAAAAGAAATGTCCACAAACCTAAACATGGTAGTTGCAAAAGCAATTCTATATAGCCTTTTTGGCTCAGATGTACTCTTAATGACAACTTTGTTAAGTAGACCTTTTCAGTACCAGACAAGACCCATTTTATCCTCAGGCATTGGCTGAAACCAAGGACAGAACTAAAAAGAGTGGCTCAAAGCTTTCTCTAGAAAAACTTTCTATGTTGCTGTTGAAGAATTAAATTGTCACCGTCAAGCAAAAAGCTGTCGGCAGGACTGGAAGTGATAGTACTATTTCTAACAGAGCAGGATTCTCTCTAACATTAGTCTCTCTTATAGACAGATGTAAAAATATGGAACTCTTATGATTGGCAACACACTTTACTTTTTGACCTTGAAACCAAATCAGTCAACCTTCACATATAATAAACAATTAACAGTGGCCACACTTTATAGTAAAAACATCTTATCAAAATAAGAGCTCAAACTAGCATACCAAGAACCACAAATACACATTCCCCAGATCTCCTTTATTATGGAGAAATGCAGATATATGGCAGACTAGATTACAATAAAAAATAAATATATTTAACTCAGATCAGATAGCTTTGTATCTGTTGAAACAAACTCTCATTTCTGTTCTGTCCTCAGTTATGTTTACTGGAAAACTAGGACCAAACAGCAGTTCCATGTGATTAGATTATTATTATTAGATAAGCATTATAACTAGAAAAGAAAACCCAAGAAAATATACTAAAATAAAACAAGCAATGTTAATAGCATTCCTAAAAATGGCGATAAGAAATGTATTCAGACTGCATGAGTTCAACCAAAAGCCCTGCTTCACGTAACAAACTAAGGCATTTAAACTTTAGTTGTTCAATGAAAAAGTCAAGGTGATCAAAAAAAGAACAGGTCATCCAGAGAAAATCACTAAAAGCTTTAACATCCTGTTTTGTCAGTAAATGATTTCATCTGGCCTGCTGAATTCCTTTTTGAAGAACCATGCATAATACTACATAACCATAGGTTGCAATGGACATATCATCACTTACCTAACTAAAGCAAACAAAAAATCAAAAGCAAACCTGTTAACACATGAATGGGGAATAAAAAAATACTTTACATTTATCTTTTTGTCTAAGTAAATATATAGTGTTCTCCCGAGCCCCTTTTAGCTAGGAGCACCACCCAGCACTTTTCATTACCCACCCGGCTGTTTTTGGGTGATTCTGTTAGGCTGACCATAAAGTCTAATTTGTACTGCTGTTGTTGTTATACTATTATTTAGTATAACAAAAAGACCCATATATGAAAACAGTAAGATCAGCATCTTTGTTTGGGAATTCCTTCACCCTTTCTGCTTCCTTATAATTACATTATCTCATAACAATTATAACCTCCCATTCCCAGCTTTCTTTTGGGTAAGTAACTCTATTCCTAGCAAATTGCAGGGAACAGAATCACTTAGAAGTAAATAGGCTTCACTTTGAAAGGGGCCAATTTGAGTTTTTAGTAGGAGTGGTCTCTAATAGGAGGTAAAGAACACCCTCTAATCCAACTCCTTTGTTCTTTGTTATCATGTAACACTTGCTCTCTGCGGGACAGATTTAGGTTCTCCTGCAGGAGAGCAGTCCATACCTAACGGGGCCTGGGGTTCTTGTTTCAGACATCCTCTGTTTGGGTATGGCATTTCCTTAAAAAACGCAGAGCACCCTAAAGCATGATTAATGTCCACTTGGTATGCTGGAGATGTGGCCATGTGGCATTGATATTGCATTTGGAACAGACCAGGCAATTTTATTTCTCCCATTGCAGAGGAAACTAGAGCTTATGCTCCTGACATAAATCCCTGCACCTTACCAGTGCATTTATACTCACAGTAAGATGGTGGGAATTCTGCCAAAGGTGCTGTAGGTCAGAGCACTTCATATAAATGAAGGTACCTTGCACTTCAGAAAGGCGATGTTCCTTGTTTTACTTACTGCAGGTGTCTCCTAGTACAAAGTTGCCTATTCGGTAATTTTTAACTGCTTCTGACTAATTTACATATTACTGCTGGACAATCTGTCTGTTAGTGGGTCAAGATTGTTTTCCAGCAATTGTTAGGCTGCTTTGAGTGAATAATTTCTTTCTCTTGTTTTCCTCATCTTTTAAATCAGTTGTTTCTTGTGTTTTACTTCAACTTTCCTTTCAATGAATTTCTAAAGGGAAGATTTTAACGTCTTCTGATCAACCTTAAGGATTTTTTCTACTGGCTCTATGCTTTCGTTTCATTTGGATGGGTCATTTTATCTTGGCACTCCTCCCAATGGTTCTTTCAAGGTTTTTACTTGAAAGTGCCCTTTCTAGCATATTTCCTTTCATTCCACCAAATCTCAGTCACCTAAACATTCTGATAGCCCACTCTCCATACCTTTCATCTCCTTTAGATGATGTATCGTTTCCCATACTGCCAAACACTGAGTGGTTTCAGTGGTTCCCAAGCGATCCCCGGATCCCCGCTAGGGTAGGCCATTTCCCCTAGCCCAGTGACCTGGTGAACAGGTCCCTCCCCTGTTCCTCTTGGCCCCTAACAGCTCAGAACTTCTGACTTGGTCTGGATCACTCCATCAGGTGGCCCTTTCATCCTGCCTTGATAAATTCCCTTCCCTGTATGTGAATCTTTCCAGATTCTCCATAGCCAGTATATCCCTTCTATTACTATCACAATGCTCACAATAACATGAAAACCTCATACTACACAAGCTGATATTTGTAAACAACTGACCTTAAGAATTTTTTAATGCATTAACCTCCTTGCAGTTAAGCCCGACCTTCGCTCGGGCAAAAAAAAACTGCAAGGATGGTTAAGCCCCGAGATTTTGTACATCCTTACTTACCTGGTCCCCCTGTGCTCATCCAGCGTCGTCCTCCATCGATCATCGTCC
>NC_092863.1:26038684-26042084 GCF_032062135.1 Pyxicephalus adspersus
CCCACTGGCTTTCCATTCAGAGAATGGGGGCGTCTTGACATGTGCCAGAAGCAAGGGTCAACTGTTTCTTTTACAGTCAGATCTCTATTAGTCACACCTACACTCTGCAATCCTTATGTGTGAAGTCACCTAAACCTCACACAGGTGAGTAATGCTACTGATGGAATACAGTCTCTTTATCAATCAGACCACCTCCTAGACATCGACCTAGTGATGTTGGTAGCTGGTTTTGGAAGAGAGCAAGGTGGAAACAGACATAAAAGGTAAAAAAGCTTACCATAAGCACGCTGTGTCTGCTTTGACCACACTCTCCTCAGTTGTAGTTGTCGCTCATCCAGGAGTTCAGTCTTTCCTCGTACAGGGCACCAAACTGTTGAAGATGAACGTATTTCCCTTTTTTTAGAACAATCAAATGTGGTTATTGTTCCGATTTATTCAGAAAAGGTGGTGGTATTTATACAAAGTGAAGTAGGTTGTACTTATAGGTCATTAAAAGTAAACAGTGATCTTTCAGGAATCCAGTCATTGATAGCCCTGAACAATGCATGGCCCTGATATCCAGCCTATCTCCTCTCATGTCCCAGTTTATTAGCCATTGTTTCTTATTTATACTTTGATTATTGTTACACAAAATTAACTTAATGATATTTACAGGACAAACACTCACACAATGCAGTCAGCTTTCCAGATATTTCAAAAATGGTGAACAATGGTCAGTTGGTCACAAGCCTGCTCCCAGGAAAACAAAAGGTGTAGATATAAAAAAGTATTTTGTTGGTGTGAGGCAAAACCTTTGTATATAGTATACTTTATGATTCCTTTTCATATATCAATATATATATATATATATATATATATATATATATATATATATATATATAAAATCAAAAAAATATATATGAAAAAGTCCACATCAGTAGCGCCGCCTAGTGGCCCTGTTTCCCTTAGCGTGAAATTTACGTTTATGTTTTGTCTTCCAACAATATTTATTCTGCTGTATCAAAATGTGATTTACTTGTTACTGTGCCTTTCTTTGTAAACAAAATAAAAACTATTGAACGTAAATATCCATTTTGTACAGGTATTAATTGGAATTGAATTCTGATGTTTGCTATAGGTAATTTCACAGTGCTCATAGCTTCAGTTCAGTAAAAAATAAAATATTAAACTAGGCTGCAAGTGGTTACATTTTAAAAATTGATGGACAGATTTTACATAAAATGTACATACACACATTGGCATGCATGTTGACTAGAAGCAATTACATTTGGTAAAAAATGTGTTCATTGATACAGGGGTCAAATGGGTTAGGGCTGGTTCAGACCTGTGGCGGGATCAAGCAATTCTGCGTGGCTCCCAGTGGCTAACACCTTACCACCTTGCCACTCGCACCACAGTGTCAGTCCTTAAAGAAATGTGTTTGCAGATTTAACGGCGGGTAGTAGTGATTAGAGTTTCCCCTAATGCAGAGGTACACAGGTAAGGAAGGAATAAGAAAGGTTGGGGGATGCAAAGAGGGTTAATACCTGTGGAGCATGGAATGGAATAAAGCAGCAGAAAACATAATAATAGAGGAAGTTTCATTCAAGAAGGTTATTGCCAATGGATGAAGTGCAGGGAGGAGCTGCAGCTTACTTCTTTATCCCAGGAAGACAATGGATATCACAGAGGGGAGCTGTTAATGAGCAAGAAGACAGAGAAGGAGTGGATTGGGGACTTAAGTCAAAAGAGAGAGTGGGTGCTAAGAGCATCTATTGTGTGTACAATATCTGCGAACGATCGTGTCGTTATCTGCATGTACAGGATCGGTGCTATACGATCATTCGCCGATATCGTGCAGGATCGTTCGTCGTTCGTTTACCAACGATAATTATTGGAAGTGTGTACGTAGCTTTAGGATTGCAGGCAAAGCAGGAACCAATCTTGGCTGGAGGATAAGAAGGTTAATGGGTCACCTTGAAAGCAGATTGTGGTCACTAAAAGAGAAAGCAACAGGAAACATAATCAAAGCTCAGAAAGGGATGGATAAAGAGTGAAAGACCCACAGGAAAAAGAGGTAAAGTGAGTGTAGATTATATTTAAGGTGAAAGAGACAGCATGGAGAGGAAGGGCTTAGCAACTGCAGAACTGCATGTTTATGAAATTCCGGGTGGCAGTTCATATGTGCTTTAAAAAATGACTTCACTATGATAGCCAGGAAACAATGGCAGCAAAATATTTAAGAAAGGATGGTTCTGTGAAAAGACAGCAGCAGGAGGGCTGTGTAAGGGTATTGTATAAACCACATGGGATTTAAAAGTGTGAAGCACTAAAAGTAGAGCAGTAGACAGATTGAGAGACGGAAGATGTGAGTAAGCAAAGGCAAGACTGGGCTGTGGTGACAACATTATGGAACAGCTACTGTGGGTAGAGTGTTGAGAGCTGGCAGGGAATGTAGAATGGTTATAGACTGCGAAGGAAGTTTGGCAAGATAGTGTAGGATATTTAGCAAGGAAAGGCTACAGGGGACATTGTACAATCACAGAATCAAGTATGCAAAATGGGGAGAGAGCCAAAACATGGGGTGGAGGTAGAGTATACCACTTTGCTGATGAGGAAGCAATGTGTGTGCCAGAGTCCTGTAGAAGCTGCACTACAAACTCCAGAACATGCTGGATACTTAAAGAGGAAGTAACCCAAAAACTACCCAAAACTAAAAAAAAATACACCTACCTTCTATCCTGCAGAGCAGTCGATCTGTCCTGAGGTTTTGGGCCATTGGGTCCCGCGCCATCCTGGTATCCATCTTCGGGCCGGAGTGCTAGGTGCCGCCATCTTCTCTCTGTTCTTCCGGGTTCATTTTCCTATGTCACTTGACGCAGACGCGAGATCCGGTGACGTAGATGGGAAAAAAAACTTACCCATCTCACTATGCATACTTGAGATCGTCAATTTCCTTCTCTTTTGGCGAAAGGGCTCCCTCCGCATGCCCGAGATGAAGGAGCAGCCAAGAGCCTCCTGGGATGCGTGACATAGGTATACCGGGAGGCTTTGTGCTCCCTTTCTTTCTCGATCACCTAGGCAATTGAGAATTAAGGGAGCAGTGCTAAATCAAAAAAGGGTGTTGCACTTAAAAAAACAAACAAACCATATTTTTACCTTGCAAAAAGGGTTTTTTTACCCTTTTATGTAAAGTGAAAATTTTAAGTTTAGGTACGCTTTCAGGGAGTGAATGTATTTAGGAGCTACGTTTCAAGAGAAAATACAGGTAAAGGCTGGCATTTGGGATGTACCGTATTTTTCGCCGTATAAGACGCTCCGGAATATAAGACGCACCAATTTTAAAGGAGGAAAATCTAGAAAAAAAAGATTCTGAAAGATTATTCCCCTTCTGATCACTCATGTGCCATTCATACCGGTA
>NC_092863.1:26042264-26055988 GCF_032062135.1 Pyxicephalus adspersus
GGCAGTTAGGACAGGGAACAGCAGGGGGCGCTGTGCCGGCTTCTTTCACTGAAGCCAGGAGAAGACACGATGCTGCCACAGAGGAGAAGAGACACACACTGCTGCAGAGAAGAGAAGAGACACACGCAGGATCAGGAATCGGGTGAGTATCTTATTTTAATTTTTTTATAACACATTTGACGTATAGGACACACAAACTTCCCCCCCCCCCAGTTTTGGGGAAGAAAAAGTGCGTCTTATACGGCAAACAATACGGTAATACACATCCTAATTCTTTTAGGAGATACAGAATTGCATTCTGATACAGAAATTCAATCTTGTTAATGAATGTTTAAAAAAAATCCTTATAACCTCCTATTTTGAATACATTAGGCACAATTACTGGAAGTATTTCTGACATACATTTCAAAAGACTTGATTTCGAGAAGCCTTGTGCTGTAGTTGCTCTTTTACAGCAGACAGATGGATTTAAGAAGCACCCCCTTTTATGAACTGGCTGTTTTCTACAGAAAAGTTAGATACTACACTGTTAAATAAATATACCACAGAGCTTTCTTTGGAATGTTTATCTAATTGTCAAACTATCTCATGAAGTTTATGTGGAATCACTTTGCTCAGTGTGCACCAGATGTTTGATAAGGATGAGGGTCTGAATCACCTTTATTCTTTAGCAGTGTTTTCATTCCAGTTCAGGTGTCATCTCATGAGTGAGAAGTTAGTGGAAGCACATTAACCAAGCTTTCCACACAACATCTGGCTGGGCATAGAACAGGTAACTAGTTTTAATATTCTTTAATATTCTAATATTATATTATTTATAAATGTGACCTAAATTAAATTCAAGCTTCTTTATGCTATGCATAAAAACAAAACAATTTATGAAAGAGAGGGCACTATAGCTAGAAGCCAGGCGATAGAATCAATCCATATAACTGGCAAAGTTATAATAGTATATGGGATTATATTGTACACCGTGCCAAGGGAAAGGAAACTGCTGATCACTTCATCATCTCAAGCCTATATTAAGTGAAGAAACACCATTAAAATCAACACACAAAAAACTCATGCTGAACATTTTACCTCTGTTAAACCCAAGTTTTAAAATATATGGATCAAGACAAACATGGTATTTGTTTATGCCACGAACATTACTTTTTAGTGAATACTTGGACATCTGCTTTTTATATTATACTCCTATGAAATCTGGGATTTGTAACCTAAAACTTTACAATCCCTTATATTGTGTTTTCACCAAAGCATGATTAACATTAACACTAGTATGATACATGGACATTTGCCCAAACTATAGGCAACAAATTATTTACTTATACTTAACACACAGTTAACAAATGTAAACAATAACAAATAACAAACAGTGTTATATGTTATGCTATATGTTCACAGACATGACAAATGAAGAAGCCATTCTGATAGCAAAATCTGCATTTCTTCCTCAACAAAGTAGACTGTGCAGATCTGTGTATGTCCAAAGTCCTGCCAAACTTCACATGATGTGAAATAGAGGAATCAGGAAACCAGCACTCACTGTTCAGTATGAAACTACTAAAATCTTGCAGCTCCAGAATGCACTTTAAATCACAAAATGCAAAAAATAAGTAGATCACACATGGTATTTACAAATCTGATATGTAACTACAATACCAGTGAATTAGAGGCTACATTTTTTAACTAATTCATTTTTAATTGTTTGCATTCTACAGTTTAAAAGGGTTGAACAAATGTTAATTCCAATGCAAATAAAGGTAATTTTGCTAAGTTTTCATCCTTATTTTTTCACCAAACTTCACCACCATTCAATTCTTGGCTAAAGTTTCTTCAGAAACCAACTTTTCTGGGAGTGCTCCTGGGTCAACCCACTGGTTCAGTGGTTTGTTATGCTGATCCGCCAGTGACCATAGGGGGGACACAGGATTGATGACTTGCTCCCTGCCCCATTGCAGTACTCTGCTAAATCAACAAGTACACAGCTGTTGCATGAGATGAAAGCCAGTGAGACAAATGCCCCTCCATAAACAAAGTAACTATGTAAACTCCTGGCTCTCAGTGGCTGGATATAACAGCAGAGGAGAGAGTGAGAGACATATATATGTGCATATATGCTGCTTTAAAAAGAGAGGGGCATTAAAATGAACTCAATGAGTTTCCCTTGCAGGACAACATTTTTTTCAAGATCATAAAACAGTAATACTTCTTACAATAAATATAAATGTATCCTCTTTAAAAAAAAGAAAACATAACAATTAGATTGCAATAGTTTTTACCAACAGGAAAACATTACATGAATTTACCTAAAGGAATAGTGCATTAAGACGCCAGTATCTCAGATATACAGTACCCAATATTAAAGGCTTTGATTCTTTCTGGAACATTATGAAGCAGATACCCAAAAACAAGCTATACATGGACACTTGCAGTAAATTTTAAATGCTTAAGAGTATGCCTAAAATAAGACATGTGCAGTAAATCTTGGGGCTATATATTTCCTTTTAGAAGTTGCTCAGTCACTACACTACACCACACCTATAAAGCATGCACACACATGAAGAAAAAAACCACAGTTGGTAAAACTAGAGAAAAGGCAGAAGCAGTAACAGTATCTGTCTTCTGCCTCTTGCCAAATACTTATATATTTTAGTGTAGTGTACAAACATATTAAAACAAATTAAGGTTTTCCATACGAGTTTACAAATAGATAGACCTCTCATTATACCCCCCCCCCCGAATCTGATGGCCATCCTCGATATGCATAAGGAACTATTACCAGAGGAGATACGGTTGAATCTCCTAATTTACTCCCAATGGCAACTATGGCATTTTCTGCGGAAAGCAGATTCACTTAACGCTCATACCTCTTTGTACCTCCCCCTAGTAGGAAATAGGGATTTTGCACCGAGTTATTCCTCTGCCCTGTTAACAACCTGGGCTAGTCTTTAGATAGAGATGGTATTACCTCCTCAAGTCCCCACAACATCTATAAGCTTTATGAGTTTCTTAGAACTAATCTAGATTATGAAACTGTTCAAGTAAGCATGGCAAAATGGCAGAATCATTTTCTAGTTTAGCGGTTTCAAAAATTCTACAGATGTACAGAGTATCCTGGAAGGCAATACCTGCGGTCCAGTACCCTGAAATGTTTTTCCGCCTATTTCATAGGAATTATATTTTCCCTCAGAGGGCCCATTATATGGGTCTCGCGGATGAAAGCACCCTGTTTGAGGTGTGGAGCCCGAGTGGCAACAATTTCTGGGAAAGTCCTGTTATCAAACAATTCTGGAGACAAGTGGTACGTTATTTTCAAAGGTATTTGCTAAATTATATACCTCTTACCCATGAATGGGCAATTTTTGGTCTGGTAGAGATGCGAGGTGTCAGGTTTACAAGGTGAAATAAGCGATTAGCACTGCTACTTTCATTTACATTCTTAATGGTTGGTTGGACTCCACTCCCCAACGATGCGCCTGTTTATGACCAAATTACAAGAATGGAATGGATAGAGGCCACTTTGCACAAAGAATCCAAAACTCAATTTTTTTTTTTTAAATGTGGGAAAGTTTTATTGACACACTAAATATAGTTAACAAAACAATTGTTTTAGACCTTCTACATGGTATCTTGAAAGAAAACTGATAAATGATTGTGATGTGAAATTGCCTGTAATTAATCTTTGTGCTACTGACGTTACATAATTGCTGTATGATGTATGGTAGTATTTTGACTTAGTTTGTTGTTTTATTTCTTGTAGACTTGTATACAGAATCTCAACTGCTAATGCACAAGATGTATCTTTTGTTTCATATTGTTTGAAAAATGTGTTTATGTATTGTTTACCACTATTTAACCTCAATAAAAATATATTTAAAAAAAAAAAAAACAAACTAAGGTAGCCAGGCTTCCTTGGCATAATCTTCATGTCATTTCCCCAAAACCTAATATGTCTGTTCAAACATAAGGTTGTTGCTACTAGCAAATATGCATTCTCCATTCTTACTAAAAGGGACCATTTGTAGGCATCTGAACTTATTTTTTTATACAGTAATTCACCATCAAAATTTGTGACCACAGGGTTTTTCAGTTAATAAAACACAGTGGAATAGCAGTTAAAAATATTAACTTGCACATAAGTAATTTGTAATATGTGGGGACAACCTACAGTAGAAGGATTTGTTATAATTTAAAATGACAATAGTAGTAAAATTAGTTGGAAAGTATTTATTCTTATAGGCTACTGTACACATTACATATAGCTGATCTTCTTGTCTCTCTTCTGTACCCTGACATTATTGCTTCAGTATGTTTATACAGAGTTTTAAGGCTGTAAATAAAACTAGGCAGCAAGTTTACTCCTCCCTCCCCAATAGCCTCAGTATTACATTCCCCCCATAATAAATTCTACAACGCTTTTACCTTGTTCAGCTTTCACACAACAGTTTTTTACATAGCTGCTATGGGACTAACGGAAGGTGAATTCATTCAGAAATCATTATTTTTTTCAAGACAGTCACAAGCAAAGCTGAAGCAATTAAGGGAGAAAAACAAAAAAAAACCCGGGATTATGAAAAATGTCAGACAAAGGCCAGACAGGAAGAGTATTTATTGAACTAGCTGGATAAGCGAACATATTAATAAGGAATATATTGGGTCAATATGGAAGAATACTAAATTGATGGGAAACTTACAGGCTCAATGGAAAAGAAAAGCCCTTCACGAAGTTTAAACCTACTCTATAAAAGTAATCAGAATCATAGCGGGCCTGCATTAATACATTTCTCCACGAATGCAAAGAATAGACTATTGGGAGCACATCTGTGATCCAGCAAACCTGAAGTGAATTTCCTGAAATAATTTCCTTCTAGTTGGCAAATGTTTTCAATCTTGGACTAGATACTCAAACTGTAATTTACTGCTAATAGGTAATAAATAGGTAATTCAGTTAACACAAGCCACTAAAATAATTGGGAAACCAAATAATTAAAACCACCATGGAGCAACAGTATAACTATTGAGTTCTTTAAAAAATGGAGTTACCCCATTTGGACTTTGGAAAAAAATACATAAAATGGTATTATCTGCAAAAAGGGGAAAGTATACCAGAAAAGTGTAAGGAAGGTATAGAAGTCCCAATATATAAACAGAAAAAAACAGAAACTGCAGCAACTAGAGAAAACTATTTTCTAAATGCAGCCAATAAAACATTCTTCTATCTATTATACAAGCAGAGTATGCGGAGAAGTGATTGGAGACTATCAATGTGGCATTTGGAGGAAAGATCAACTATGGATTACCTACATATGCCATTATATGCTTTCGGGAGATGTTGCAAGTGCAGTCTTGCATAACCTTTACAGCCGCAGCAAAAAAAAAAAAAAATAGAAGGGGAGGGGTCTCCTCTTCAATTAAAAAAAAAAAAGTTCAGAAAAAACACATTCTTTACTTGACATAAAAGGTTTATCTATAAAGTAAAAAATGGTAATAGGTGTGCTTTTAGTCTACAGGTTGTCAATAGTTTTATCATTATCTCTTTGCTGTACTCTGCATAATGCTTGACATATTGAAGTGTCAAAACATATAAAAGGTAATTATTTAGGTGCTCACTGTTTTACTATGTAAAAGAAAAAAAACTGGCTTGGGTCTGAATAACTGTATATTTGTAGTTCTAGGCAGCACCATATTATATTCCACACTTTCAGTGCACACACTTAGAGTATATAAAACAGGTGTTTTATAGGGCTCCCCGCAATTAAACTGGTAATAAAAACAAGCTGATTATGCCTTTGATTTTTTTTTTTAAGAGGTAATTTTTATCTCTAAATACATGAAACCATTTTTCTGGACCAGCTGGCTTATTTCACTTTTTGAAGTCTTATAAAATGTACCATCAAACCAATTCATAAATAATGCAGTCCTACCAAATGGCAATATAACAATGGTGCTACAGGTGGAGTATTCTTACCTGAATCCAACTGTTGGCTTTTATTTCTATAACATTTTGAGGTTCACTGCTGCACAAACAGGCCAAGCAACACATCAACACCTTGCCAGTGTCTGCTAATAGACAAGCATAAACAAAATAAAGATTAACAAACCTGTGATTTGCAACAATGCATCACAAGAAATATGTTGAAAGTTGAAAATAGAATCATACAATTGTAATACAAGAAATTAATTTCTCAGCCAGGTAAGTATGCCTAAAGGGTACTTTTTGAGATTACTGGCTTTTTTAAGTTTACTAGCTGATTATCCGACATGCCCGGGTATTTTTTTATTGCAATCTTATATTATACAGGAAAATGAATCAAATAAAGCTATAGTGTTAAATCAAGGAAATGTTTTTTTACAGGTTTTAAAAGTACAATATACAATTTTATACAAGTTAATGGCATATGTTCTATGTTTTAAATGTTTTATTAAGAACATTGTGCTCATGAAACATCCTTTGTAATTGTAGACAATCTGAAATTTTGTTCCTGAGATGTAGGTGCACCTCTGGTCAGTTTCTATTAGTTCGTTTTCAATAAAATATAGTAGTAGAAAATTTGGTGGTTGATCTGGCAGCAGAAGTAACAATACCACTTTATGGTAAATTTGCCCTTGCATCGTGAATGTGGATGGAAATCCAGGCTGTTGAACAACTGATGTGGCCCCAAATGATGTCATTTGGAAACATGAGTAGTATTTTCTGATGTTATTAAGAAAATGCTTTGACTATCTAAGGTATTTGCTGATGTGTACTTCCAAACTTCTTGTGGTGGTGTTTCGAGTTGGCAGAGTTTGACTTTCCCTTTTTTGCAGCAAATACCAGGAGACTTGGATTTAAACTTCCTGGCTTGACAGTAACTACAAACCATTTCCATTTTTCCGATGGTAACACTTGCATGCTGTTAGTAGTCTTTAGGTGGATCATAGTGGAATCCTTCCAATGCTAAGCTAAAATGTTGTGCAGTCCGTGAATGTCTGGCTCTCCCTCTCATTTTGTGTACTCAGGTCTCACGCTGTTGTACTGTCTCTGAAGCTCTAGATGTAGTAGCTCTTTCTCTCATTTCCTGTAGTCGGGTCTCATGCTGTTGTACTGTCTCTGAAGCTCTAGATGTAGTAGCTCTTTCTCTCATTTCTTGTACTTGGGTCTCACGCCATTGTACTCTCTCTGAAGCTCTGGATGTAGTACAGTAAGGTCCATAAATATTTGGACAGAGAACTTTTTTCTAATTTTGCAAAACCTGTACCTTACCATTTTAAATGAAACAACTCAGAGGCAGTTGAACTGCAGACTTTCAGCTTTAATTCAGTGGGTTGAACAAAAAGATTGCATAAAAATGTGAGGCACTAAAGCCCTTTTTTTACACAATCACTTTATTTCAGGGGCTCTAAAGTAATTGGACAATTGACTCAAAGGCTATTTCATGGACTGGTTTGGGCAATTCCTTTGTTATGTCATTATCAATTAAGCAGATAAACTGGAGTTGATTTGAGGTGGGGGGTGATTGTTTGTGGGAGATTTTGTTGTGAACAGACAACATGTGGTCAAAGAAGCTCTCCATGCAGGTGAAACAAGCTATCCTTAAGCTGCAAAAACAGAAAAAAAAACATCCGAGAAATTGCTACAGCATTAGGAATGGCAAAATCTACAGTTTGATACATCATGAGAAAGAAACAAAACACTGGTGAACTCAGCAACGCCAAGAGACCTGGACGTCCACGGAAGACAACAGTGGTGGATGATCGCAGAATCATTTCCATGGTGAAGAGAAACCCTTTCACAACAGCCAACCAAGCGAACAACACTCTCCAGGAGCTAGGCATATCAATATTCAAGTCTACCATAAAGAGAAAACTGCATGAAAATAAATACAGAGGGTGAACTGCAAGGTGCAAGCCACTCATAAGCCTCAAGAATAGAAAGGCTAGATTGGACTTAAAAAAAAAAAATCTAAAAAAGCAAGCACAGCTCTAGACAAACATTCTTTCAGTGGCAGTGGCACTGGGACACTAGTGTTTATCGATGATGTGACACAGGACAGAAGCAGCCAAATGAATTCTGAGGTGTTCAGACACATACTGTCTGCTCAAATCCAGCTAAATGCAGTCAAAATGATTGGGAGGCATTTCATAATACAGATTGACAATAACCCAAAACATACAGCCAAAGCAACCCAGGAGTTTATTAAAGCAAAGAAGTGGAATATTCTTGAATGGCCAGGTCAGTCACCTGTTCTGAACCCAATTGAGCATGCATTTCACTTGTTGAAGACTGAACTTCAGACAGAAAGGCCCACAAACAAACAGCAACTGAATGGCGCTGCAGTAAAGGCCTGGCAGAGAGAGCATTAAAAAGAAGGAAACCCAGCATCTGGCGATGTCTATGAGTTCAAGACTACAGGCTGTCATTGCCAGCAAAGGGATTTCAAACAAGTATTAGAAATGAACATTTTATTTTCAGCTTTTAAATTCGTCCAATTACTTTTGAGCCCCTGAAATGAAGTGATTGTGTTACAAAAGGCTTTAGTTCCTCACATTTTTATGCAACCCACTGAATTAAAGTTGAAAGTCTGCAGTTCAACTGCATCTGAGTTGTTTCATTTTAAATAGTTGTGGTAATGTACAGAACCAGTAGCTCTATCTCTCATATCCTGTAGTCCGGTGTCACACTGTTGTACTGTCTCTGGAGCCCTGGATGTAGTAGCTCTTTCTCTCATTTCCTGTACTCGGGTGTCATGCTGTTGTACTGTCTTTGAAGCTCTAGATGTAGTAGCTCTATCTCTGTTATCCTGTACTTCGGTCTCATGCTGTTGTACTGTCTCTGAAGCTCTAGATGTAGTAGCTCTATCTCTGTTATCCTGTAGTCGGGTGTCACGCTGTTGTACTGTCTCTGAAGCTCTAGTAGTAGCTTTCTCGCGCAGCGTGGCAAGTCTTCTATTCCTGTCCTCTTGATTTTCTTGTCTACAGTGTTGTTTCATTTGTTTACATGCAAATATACCTCTGACATATACCACAGCACTCTACAATCAGTGGTGC
The DNA here is from genome assembly GCF_032062135.1 of Pyxicephalus adspersus. Taxonomy (NCBI): domain Eukaryota; kingdom Metazoa; phylum Chordata; class Amphibia; order Anura; family Pyxicephalidae; genus Pyxicephalus; species Pyxicephalus adspersus. The sequence continues at coordinate 26,051,295 of NC_092863.1, forward strand.
ACTCACATGAGTCTGAGTCATATGTCTAACAAGTTTGGTTTAAATGTCTTGATGCGTTTCCGAGTGATGGTGGAACATAGCAAGTTTGGTTGAAATGACTTCATGCGTTTCCTAGTGATCACATACACACATCTATATAAATAACACATACATACAAACATACATCCAAATATAGCTCTGAAATATAGCACAGCACTGTACAAAGATCAGCGGTGCACTCACATGAGTCTGAGCTATTTGTCTAGCAATTTTGGTTTAAATGTCTTGATGCGTTTCTGAGTGATGGTGGAACATTGCAAGTTTGGTTAAAATGTCTCCATGCGTTTCCTAGTGATCACCAAATATAGCTCTGACATATAGCACAGCACTGCACAAAGATCAGTGGTGCACTCACATGAGTCAGTCATATGTCTAGCATGTTTGGTTGATATGTGTTAATGCGTTTCCGAGTGATGGTGGAACACAGCAAGTTTGGTTGAAATGTCTCTATGCATTTCCTAGTGATGACATACACACAAACATACATACATACATACAAATAAAGCTCTGACATATAGCACAGTGCTGTACAAAGATGAATGGTGCACTCACATGAGTCTCAGTCATATGAACGGCAAGTTTGGTTAAAATGTCTCCATGCGTTTTCGAGTGATGGTGGAACATACACAGATACATACATCAAATTTTATTTATATAGATTATTTTGGGAACTGATAATATAATATATTATAACTTAAAACAGTGGATATGCAGTTATGCCTTCCACTTACCAAGGGGTACCTGATATAAGGTACTTTGTTACAAATACCTTTTAAAAAATTGGAAAGACTTAATGCTGAGAAACAATGACAATATTCTGTGTCTGTTCAGATGCATCACTCTGCATTTCCATGAACAGAAAAAATATCTTGTTTAAAATTCTCTGTTTATACATGAAATACATGAACATGAAATAAACAGCATGCAGTGACCACATTTGTCAATTTGTTGTAAGGAATTAAGGTGAAACTCAATATTTTAATGAAATACATTAAGGTTTATTTATCTTAAATATATTGTAGATATCACTTGGTAAAGAGGAAAGTCACCTAAAATAACACAGAGAAAGTAAGTAAACAATCTCCCTGCCACTCTGTCTAAATCCTAAACGTTCCTTCATCAAATTCTGATCAGGCAATGCTTTGCCACTTGTTTACCTTCCTTTCCCCAAACTAATGTTAACTCTCACTGCCCATCAATATTATAGGCAGTCTAACAAGCCTACAGGAAAAGGCTGAACAGAGTAGGCAAAGACGTCCAGCATTTAGTGTAGCAATAGAGAGTGCAGAAAAAATCTATATGACAAGGAACAGACAAGAAGTGGGTGAACTAGTTCATAAATCTATTTTATTGTTATTTACTGGGCAAACACGTGAAAAGTGCACACTTAAAGTTAAATTTGTAATGTGTTCGCAGTAACATTGATATTAAAGAGAGCAAGCTGCACTTACATACCATTGTGCCACCATTGAAAGATGAGTATGAATGGTATTTACTGTACATATTGGCCTTTTCATCCAGATACTTATGTAAACACGAATTGGATGGCCATGTACTTTACCACCACATTGCCTTGCACCCTTGCAAAAGCAATTGTCTTAGGTACACTTGCATGTGGTAAAAGCAATTGTGGGTAAGTACCAAGCACCCTGGAGAACATACTACAGTTTAACAGCAGGCTTTGGATGTCTTATGTGATTTTGTTTCTGCAAATAATCCCAAACTGCATGAGATATGTAGCAATGTTGAGAGAAGAGCTCTGTGAGGGCCGTAAGACGACTTCCTGTTCTTATTTTAGTGCATATAGTTCTTTAAGACATTTGTGATTATTGTCAAAGTCTAACTCTGTACCAAGAAGAAAAGAGCTCTTTTTTTTCTGGTAAATGGCAGGGAAGCATTCTTATTTTAGCCTTGCTCATGGAACCTGTGGCTTATAAAACAAAGTATTATGGCTTTATTTCAGGGCTTAACTTTAACCCATTCTGGGAATGTGTAAGGGTGCCATGTACCTCAGGGGCCCCCTTATTAGTGTAAGTCAGGATCCAGAAGAACTGGTATGGCCAGGAAGGGGTGCTACAATATGTTCTTTCCCCACCTCCATTTCTGACCAGCCAGATTCCAAGTGGCTCACACATGCTTTCATGAACTCTTGACTCCTTCAGTGATTTTTATTGGTTATTCCAGACTATACTTTAATATTGGTTTATGGAACAACATGTTTTTATGTTCCTTTGGAGAATTAACCTGCAGCTCCACTGACATATACTAACAACGTTGTTAACAATACCATTGATAAAAAAAAACATTCAACTTTTACGTTTCAAACCTCTACCTCATTTCCTTTCTGAAATGCCCGGAAAAGATCCACACAAACAGGGAGAGAACACACAAATTCTATGCAGGTAGTGTCCTTGCTGAGATTTTAACTTGGGTTCCTAGTGATGCAAAGTGGGAGAGTTGTTCACTGAGCCACCATACCACCCCCCCCCCCCCAACACACTCTAAAATAAGAACATCTGATTGGCAAGATTTGTCTCTATACCTTGTCACGCTTGGGGAGGCAGGGCCACTAGGGGGTGCTACGGCAACCAGGCAACCAAGGTCTTCCCTACAGCTTCTAGTAGTAAGGATGACGCACTGCTGGTTACTGCCAGGGGGCAGTCCTTGGGCACACCAGGGTGGGCAGGAGGTTACACGGTACCAAATCACATGGCAGAAGAATTCCCAAGGAAAGTCGGGGACAAGGCAGGCAGCAATCAAGAGTGGTCAGGTCACAAGCCAGGAGTCAAATACTAGCGATCCAGGAAACAGACACTAGTGACACGGGGGCTACTGCAGACACAGGGAACACTGGTGGCAGTGGAAGCAACAGGAGGGACAGGTGACACAGGAATATCCACAGAGAGGAACACTGGAACAGCACAAGGAAATTGGTTGGAAACAACAAACTGGGCAAGGATTAACACAGGAACTGGACAGAGGAAACACTGAATTAAGCAACAGCTGTACAGGAACATGCTAGCAAAGCTAGCCAAGGATGATTAGGAGGCTAGTTCCTGATTGGCTGGCAAGTTGTATGAAACTGATAAAGCTTGGGAATGTAGGGACGCCCATGAATCAGAACTGTCCGCAAGGGCACGAGAGAGAGGCCTGCGCTTCAGTGAGAAAGAGGTAAGCGTGACACTCCTCAAGGTTTAACTGGTAAAGGCTGACCCCTCTCTTCGCAATATTATACTCAAGGAGGACAGATTGGAAGTATCAGTACATAATTGGGAAGAAACGTATCTCCTGCAAGTTTGGGTCTGGGGCCTCCCCACCTGCCGAGGTCCAGGATTCAGAGGGAAGCAAAGGTGAAACCTCAAGAAGTGGTGCAGGCACATCTGTAGCTGAAACCCATGATCTCTCCTCAGGACCGAAAACTTTCCAGTCATTTAGGTACATTAGCTTCTTGAGAGAAATATTAGAATCCAGAATTTGTGGACTTCATATTCCTGAGAAGAAACAGGTGCAAGAGTATCCAGCTGAGAGGAACGAGACAAGCGATTCAGGACCAATGACTTAAGCAGAGATACGTGAACAGAGTTGGATAACTTGAGATGTGGAGTCAAGGAAAGTTTATAACAAACTGGTTTGACCTGGGCAGAAATAACATATGGACCAAAAACGCTGAGCAAACTTCAGAGAAGGGACTATGCAACGGATGTTCTTCGGAAAGCCGGACTTTATTCCCCAGGTTGGAGAGGTACCTTACGGCGATGCCGATCCGCAAGCTTCTTATGTCTGGGACCTGTGTGTTTCAAATGCTCACAGGTAGAAGACCAGATACAATAAAAGTTCCTCTGCAGGGCACTGAGTGCAGGAACTTTGGCAGAGCACGGGAGGTTGGAATGTAAATTCTTTGGTGCTGGTGAGGACATGGTTGTTGTGGGCAAACTCCGCCCATAGTAGCAGTGCTACCCATGGTGGGTAGATACAAGGGCTCGAAGATATTGCTTCAAGGCCTGATTAATTCTCTCCGCCCAATAGTCTACAGGTGGTAGGCTGGGGGGAACTCTGCAGAGATGAGCAAAACCAGGGAATAGCAAAACCCTTTCCAAAATCAGGCAGTAAATTGCACCCCATGATAGTATATGCGTGGGCATGCCTAAAAATTTCACAAATGAAAATTGGCACCAATGCAGCCGCCGATAGTAAATTAGGGAGGCGCAAAATGGGCCATTTTGGAAAAGCGATCCATGACCACCCAAATGACCATATGGCCATCACAATGTAAAAGATACGTAATAAAAATAGTTGTCACAGATCACCCCCAGTCTAGGGCATCTGGCTCACCCACCTTGCACTCCCCTGCTGCCAGCACCAACTCTGCTTCAGGATCCAACTCTCTCTACACTTCCTGGTCCAGGTCACGTGACTCTCAATCAGCTGCTCCCTTTAATTCACTTAAATGGGAGAGGTGTTCTTCTGGTGTGGACAGATGCATACATTTGTTTGCCTATATATTTATTCACGGTTAACCACATTTAGTATGGTATTTTACCTATTTATCTATCCACTTACCATGCATACCAGTCTCATTATACCCCAATACATTTACCAACCCCCCCCCCCCCTTTCCTTACTTCAGGTTCTCCTTTTGGACGGTTATCATACAA
>NC_092863.1:26056003-26063503 GCF_032062135.1 Pyxicephalus adspersus
TACTTTCCTTACTTCAGGTTCTCCTTTTGGACGGTTATCATACAACCTTCTCTCCTTATTTGGAGACCCTCTTTTCATCTATAATTCGCTTGGGACTTTAGGTCTCCCCTAATAGAATTTTAACCTATGCAATATGTCTACAAGGAATATGTAAATTAAGAAAACTTTGTTTACTATCTAATCTGACTATTTTACTAATATTTGTTATTTCAAAATAATTGAGATAATGAAAATTACTGTTTACCATAAGATTACTAATAGGTTACTTTGTATGTAAACATAGTTTACAATAACCACCTATAGATTACTTGTATGGAACCATAGTTCACTTTTGTATATATTATATTTTTATACATGTATATAAATTCACATGTCATATGTTTCATATTGATCTTTATTATTTTTATGTTATTTAATATGGACGTAGACACTGGCAAGCAATGGCCATGCAACTGTGCTAATACATAAAGTCACCCCTGAGGAAGCCCATTTGGGATAGAAACTATTGTCTAGTGCCTAAGCAGGGCCCTTATTGAATAATAGAGGTATATTCCTCTCTTTATGCTGGTGAACTTGTGATCTTTAACGAGCCTGGTCCAGGGTAAGAAAACTTGCTGAAAGCGTTTACCCCGAACCAGGTTCAGGGGGGCTAAAAATAGAAACAAGCGTTACAGTGCAATCCGATTGTCATACATTGTATGACAATCGGGTTACAACTGAATAAAAACACTTACCTTGTCCCCGCAGCTTCTCCGGAGACGTCTTCTCTCTTCTGTTTTCTCCCGGAGTGTGCAGTGACGATCTCAGGGGTTTCCCGGTGACGTTGGTGCATGCGTCGGTGCGGGTGGGAGGCGGGGCATGAAGTTCAAATCATTTTGTATTGGATTCAATATAAAAAATCCAATACAAATAAATCTTTATATAATATATATATAATTTTATTATATATATGTTATAAAGCTACTGTACAGTTACATTACATTATACACTATTTTTTTTATTTGTTTAAAGAGTTTTTTTTTATGTTTTATAGAATTTTTTTTTTTTTTTAAAGTTTATAAGATTTATTACATTTTGGACATATTTTGGTGAGTTATGCCTAAAAATTATAGCCTACAAATAAATTTCCATGCAAGAAAATTAACGCTTTTTGCATGGAAGTACGGAAAGAATTCTATACACATTAGAATGCCCGGCGTTCGGGTACACGTCCCTCGGCGATTCCTGATGATGTCAGGGCATACGCCCGTCAACAGGGGTCGTAGCGGGAAATTTAAATATTTTGTATTGGATTCACTACAAAGTCCTGTATCCAATTCAATACAAAATATATTTATGTGGTTTTGTCTTTAGGTATGTGACGTTGGATTCTGTTTTAAAATTTACCACACTAGGGAGGCGTTTTAGAAAAATATAGTACTATACAGTAAACCGAATTATTGCATTTTCAGTATTTTTTATGCATTCTTGTTTAGGCGGTTTTTTATTTAATTTTATTATTAAAGTTAATTTTTTTTTACATGATTGTGTTTCAAACTTTATTATAATCTGGATATCTTCTAGACCAGGGGTCAGCAACCTTTACTATCAAAAGAGCTATTTTGCCTCCTCTTCCACTAAAGAAAAATAGTCTGGAGCCGCAAAACTTTTAAAAGTTTTAATATTTTTTTAATTTAACCTGTTACAACAAGTGTGCATGTGTAGGCCTACTTTGAAATAAATTAAACACTGAACTATGCCCCTAGAAGCCTCCAGCTTCAAACGTATCATCCTGTTACATTAGAAGCTGGAGGCATCTAACGTAACAGGGTAGATTTCTTTGATGGGCAGAGTTCTTTATTTTCTGACGATGCCTTAGCGATTCAATTGTAGGTGGTGTTAGCCATAAGTGTCCCCCACTTGCACCTCTATTTTGGTCACCTGTACCGCCTCCCCCCCGTTCCGGAGAAATTGGGGTTCAGATGCTAGATGCTTCCAGCAATGTGTAACAGGGTAGATTTTTTTGATAGGCAGAGTTTTTATGAATTTTTAGGAGGTGTTAGCCATAGGTGTCCCGTACTTACACCTCAAATTTTTTTCACCTGTACCCCCAGATAAATTGGGGTTTAGGTGCTAGAAGCCTCCAACAATGTGTAACAGGTAGGGTTTTTTGATGGGTGGAGTTTTTAGGAGGTGTTAGCCACAGGTGTCCCCCACTTGCACCTCTAATTTTGTTCACCTGTACCCCCTTCCTGTTCCAGAGAAATTGGGGTTCAGGTGCCTCCAGCAATGTGTAACGTTAGATTTTTTTGATGGGCAGAGTTCTTTATGTTCTGATGATAGCCTAACAATTAAATTTTAGGGGGTGTTAGTCACAGGTGTCCCCCACTTTCACCTACATTTTTGGTTTTGTACATCTCCCCATTCCAGAGGAATTGGGGTTCAAAGGAGGGGGATGTCATTGTACACGCCCATTTGTACACGCCCCGTGGTAGATTTATTTCACTGGTAGATTTTTTTCATTAGAACACCGGATAGGGAATCCCCCTCCTCCGCAGTGTCTTGGGAGGAAGGGGATCCCCCATCAGAGATCTCCCCACTGCAGCCGAAGGGAGCCACAACAAGGAGGCAGAAGAGCCACAGGTTGCAGACCCCTGTTCTAGACCTTTGTTAGGACATATTTCTGTAAATTACAGGTCGACAATTTAAAAAAAAAATTTCATGAAAAACAGTGTACTGCTTATGATACAGAAATCCAGTCATCAGTAAAACGCCCAGGAGGGTAAACCACTGTATGCTGTTGTTATGAGACTGAATTATAAATAAAATTTATTTTTTTGCCAAAAAAAAACCCTACTCTATGCTTTCCTTCTACTTAGCTGCTCCCTTTACTCAGAGGACTGGACAGTACTCCCTGTACTCCATCTGCTGGTAGGCATGTGAACAACGTGTCTGCGGCTCACATGACCCATACTCATCACATGACAATCCCTTCTTAAGGAAGTGGCTGTAAACAGTTGCCTGAACAAGTTGCCTGAACAAGGAGTTCCTTGTGGTTCTGCTCCCAGATTTTTCCTGCTCCAGTTTGTGCATTCTGTTCCCGATCTATCCGTGTACCAACACCCAGCTTGTTTCCCGACGACTCCTGATTGCTTCCTGCCCTGACCTTTGGCTTGTTCAACTATTCTTTGGCTCTCGCTCGGGCACTACATTTCTGTTCTTGCTAGTTAGCAGTCACCTGCCTTGGTGGGTACGGGGGCCACAACCTGGCAGCAGCTCGCCTCACAACAACTTCACCTCTAGAGGCTCTGGAGAAGACCGAGCTACTGCTTAGACCCTGTGCCCCATGCATGTCTCCACCCACTGGGTTGGTGACACAAAGGGTCCACCACTTTGCCCTCTGAAGCCGTGACACTTATAGACAGGTGACACCAAGGCTCCTAGGGAATGGGCAGAAGAAGGAGTGGTCCTGCTGGACGGCAGGTGGACAACTACACCCGAGCACAGACAGCACAGGCCTTGACATAGTTAGTCACATCATTACGAAGGTTGGGCCATCAGTACAGGTGGGAAAGAAATGTGAGTGTTCTATGAACACCTATATGACCAGAAAGTTTGTAATCATAAGGCAATCTCAATATTCTGGTGAAAAGTTGAGGTGGCACTAAGTTTTTAACTGGGGGAATAGCGGATTCTTGGATAGAGATCAAGGCTAGGATGCGGGCTGGAGGGATGATAAACTTTGGCTCTACAACAGTCTGGGAATCCTGTGGATCAAAGAAGTGAGAAAGAGCGTCTGCTCGGGAGTTAACAGAACTAACTTTGAAGGTTGACAAAATCAAACCTAGAAAAGAACGAAGGCCAACGGGCCTGCCAAGGGTTGAGATGACGAGCAGATTGTAGGTACTAAGGGTTCTTGCAATCAGTAAAAATTGTGACCTTGTGAGGGGAACCCCCCCAAGAGCTATCAACATTCCTCCAGAGCTAGTTTGATGGCTAGGAGCTCCCTGTCCCCAATGGAGTAATTCCTTCCCACTAGGGAGAATTTCACTGAGAAGAAAGCACAGGGGCGTCAAGCTCCAGTGGGGGTATGGAAGAGAACAGCTCCCACTCAGACGGAGGAGACAACAACCTCAATGGAGAAGGGCTTAGTGACATTTGACCTAACCCGAGCTAAGCAAGAAAGGCTTTTTTGGGAATTAAAGTCCTCAATAGCCTCAGAGGACCAGTTCTTAGGATCAGCATTCTTCTGGGTGTGTGCCATGATGGGAGTTACCAGAGTGGAGTAATTCCTGATAAACTGCCAGTAAATCCCAGGAAGCGCTGAGTAAGCATAAGACCGTAGGGCAAAAGACAGTTGGAAATAGCCGCAACCTTTTCTGGATTCATGGAAAGACCCTCCATAGAAACAATGAAACCGAGGAAGGGTACCTGAGGGAGTTCAAACAGGCACTTCTCTGCCTTTGCATACAGTCCGTTGTCTTCAAGCTGTTGTAAGACCAAACAGACATGTCTGTTAGTAGGCAAGTCTGGGAAAAAAATCAGAATATCATCCAAATTGATAACAACACAGATGTATAAAAGGTCTCAAGGCACCTCATTAACAAAGTGCTGGAAAACAGCCGGGGCATTGCAGAGACCGTAGGGCATTACAAGATACTCATCTCTGGTGTTAAATGCCGTTTTCCATTTATCCCCCTTTGATCCAAATTAGATTGTATGCCCTTTGGAGGTCTAGTTTGGTAAAGATCTGTGAACCACAAAAATGGTCGAAGAGCTCTGTGAACCACAGAGATGGTCGAAGAGCTTGCAGAGGGTATTGGTTCTTTATGGTGATGGCGTTGAGACTGCGGTAGTCAATACATGACCATCATTTTTCTGGACAAAGAAAAACCCTGCACCAGCAGGGGAAGAGGACTTGTGTATAAATCCCCTTTGCAGATTTTCCTTGATATACACGCTAATAGCCTGGGTCTCAGGGAGACTGAGGGGGTGAACTCAACCTCTGGGAGGTGTGGAGTTAGGAATTAGGTCAATCGCACAGTTGTAAAACCAGTGGGGAGTAGCTGCTCGAATTTGCATTTGGAAAAGATGTCTTTGAAATCCATATACTGACTAGGAATAGATGGTGCAACCTCAGGAAGGGAGAGAGCAAGAGGCCTGATAGACATGAGCTTGGTCAGGCATTTGGAGTGACACAAGGGACCCCATGCCAATACCTCTGGACCTTTGCAAAGATGGAGTGCGCTGGCCGCTGAGGAGGCTTGAGCTGGTTTATCAAAAATCCTCTTGAAGAGGGCCAGAAAGGCCTCAATGCTATTAGTCACTGGATCCCTTTTTTCCCAGAGCGGCAATGCCCACGCCAAGGCTTCTCCAGAAAACAAGGGGAATAAATACACCATCATAGCCTGGTCAGAGGGGACAAAATGGAACCAGTGGGATGGCAGAAGACTGGACCTGGACTGGAGGTTCAGCAGGTACGTCATAAACAGATCCAAGTGAGTAGTTAAGGTATGAAGCTGGCGAACGACCTGGATTTGAGTAGTTTCCTGGGTGTCTAGTCTATGGGTGAGGAATTGGTTGGGGTCTTCTGAGGCCTGGGAGGGTGAGGTAATGGTTAAAGCAAACTGTTACACTTGGGGAAACAAGGCCACTAGGGGGCGCTACAGCTTGCACAAAAGTGGTGTGAGGCCTGAGAAGGGCCAAGGTGCACAGTCTATGGGGCAACCAGGTCTTCTCTAGAGCCTCTAGTGGTGAGGATGTCGCACTGCTGGTTACCGCTAGATTGCGGTCCTTGGGCACACCAGGGTGGGCAAGAGAATACATCAAGGTACCAAATCACAAGGCAGAAGAATAGTCAAGAATGGCCAGGGTCAAGGCAGGCAGCAATCAAGAGAGGTTAGGCCACAAGCCAGGGCTCAAATACCAGGGACCCAGGAAATCGACACCAGTAACACAGGGGCCACTGCAGACACAGGGAACACAGGAGACACTGGAAGCAACAGGAGGCATGGGTGACACATGAATATCTACAGACAGAGAGGAACAATGGAACAGCACAAGGAAATTGGTTGGAAACAACAAACTGGGCAACAAGGTGTCAGCACAGGAGCTGGACAGAAGTAAAACTGAATTCAGCAACAGTAGTACAGGAACTTGCTAGCAAAGCTAGGGGGTCGGCCATAGTGGAGACACATTTCATGAACGCTGAGTGCTGTGTCTGAGCTAGCTAAAGAGCCAGGAATATTTAAGAGGCAATTTCCTGATTGGCTGGCGGGTTGTACGAAACTGATAAAGCTTGGGAGCGCCAACTAGTCTGAACTGCCAGCATGCGCGAGAGAGACGCCTGCGCTTTAGTAAAGAAGAGGTAGGTGCGACATGCCTCAAGGTTTAACTGGTAAAGGCTGCCACCTGTCTCCACAGTAATTTACTCAAGGAAGACAGATTGGAAGTACATATTTGGAAGAAATATCTCCTGTAAGTTTGGGTCCAAATAGTACAGAATCTGCATTTAGTTTTTCATGATTTCAGATGTGTTGGTTTATAAAGTCCCGTAAAACCCTCAGTAAGGGGTAAGGTCTCCATTTCATTAGCTATAAAAACTGCTTTCAAATCCTCAACTATTTTGTGAGAAAACCCTAGCCATCTTATCATTTAGAGAAAAATGGCTATTTATCATTTAATGAGCTGAAATCGTGTTGTGTACAACTTAAACATAATATGAATTTTAAATACCTGACTTAGTATACCAAATTTGACCAGGTATTTCAAAATCCGTTTCAGTCAGAGTTAAATATTATTTTCTGATCACTTTAAAAAATGTCCTCTTTTGAATTTGGTAACATGGCATAAAAAAAGTTGCATTTTAAAATACATGTACTTGACTCCATTTTATGTAGGCAAAATTTAACCACATCTAACGAATGTAATGTTTTAAAGGGTACTGATTTTTTTTTGGAGCAAAATTGATGTTCTTGAATAGGATGATCAATAACATTAAAGGATTTTTTTCTTTTATTTAAGATCCAGATGTTAAGTTTACCAAAGTAGTAAAGAAAGTACAATTATCCATTACAGAGGCTGCATATTTTGATCACATTCTTGTTTTGTACAAGAAAAGAAGTATCACTTTCTTGGAAAAAGCACAATGAACTCAGAAGTATTGGCTGGGAGCTAAAATATTACTATTTTGTTTTCAGTAAAGTTGGGAATCATTAGAGAAGATTTTTATTGGATTGTTAGTGTTGTATGTTTCCATTTTGAAATTAATATCTGTCTTGACTGGACAGAGTGATTAAAAATCACAAACCAGTTAAAACACATTTTCGGTGGATAAACAGTTTAGATTTCTGACAACGTTTTATTGTTGTCTGTACATTTCTGCCCTCCCCCCAGCTTATTCTATGAAGAATGAAAAAAAGCAAGCCATGAAGAGTGAAAAAAATGTCTTAAATGAAGTTTGGCATCATACAGCATGCCCAGCACTCCTTTAGCTGTAGGAGTAGTATATTTTTTTGCTTC
>NC_092863.1:26066003-26082886 GCF_032062135.1 Pyxicephalus adspersus
AGAAAAAAACCCTAATACTAGAATTTTAACAAAATATACTGAAGATCATGAAAATATTTTGAAAAATTTTCAAAAGATACTGGCCATTATTGCTAGAAGATCCTTCCATTAGAAAATGTGTTGGAACGTTTCCATCTATTACTTACAGTGGAACCCCATCACTAAGAGATAAATTGGTAAAAAGTCACTTTGAAACACCAACAAATAAAAAGAATGTATACCATACAATGTATGTATGGTACCATCAATTGCAGTAGTTGTAAAGAATGTAGTGGATTTATCAAACCAATCTTTCTCCTCAGTAAAAAGAATGCTCTATTTACACTGCTTCCGGAAGTTTTTCCGGAAGCTGACGTCATGGTTCAGCTGCACCACGAGGGAGACAAGCTAAACACATAAAAAGTGATTGGATCTCAGGCAACAGCAGCAGCTGCAGTTCCTAAACATGGGGCTTTATATATGGATTCCTTTCCATCTAATCCTGCCACCATAGAATGAACAACTTAAAAGTAAGTGCGTTATTATGTATATACTGATTGGAAATTTGTGGGAGTTGTGTAGTGAGATCGAGGTTTAACAACGGGCAAGTGCTTTTAATGGATATGTTAAACATAGTCAATTGAATCAATGGCATATGGAGGGATTTTTCAGCTCATTCTCATCATAACTGGTATTAAAATAGTTGTATATATATTATGCAACTCAATAGATGAAGAGATATAATAACTCATTAAAATTTAAAGGATTAGAAATCAATTAAAATTATTTAAGTCATGAAATGATAGAAATTTGTTTTAAATAATGGATTTATTATAAGGAAAGAGATGTGACAATCATGTGTTTACAACTTAACATTGGGAAATATGACCTCCGCAGGTGATTGATAACATTGAATGCAGAAGAGATACCTTAATAAGGAGGGGAAATCAACATTCAGGTTTGAAAATCTACTTCAATAAGTATTCACCCTATGAATTAAACAGCTGCCTATCTAAAACTTCACTAATAAGATAAAATAGTCACACATCTATGTTAAGTGAGTGTGAGTTTTACTCTTGGGATTCTTAAATACAACCTTATACCATGCAAGGCTGTAATCATACTATTATATATATTTCTCTTTTGTTTTATTAAAGGAGTTAAAGAAACTTTAATTACTACTAAAACATGTCCTTCTGAGGAAGCCCTTGTAGGGAAACTCATCAAGGACAGTTCAATGGCATCAAAAGGTAAACTATATGTAAAAGATATTGTACTCCAATAAGAGAAACATGTTTTTTGAAGTGTTTGTATGTTTTTATACAGTGTGTTTTGTATCAAGAATAAAATACAGAAATGTAAAGTTTTTATAAAAAGTATATTTGCACATCTAGAAAATGCTGTTCAGTTTTGGGCACTAGTTCACAAAAAGGACATTGCTGAATTGGAGAGTGCGCAGAGAAGGGCAACTAAATTAATAAAAGAAATGGAGGAGCTCAGCTATGAGGAGAGATTAGCTGAACTGAATCTATTCTCCCTTGAGAAGAGACGTTTAAGGGGGTATATGATCACCCTGTATAAATATATAAATAGTTCATATAGAGAACTCTCTTCCCCGTTATTCACTTTGAGATCATTACAAAGAACAAAGGGGCACTCTTTGCGTCTGGAGGAAAATAATTTTAAACTCCGGATGAGGAAGGGATTCTTCACTGTAAGGTCTGTGAAAATGTGGAATCGGCTCCTTAGGAAGTAGTTTCAGCAACTACTATAGATTGCTTTATGAAAAAGCTGGATGCTTTTCTAGAAGCACAGAATATAACTGGGTATTAAGGCTTTAAAGTAACAGTGACTGTTGATCCAGGTAACATCCGATTGCCTCATGTGAGCTTGTCAATAAATGCGGCCTAATGTTGTGCTTGGCAACCTGGACCTCCTTCCATCACTATCAGGTGTGTTAGAATGAGTATGCAACTGAGCTGGAGAGCTGGACATTCTGTTTGGACAGGGAGTGGAAGTGTGCTTGTATACATAGTTACATAGTAGGTTAGGTTCAAAAAAGACATAAGTCTATCAAGTACAATAGGGCTAAGATCGGGAAGCACAACACAATGAGAACAAACCTATAACACTACTACAAATGAACAGAGGAGTTCTGTAGATTAGCGGCAGCAAATCAACATGAGGGAAGTATGTTAAAGGAAAACTACAACTTATTCAGCAAGTGTCAGACTAATAAAAAATAAATAAAAGAAATAAAGACCATGCAAATGTATTCATAAAATGAATATGTAGACAATACATTCAAATGACAATATGACTTTGAGAATAAGAAAGGCAAGGAGGGGGGTCAAGTACCAGTTTGTAGTGGAAACCATGCATACATTTGTACTAATTATTTGTGGATAAAATGCCAAAACATTGCTGAAGAATTGCTAAACCACAGAAACGGTAATTAGAAACCAGGCACAAAAACATTGCAGCAAAAGATGAAGCTAACAATAATGAATATTACAAAAAATATTACAAAACTCATACTAGACAAGCAAACTTACTTGATTAATACCCCCCTCCGCAAACCAGTCCAGTTAAAATAGTTAAAGTGAAAATGCATTTAAATGTACTTTGATATACACACACAAATGAAATCGCTAAATGTTCCTTGATACATGTATTATAACATCTTTGGCAATGGTCTTTTTTTCAAATATTTGATTTCTCTAAAGCCAAACTATAATAAAATTTGAAACAGATCCAAAATGCTTGTTCACAATTTTTTTACATTTATACTATTGTGTGATAACATATTATAAAGTGCTAATTATTATATATACGGCTTGATATAAATTAGTTTGCAGTGTTGCAACCAAACAAAAAAAGTATCAAAACAACAACTCCAACAAATCAAAGTATAAATTAAGCAATTTTGTGAATTTGTATAATGTAACATAAAAATGTACCCAAAAAAAGATCAATCACTAAAGATTCAAATTGACCTGTAATAGACTGTGGATGCACACAGAACAGGGGCCAGGTGTACACTAATTGATTACTATATCACCATTGACAGAGCTTAACAGATCCTCCTGAATCGCGCAGCTGAAAATTTATCGCCTTAATTGGCAAATTCTCGACCCCACTGCTCATTTATCAATCCTGTAAGCCAGCAGGCGACTGCACTTGGCCCCGGCTCGGGGAAATACGCCGCAGGCAGCGGCGTGTAGTTTCATGTAATTGCATGAAATATCAGCCCAATAATACGTATTCAAATTAACGTAAATGTATACAACAGTCAGATGAATCATACATGAGAAATTTTAAATAATAAAACCAACAAGGGCGGTTAATATTAAACACTACAGTTTCAAAATACGTACATAAGTTTAAAGGTATATATACATAAAAAAAAATTCAAGAACATATGATTCACCTATGGGTGCCATTTGTTCATGAATTAAGGGGGTTACACAAGGGTTATACACACAGACATAGAGCCCTGAAGAGTTGGAAAGGGGGGAAAGGAGGGGGGATAGTCTTGGGGACAGAAAAAGGGGAGAAAGGGAGTATGATTGAAATAAAATATGCAGGCCATAAATGGGATAAAGAAGAGATTGTATAAAGTGAAAAGATTGCACTGTAGCAATGCCAAGGGGCTTGTGCCACCTTAGGACAGGTAGGTCTGGAACTGGGGGATTTCCTCAATCCAGTCTCAAGCCGACCACAATATTTTGTATTTTTCAAATTTATCTTTGTCATCTGTTACCAACATTTCCATATGTTGGATCCTCTCTAGTTCCATAAACCATTCCTTCATGGAGGGAGTATTTGTCTGTTTCCAAAACCTGGGAATAATTTCTCTGGCTGCTGTTAAGGGGTGATGTAATACTTTTTTGTAGATTTAATTGTGCCCAGAAGCATAGATAGTAATGCCACTTTGGGGTTTTTAGGGACATCAGAGCCTGTGAGTGTGTTATATACCTTTAGGAGACAATAGAAGGGAGTAGCTGATATTGAAACCATGGGGCCAAATTACCACAATCTCTAATTTTCAGAGAAGTGGGGGTTGGGAGTTGTCTGTTCGATGGTATGAAGGTGCCTATGCTCATTGTTACAATCTAGGAACCGCTCTGTATTCGTTGCTGGGGGCAAGTCGTATTTTAGAGGACAGCTTCTCCATGCGTAAGATTGTCCCATGTGCTCAAGAGGTCTGTGGTTAGCTTTGGAAGGGGATGTTTGAGGCCTAGTAGTGTGTTATTAACCCACAGTAGCGATCGTGGATCCAATGGAGATAATGTATTCTCAAATAATACCCAACTTTGTCTCTATTATGAAACCAGTCCACTATTTCTATTAGGATGGCAGCCCTGTAATACTAAAAAATATTAGGGACTTTCGCCCCGCCTCCCCAAACCCCGCCTGGGTTTGATCGGTGAACTTAGGGCTATGTGTGCGTGTCTCCCTTTCCATATGAATGATGTAAAGAGTTGCAAATTTCATAGGTATGGAGCAGGGAGGTGTATCGGCACTGTTTTAAAGATATACAATATGCACGGTAAGATGTCCGTTTTGAGTGAGTTATTTCTGGTGAACCAGGGCAAAAATAGTCATATTTTTGGAGGTCTGACTGATTTTTGCTAATTAAAGGCGTATAATTTTTTATATATACTTTAACAGGGTCTGATGTAATATGAACTCCCAGGTATTTGAGGGCATCATTACATAACTGAAAGGTAGTGTTGATGCATATAGAGTTGATTTAGGCCTAGGGGGGAGTTACATTGAACAATTTCCACTTGTTGTAACTCCAAAGTTACTTACTTTACCAAATCTTTCAAACTCCTTTAAGATAGAGGGTATAGAGGTGGGGTGATGTTAAGATAATTAATAAGTCAGAAATTTTATATTGTGTGTCTTCTATCTGTATGCCTGTAACGTCGGGATTTGTTCTTAGGGCAACAGCCAAATGTTTTATAACTAATGCATACAGTAGTGGAGGGCATGCTTGCCTGGTGCCATTTTGCATTGAGAACAGGGCTTAAAAGGAGCCATATACTTGCACCCGAGCTCGTGGGTCTGAATTCAGGGCTGCAATGTGGGAGATCATAGTAGGGCCCAGACCGATTTTCTTACATAATGCGTACATAAATTCCTAATTCAACCTACTGAACACATTCTCTGCATCAACTGAGAGGAAACACATAGGTATATTTAGAGATTTAGCTGCTTGCTTCAATACGATTGTCTTGAGTATTGTCCCTAGCCTCCCTTCCATAAATAAACCCTACCTGATCAGAATGCATCAGAGATGGCATGTATGGTGAATTTTTTTTTGCCATTAATAAAAGATCTTGGCGCTCACATTATTCAGTGGTATAGGTCTATAATTGGTACATACAGAGTGATCCTTACCCGGTTTTGGAAGGACCACGAGGTGAGCTTCTAAGCTCTGCGGCGGGAAAAGGGTATCTGCTGACTGAAGAAAAGACGCTCGTAAAAAAACGGAACCAAATTGAGGCAGTGTAATTTTTTCGGCCCAGGCTTTTACCCGTTGGGATGGTTTTGATGGCCATAGATACCTCCTCTTTGGTGAAAAGCGTTTCTAGATGAGACACAATGTCTTGGTCTAATGCAGTAGGATTCTATGTAGACTTGTAAAGACTGTAAGGATACGTGTGTGGAATCAAGATTTTTAAAATCTGAAAATTCATTTTGAAACCCTTGTAGAATGTCTTGGGGTATAGAAGTAGTTGTCCCCTGTGGAGTGCAAATAGAAGAAATTTTCGTGACTCATGCTCTAGGATGTAGCCCTGTGCAAGAAGTTTGCCACATTGTTCCCATATTGGTACACTAGCCTATGGTACCTGTCTCTATTTTTGGTGAGCCAGGTCATATAACTGAAGGAGATGTTTCCTGGCAGCTGTCAGCTCCAAGAAGACATCCATGGTCATATTCTGCTTATGTTTTATTTCCAGGGAACACATTTTGCTTGAGGTGTCTGCTATATCTTGAGTTCCTTTGTTTTTGAGACGCACCCCTTGTTGAATTAACACACCTCTGATGACTACCTTCAAGGCTTCCTATTGTGTAGAGTAAGAAACGCGATTGCTAAAAAAATTATTGATTGCTTGCATTGTCAAGTCCATTCCTTTCTGCCCAGATTTGTAATTTATAACGTCACCGAAACAGAGGAGTGATTGGACCAGGGACAACCGTCAATAGACATCTCAGTACACATCTAATGCTCTATGTGTAAGGCCCTGGTCAGCACCAGTTCCCCAATCTAACACCGCAGTCTTCACCTATAGCAAGCCCCCGCTCAGCCTCGGGAGACTGGTTACGTCTCCCAGCACTCGGTTGCCCCCAGGACTTACTGAGCAAGGGATAGTGTCTGGGAATGGGCTGGCAGCAAGCCAGGTGCCCATAGATAGCAGTACCAAGTTCCTAACATAGCCAAGTCCAGAATAAAGAGCAGAGGTCATACACAGAATATTCATCCACCAAACAAAGTACACAAGGACAAAACACAAGTAGAGTTGAGGTCACAGGCAAAGGTCGGTCCAGGCAGCAAAAACTGGCAATGTCAGAAACAGGCAGGGTCAGCAATAGTAAATCAGACGATAAATCTCCAGCACAGATTAGACCAAATAAACGCTACAACAGGCATTGATGACTGGGAGCAGAGAGGCTTTTAAATCCCAGCACCCAATAGCAGTGCAGGACTGAATCAGTAGCTGATCAGCCTCTAGAATCCCCTTCAGCTGTGCACAGCCTTACAATGGATGCTGGGGATGCCATAAATCCATCAGGCTGCACATCTAAAGGGAAGCAGGGGCTGCTGGTATCCCAGTTCTCCTTGCTGCCGCAAGTGACATTGCTGGACAGAACAGACAGTGTCTATTACCACGATGATGCACAGCACGGAGTCGCCGGACAGATGAGCTTTTCCTAACACTATAACTCTAATGCTTTATGACTAATAAGGATGTAATCTAAGCGTGAGTATGCACAATGTGGATTAGGATTAGAAAGTGTAATCCTTGACTGTGGGGTTCAAAGTGCACCACATGTCAATCAGTTGTAGTTCTTGTACTTTGGATCGAAATGCGTTAAGTTTAGAGTGGGAAACGGGGGTCTTCCGCAGTGAAGTATCAATTCTAGGTGAAAGAGCCAAGTTTAGGTCTCCCCCTATTATGATGATACCTTGTTTGAACGTGGGTTTCTTGAAAAAGGAGAATGTGTACTCTGGCCTTGTGTTGGCTATAAAGAATTTGTGAGCGTTTTGAAGGGCTGTTTAGCCCCTTGGCATTGAGAATGCTGATTTTCAAAAGTTAGGGCTGGAGATGCCGTTGTGTCATGGCGATGTAAGACTAACGTTGGGGAGGAAATATGATAACCAAGTGTATGAGAATTAAGGTGTATTTCCAAACTCCTGGTTATAAAGTCAGAGTTAGGACAGGGACTCCCGCCTGGAAAAAACCTGTGTAAAAGTTACAAAATCCAGGGCAAAAATGTAATAAATCATTATACAAACCAACAGCACACAACCAATAACTCAACTTATAACTTCAGTAATGTGTCTATATGATCACTTAAATCAACAGTGATTTGCTTCCCTTGATTGAGTCTTTCACCTAACTCTCCTTCTTATTATATCAGTAAAAAAAGGGTCTCGCCCTTGACATATCATAAATATTCAGCGAAGATACTTCAATAATCATATTCAATACTTCAATATTCTGCCAACTGCTTTACCTTTCAAAATCCCTCAATTGAGAGCCCCGCTTTCCATGTTATTTACATACCACATTATTACCTTAGTAACCTGAAAATAAGCATATTATTCGCTAAACGAAAGGACCGCCTCTGTAGATGGTCATTTGTGTTGTCGTCCCCATGAACATCCCCGGACTAGGTGGAGTAAGAGTCCTGGCGTCTGATAGTACCTTAGCATGCGGAATAATGCAGCAGATGAGCAGGGTCAGCTGGAAACCAGGATGGCGTCTTTGTGGATCCTAGGGAGAAAAGGATGTCATCTGGAGCCACAGATCTTGGAGCCATAACAAATTCCTTGAATAGGCACTAATGTGCAACCAATAGAGTGAACAGACTGGAGTTCCATTTTGGAGCTGGAACAAGAGGAGAACAAGGAAGGCTGGAGAGGTGTAAAAACAATGATGGAGGGAACTTGAAATATATCCCATCCGGCTTCAGTGATCCTCAGGAGTGGTTACTAGATGTGGTGTGGGAGATGCTGTCAGGCGTACAGGTCCCATGGCAGGAGATGCGGAGGAGGCCAATCTACAGCAGTGGATTGCCGTATTTGAGCCTCTGGTTAGGGAGGAAATTGCAGCAAGCCAATCTTGGATTACAACCTCAGAAAGACAGAGGTCTGTCAGGAGCTGTGGGTCCCAGGAAAATATGGTTCTTTCCACCTTGAAGGAGGATCAGATGAATGGGGGACCACCACCTGTATGGGATGTTCTGTTTGCGCAGCACAGTGAGTAGTGGCTTCAGAGCCCTACGAAGAACAAGTGTATGCTTAGATAGGTTAGGCAGAAGTTGTAGTTGCACTCAGGCATATCCAATAGATTGTGCATCACAAGCCTTGTACATGCTGTCTTCCTTAGTATGAAAGAAATGTATCCAACAGATGACATCTCTAGGTCTCTGCAGTTCTCTGCTGCATAGACCCGGGGTTCTATGAACCCTATCTATTTCTATTTCCACATCAGATAGGATGTCCAGTAGTTTGGAGAAAATGGAGTAACCGGCGTTAACCAATTCAGAGGTAGGTACCGTTTCCAGTTGTTTCTTCTATTGCGATTTCCAGTCTTGAAGTCCGAAAAGCACATATTTGGGCCTTATGGCGCAATAGAATTTCCTCATAGAGATACTAGCTGTGAGGAAAGCTCTGTGCAAGTATGTTGAAGCATACTAATGCTTTGATCCAGGTCATACTTGGTAGGTAGGGTGCGAAGATGCTCCTTTTAGTCCCATGCTTCCTCTTTCCCACTAGCTGGAGTGCTGAAGCAGGCTATATCCTCCATGGAAGGGGGAAAGAGAGGGCTTGGGATAGGTGAAGCTGGACCCCCTGTGTTTCCTTGGCTGTAGGGGTGGATTTGGCATCCCTGGCCTGCTGGGTGTCCAGCTAGGACGTGGGTGTAAGGGCCCCACCACTGGTGCCCTCGTTCGCGAGGTCCTCTGCTACTTTAGGCAGCAGCTTCGCGGCCTGGTCCCTGGCAGAGCCGCCGCCTACGCTCCCAAACCTACGCAGTTGGGAGGAGCTACCCCTGGATCTGGAGATAAGAACTTTAGGCTTAAGAAGGGACTCTTTTTTTTTGTGGAAAACGGGGACATTTTGTTAACATATGCCCTTATGTTTAACACCCAAGTGAAAACAAAAGGAAAAAAAATGTGTCTAACTCTCATTTTACTCTTGGTGGTCTGGGTGGGGAATCAGAGAATTTACTTTTGTCATTTAAAGGTAGTACCCGATTTCTCCTGTCTGCCGAGGTGATACTATACTCCAAAACGGTGGGAATTGAAGTGTTTATTGACAGTGGGGCAGGGATTACCTTAGTTGATGGTCAGTTCGTCCGTATACATGGGTTGACAACAAGTACATTAGACAAAAATATTTCGGTGTTTGCAATTGATTCCGCTCCACTCACACAGAAATATTTGTCACAAATGGTGCAAGATTCTTGATTCTCATCAAGAATCCATCTCGTGTTTTGTGCTGGAGGGTCTGGCTGCTCTTTTTGTACTAGGTTTACCGTGGTGAAGCAAACATAATCCTACCATCGATTGGCAAGCGAGACGGAACCTTGAGTGGAGTGATTATTGCATAGACAACTGTCTTAACACATCGCTTTCTGTGGCAACCACTAAGGTTGTACCTTCATTTATTTCTGATTTTTCTAAAGTATTCTCGGAAGGTGGAGACCAGGAACTACCTCCACATCGGGAGTATGATTGCCCAATCAACCTTATTTTCGGAGCTAAGTTACCCAAGTCTCGGTTGTATAGTTTTTCCGAACCTGAAAGGGCGGCCATGCGAGAATATATCACTGAGAATTTGGCTAAAGGTCATATCAAACCATCCAAATCTCCAGTAGCTGCAGGGTTTTTCTTTGTTAAGAAGAAGGAAGTAACTCTTAGGTCATGTTTGGACTTCCATGAGCTTAATCGTATTACTGTCCGTGATCCTTACCCCCTTCTGTTGATCCCGGATTTGTTGAACCAGATTGTCGGCACCAAGGTGTTCTCTAAATTGGATTTGAGGGGGGCATATAATCTGGTAAGGATCAAGGAGGGGGATGAATGGAAGACGGCCTTTAATACCCCTGAGGGCCATTTTGAGAATATGGTCATGCCTTTTGGGTTAACCAATGCTCCTGCGGTTTTACAACATTTCATTAATGACATCTTTAATCATCTGATGGGCAGGTTTGTTGTGGTGTATCTGGATGTTATACTAATTAGGTCTCCAGACATGAAGACTCATCAGCACCATGTGAATCAAGTGTTACAGATCCTAAGAGAGAATAAACTGTATACTAAGTTGGAGAATTGTGTCTTTGCAGTTCCGGAGGTGCAATTCCTGGGTTATCTACTCTCATCCTCGGGGTTTTCGGATGAATTCTGAAAAGGTCTGTGCGGTGTTGGACTGGGATCAACCCGAAAATCTGAAAGCGCTTATGCGATTTTTGGGGTTAACCACTACCGTAAATTTATTTTGAATTAATCGACTGTAGTTAAACCTTTAACAGACATGACTAGGAAAGGTGCGGAAATCTCTGTCTGGTCTGAGGCGACCTTACAAGCCTTTTCAGCTATTAAGGAGTGTTTTGCTTCTGCCCTTAAACTGGTGCAACCAGATGTTTCACAGCCATTTATTGTGGAAGTTGATGCATCTGAGGTAGGGGTAGGGGCAGTCTTGTCCAAGGGTCCTTCACCTAGTAAATGGCGCCCTTGTGCTTTTTTCTCTAAGAAACTCTCTAATGCAGAAAGAAATTATGACGTAGGTAATAAGGAGTTGCTGGCCATTAAGTTGGCTTTTAAAGAATGGCATCATTGCTTGGAAGGAGCGGTTCATCCTATTACGGTAGTTACGGATCACAAAAATCTTGCTTACTTGGAGTCGGCTAAACGTCTAAACCCAAGGCAACCCGGATGGTCGCTGTTTTTTTAACCAGGTTTAACTTCATTGTCACCCATCGCCCTGGGGCCAAGAACGTCAAGGTGGACGCTTTGTCGCATAGTTTTCCTGGGGGGGGGGGGTGATTTGGAAGATCCTGGTTCGATTTTGTCTGTAGGAGTAGTAATATGGGCCCTTTTATCCCGATCTTGAGGCAGAGGTGTTGAAGGTCCAAGGAGATGCACCGGATTCTTGTCCTCCGGGGAAGTTGTTGGTTCCTCCCGAATTACGGCACAGGGTGTTCAAGGAAACATCATCGTACAGTTCTTACAGGACAGCCTGAGAGCAGATCCACGGTTGATCTCATCTCTCGTAGATTCTGGTGGCCAGGGTTGCGTAAATGTGTGGAAGGTTATGTGTCAGCTTGTAGTACTTGTACACGTGCTAAGGTGACACAAACTCGGCCTTCAGGATCTCTACTTCCGTTGCCCATTCTGTCCTGACCTTGGACTCACTTATCCATGGACTTCATCACAAATTTGCCTAATTCATCAGGAAAGACTTTGATCCTGGTGGTTGTTGATCGCTTTAGTAAGATGTCGCACTTTATAGCATTACCAGGGTTACCTAATGCTAAAACCCTCGCACAAGTGTTTGTGGATAACATCGTGAAGCTACATGGTATTCCCTCTGATGTGGTGTCTGATAAGGGGACGCAGGTTGTTTCCAGATTCTGGAACGCGTTCTGCACTCGCCTGGGGATACAATTGTCCTTCTCTTCGGCTTTTCATCCTCACTCGAACGGACAGACTGAACGCACTAATCAGAATCTGGAGACTTATTTGAGATGTTTTGTCTCAGAGAATCAGGAGGAGTGGTCTTCATTTTTGTCTTTGGCCGAGTTTGCCATAAATAACCGTAGGTAGTAGTCCACCAATAAGTCGCCGTTTTTTGGGGCATATGGGTTACATCCACAGTTTGGCACATTTTCCGGTACTGAGACTTCTGGTATTCCAGAAGAGGAAAGATTTTCCTCTTCTTTGTCATGTATTTGGCGGAAGATTCAAAATAATTAAAAAAAAGATGGGCAACAAGTATAAAGGAATGGCTGACAAGAGGCGTATAAGTGGTCCGGATCTAAGAGTGGGTGATTCGGTGTGGCTGTCCACAAGAAACATAAAGATGGAAGTACCTTGGAAGTTGGGTCCAAAAGTGTATTGGTCCCTATAAGATCTCAGCCATTATTAACCCGGTAGCCTTTCGTCTCACCCTTCCGCAGGCTTTAAAAAGTCATAATGTTTTCCACAAATCTCTGCTGAAGAGCTACTTGTAAACCGTCCTCCTTGCCTCCCGCTCCTGTCACGGTGGACAGTAATCTAGAATTTCAGATCGCCAGGAAAGTGGACCTCCAAATCCTCCGTAGATCCCTCCAGTATCTCGTTCACTGGAAGGGCTACGGTCCAGAGGAGAAAATGTGGATTCCAGCGACCTACGTTAATGCTAGGCACGTAGTGAAAGCATTTCACAGGGCTCATCCAGATAAAGTCAGCCCTGGGTGTCTGGAGGTCACCCGTAGAAGGGGGGGTACTGTCACGGGCTCTCCCGTGACTGAAGTTACAAGATCTGAGAGACTGGCAGCACGTGAGGTTATCTGACAGTCTCTTTGCTTTCACTTGTTTCAGTGTTGTTGGTAATGACCACACCTCTGGTCTCAGTTGCAGCTTGTTATCATTACTCTTCCTCTATTAAGCCTGGCCTTACTATTCAGGCCATGCGGCTGATATTCTCTGCTTGAAGGAGGAAGAGCTGGTGTGTGGTCCTCTCATGAGTTTCTATGCATCCATTTCCTATTGAAGATAAGTTTACTGCTTTTTGTATTTTGTTGTTACCCTTTGCTCGTTGTTACTAGGCCTCAGGGGGACGCTGGTTCGTTCATCTGGGAAGGAACCAGTAGTCTCATACCCTGTCACTACTCCCAGGGCATTTCAGGGCTCCTAGGGACAGGTTCCAGTGTATGAATCCTCCCACCTTCAGGGTCTATTCATACTGACAGGAGTCAGGGCTAGATTTAGGGTTGCAGTAGGTGGTGACCATTTCTCTCTCCCTAGCTTGGAGGTCTAGTCCCTTGTCATTATGTTCATGTTTTGATTCTGGTGTTCCTCCATTTCCCTCTTACCCCGTGACACTGGGCTTATAAATTATTTACGTAATGAGGTTGAAAAGTTACTTTCCCTCTAATTGTGATGTAGAGCTACTGCTTTGAGTATTCAAAATATAAAAGGAGGACAATAGAAAGAGGTTCAGGCTCCAAGAAGTTTAGATGAAAGCATTAATTATGTATTGATACATTATTGGCTTCATACATACATACATACACTTCTAACTGAATTCCTAATGTAACCGTATTAGTCTTATGCGAACCAGACACGTTCTGCCCCACTGGGCTTCATCAGGGGAGTGTTAACTTATGGACTGTACTGTCTGTGCATGTGTTTTAAAGAAAAAAACAACAATAAAATATCCTTGCGCCATTTCAAAATAACTGAAGTAATTTTAATGAGTTTGGTTCTGAGATTGAGTAAGTAATGAGTATTTGAGATATCTGAGATATATAAATATTGTAAGATATATTATTAGAATTATTTTGCAATTAAATAAAAGTATGTATTCCATATATACACTCCAATCACTCATAATATCATGACATATCAAGTTATTATATGATAGTATAGTTGTGTGTCATATTATACAGTGTGTAGACATTTGTTTAAAGATGTTTTGATCATGTTTTGATGATGTACAGGTATATATGTAAAGCTTTAACAGAAATAAAATAAGCAGGGTGCCTGAATAGGCTCCTTACAGTTGAGTAGTTGCGGGTAAGTAAACGTGATAGTCACCTTTTTCTGAGGACATGAGTGAGGTATATTTCAGCAATGATTACATGCTATTTAGAATGAAAAAAGGTTGAAAATATGTTTTCCTAAATGATGATGGAAACTAATATATTTAGTCTATGAATTGTAAATGGATACATACCAGTAGGATGCAGTTGAACAAGTATAGGCAAAAAGAAAAAAAAGGAACATGCCAATTATCCCTTATAAAGATGTTGTTATCAAATTGAAGATTTTTACTTGTTTGATAAAACAGTGTGGTATCAGAAATCTAATGCTTGAAACACCCATGAGGATTAAAGCATCTATTTAGTTGGTTGAAGGTACCATTCTTAAATTCTATTTAGATAAATTCTATATTTGTAGTAGGATGTAGAGAGGTGACTACCTGATTAGGGAAGGGTCTTAGTCTTGTAAAGCTAAGAGCCCTCCCTAATCAGGTAGTCACCTCTTTACAATTTTAATCTCTACAAGTTTAATATGAAGTGGCGAAAGGTAAATTTTCTGTGGATCAATAAGTGATTTATGCTTCACGTTGTCAGTGTGTTCGGGTCTGGGTGGCCATTCATTCACTGTAATGGTTGCTGTCATCTTGACTGTTCCACAGGCACAGAAAGCACATATATTTTGTATATCCCAATTGCAGGCAAAGAAGGAGTGCCACCACCTTCAGGTCACCACAGACGTTCCACTTGTGTTCTGAATAGGTAATCATTTTCAAAATAACCTCCACAGATTCGTATGTCTCTTTCATTTCCTCAGCATGAGCAAGAGGAACAGAAGGTTTTTCATTACTTTTATGCAGCAATACAGCTTTCAAACTTGCTTTGGTCGAGTCTATGAACAATCGCCACTGCTCTGGTATGTATTCGCAACCGAACTCCATCATCAGACTACTCAGGTCGGTACAGAAGCAAATATTGTTTTCCAGCTTGTAATAACTGTTAGCCCTGCAGGTCGTGCCGGGGCCGCTGCTCCTTATTGCAGGCACGGGCGCCGGGTCCTATCTTTCAGGTAGAGTAACCCCAGTACGTGTTCCATGCCAGAGTTTCCTTCCTGCTGGAGACTTGCACCGGTGTTTGAGCTGGCGTGGGTGTGTCTCTCTTCCTCTATGAGGCAACACATACACTCCCTCTGTTTCTACAGCCTATGGCTGGATCTCTGCTAGTATTTAAAAGGCACTTCCTACTACAGGAGGTTGTCTGAGCAATCTCAAGGTTTTAGCTTGTCTAAACTCCTAGTGCAAAGGTGCTTCCTCTGTTTGCTTTGCTGTGTACTGGACCTCGTTTACTAACCCTTGGACTTTGCCTGATTGCCGCCTGACCCTGACCTCAGATCTTGTTTTTGGACTTTGTCTGAATGCCACCTTCCTCTTGGCCACGCAAGCCCCCTCGGTTCTTGCACGGAGTATCCTGACACCTCTGGTCAGCTGCCACTGACCCAGGGATCACTCTGGAGTGGCACCTGGCAGCTACCCTGCGGCCCAAGCCTATCCTCACCATCAGAGGCTCTAGTGAAGACCAGGTAGCGGCTTAGTTACGCCCCTCCAGAGCATACCCAGTCAGTGGCACAGTGGGTCCACACCCACATTACAATAGCCCGCGAACTTTGTGTGACGATCACAAAAGTGTAAAGTTGTGATTCCTTTTTGTAGCAAATTTCACTCCTTTAATCTGGAGGCTAACAGTTCAGACTTCTCTTTTGATAGACAGGTCTCTTGCTAGATCATCTAAATCTGACTGGCTAAAAAAATGTGGATTTCCCTCTTCAAATTGGGGTTCATAACATTAATTAACATCGACATCATCCTGTTCCTCATCCGACATGTCAATAACAACAGATGTAGGAGGGACTGGATTCCCTGCATCATGTGGCACTGGCTTCAGAGCAGATTCACAATCAGGATAGACATTTTGTGACCTAATCTTCTTCGAAAACCCAGCAATTTTACTCGTACAGAAGTACCAGTTCGAGTGATGGTCCTTTGGCTCACGCCGAACCATAGGCATAGCAAAAGGCATTTTATTCCTTTCCCCATCCAACAATTGTGTTAGGCCAACGTAACACACCAGACAGAAGATATTATGTGCCTAGCCTTTATCCTGATCCCCAATTTCACATCCAAAGTAATACTTGTAAGCAAATCTCACCCTCCTGGTTAGGTTCTTGCGTTGATTATACGGGGTACATTTTTGGGGGGCGGGCCACCCACCTGCTGTGATTATTCCGCCCAGCACATTTTCAGCAGCTCTGAACGGACACCGGAGAGGCTGCTCTGCTCGCTCCGTTCTCCGCTGATAGGACCTGATCGCTGATTAGAGTGAGGAGAGCACAGCAGCGAGTCTTTAAAAAAAAAAAAAGTAACATCGTGCAAACAATGTCTCCGGCCAGTGGGCGTGTGTAATGACGTCATCAGAGCAGTGTGTATAAATGCAGCATGTCACATTCCTCAGCCCTACAGCTCTCTGTGTATAAACCTTCATATCGCCTAAGCTGTATGTCATAATGACTTTAAATTTTCAGGGTGCACAGGGAACACTTATAGTTAGCACCATTCACAATTTCAGCATCCCAGCTTTTACAAATTTCATGATATGGGGATTAGAATTGTAAAACCTTGTAAAAATACAACAGTGGGGTTGCAGTATTAAAAGCAAGTGCGCCTTGGGAGTCCTAAATTAAATTGGGGACCCCTGGGGCCACTTACATAGAAAGGAGCATTGGGGAAGGGCCCCTAAAGTTATACTTATCTCTCATAAATCTATAACTGTCATACTATGTTAGCCCGTCTGCTTCTCTTCTTTGAACCCTAGTTTCCTTAGGATGGTGGGGTGTACAAAGCCGAAAATGTAGGTGCGGGGGGGGGG
>NC_092863.1:26082947-26085731 GCF_032062135.1 Pyxicephalus adspersus
CACTGCCCTGTTACACATTACTGCCCATTTCTAACACTTGAAACCCAATTTCTCTGGAATGGGGAGGTATAGGAAACTGAAAATGTGTGGGGAACATCTGTGGATAACACCACCTAAAGTTTTATCACAATGGCATCATTAGAACAAAAAAAAACTCTGCCCATCAAAATGAAATTGGGGTTTAGGTACTGGTAGGGTAAGTCATGGGTAACAGGGCAGCGTGTTTTGATGGGCAGACTTTATGTATTGATGCCATGGAGATGAAAGTTTGGGGGGTGTTATCCACAAATGTCCTCCCCTTGCCTCTTTAATTCTGTTTACCTGCACCTCTCTGTTCTAGAGAATTTGGGGTTCAAGGTAGGGAAGCAGAGTTTGATGGGCAGAGGTTTTTATGTTCTAATGATGCCATGCTAATGAAATTTTAGGGGTTTATACATCTGTTCCCTGCTTGAATCTACATTTTCAGTCTCCTGCACCTGCCCATTCCAGATAAATTGGAATTCAAAGAACAGAAGCAGAAAGGGCAGCATAGATCTAAAGGAATGAACGCAATGAGTTGTTAGGCTGCAGAACATGACAAGCAGACTTTACATACACAGCGATCATACTGCGGGTGGATACATTTCACAGGACATTTTTGTCCTACCCTTTCTGTTGTCTGTCCTACTCCCATCTGCAATCACATTCATGATGCTCTTTGGGTTACCTAGGTATAGCGCTAGGATGTGACATCTGAAGTTAGGCTGAATTCACATTGGTACTAAGGTTGCATTTGCTGCGTTTACCCCTCACATTCCTCTTGCCAGGAACCAATGCTGCTTGAAAAACTTGTCTGAAAGGCCCAGCACTTACCGTCTGTTACCAATCCCAGGTGCCCAGCAGTTATCACCGGTTACCAATCCCAGGTGCCCAGCAGTTATCACCA
Organism: Pyxicephalus adspersus; assembly: GCF_032062135.1. Taxonomy (NCBI): domain Eukaryota; kingdom Metazoa; phylum Chordata; class Amphibia; order Anura; family Pyxicephalidae; genus Pyxicephalus; species Pyxicephalus adspersus. Next base: position 26,083,873 of record NC_092863.1, read on the forward strand.
GTTACCAATCCCAGGTGCCCAGCAGTTATCACCGGTTACCAATCCCAGGTGCCCAGCACTTACCTCCTATTACCAATCACAGGTGCCCAGCAGTTATTGCCTATTACCAATCCCAGGTACCCAGCAGTTATCACCGGTTACCAATCCCAGGTGCCCAGCAGTTGCCAAGAAGTCATTCGGGAGGGGCATTTTTTACTGCCAATGTGAACTAAGCCTAATTTGTTAAGTCACGTTATTCACAATATTACACTACTACAAGGTATTACACTATTAAAACATGGAACTCTATGGAGTTGGATTAAAATACACAGCACTGGATTGTTGGGGTATAATAAAAAAAATGCAAAAAATTGTACATTCTAACAAGCCAGGCATTAGACAGTTGGAACAAAGTATAGGGTTTAGGTAGAACACTGACACAATAGCAGGGGTGACTGGATACCTAGGGCATAAATAACTAGGAGCTCCAAATTTGCTGTGTCTAGCTCCTCCCGCTTTCTTTACCATCTGGCTGAAAAAAATTTCTGGGGAGAATACTGGGGTATATTTGCAACAAATGTAGCAAAATGTGTCCGGTTTATTAACACAGCTGCGCCTACTCATCTTTAGCTCAAAACTGACTCGCTATATCCTAGCTGTACTATCCAATAAGATGGTTTTGCACTAGAGAGACAAGCCCTTGGTCCATTTTGCCTATATACCTATTTCTGACGTCAGCTCACTGACTTACCCAGACATGCCCAGCCGCTGCTGGAACTTGCATGCCACCAAGGGACCAAGGTGGCAGCAGGCATAGTGGTAGCTGCAACTGTTAAAATGTTTCCATGTAAAAATACATTACCCAAATACTGACCAGGTAAACAGTTATAGCATGCCTATAACTTAAAATCTGTAAGTGATAGCCAAATTCTGACTTCAGATTTGGAATCAGCACACTCGGCATGTGTTATTCCCAGTAGCAAAATCGTTGTTGTACAACGTTATAGTTATGGGCCACAGTGAGATACAGGAGCTGGACTAGATGAGCCATGGCCTGATCAAGCGGGCTCTTCTTATGTTCTTATTAGGTAATCGGTCTTATCAGGTTGGTGCTCATTGCTGGTGTCGGGTTATAGATTGGTTCTGTCATAGAGAGCTTTTGCTGTACATTGCATGAATGACATCCACACTTATTGACATCTGTTATGTGTGTCCAGTAAACGAAAGGTTACAATGTCATTACATAGCAGCAGGTTGCCTTTACTTGACATCACATGACCCGTGTAATGCTTGGTGTGATGAGATAGCAGTGTTCTCCCCAGAAATTTTTTTCAGCCGGGTGGTAGGAAGCTGTAGCCGGGTGGTAAAAAAGGGTGTGTGGCAAAACACGGCAAATTTAGTGCTCCCAGTTGTTTATGCCATGGGTATCTAGTAACCTCTTATTGTTTCAGTGTTCTACCTTCTCCCAATTATTTGTTACAACTTTGTAATGCCTGCCCTGTTAGTATATCCAATTTTTCTATTCTACGTATTTTGCCACAACTGTCCTATGTTGTGTATTGTGACCCAACTTACTAGTGTTCTAAGTTTTAAGAGTGTAATCCTTTGTAGTAATGTAATAGTATAATGAATGTGGTGTAACAAGTTAGGCTTAGCTCATATTAGCAGCAAAAAACATTTACCCCTTCTGAGTGACTTCTGGCAACTGCTAAGCACCTAGGATTGGTAACAGGCCATAAGCGCTAGGCACCTAGGATTGGTAACAGGCGGTAAGTGCTGGGCACCTCGGATTGGTAACAGGCGGTAAGTGCTGGGCACCTCGGATTGGTAACAGGCGGTAAATTGTAGGCACCTAGGATTGGTAACAGGCGGTAAGTTCT
>NC_092863.1:26086102-26129341 GCF_032062135.1 Pyxicephalus adspersus
TTTTTTTTTCACTTGATTCTTTTACACAATTAGCCCAGCAGGCCCATGCTGGCTCAGCTTCCACCTTTTCTCCAATGCTCACTTGTACGTCTAATGCTGCCTTGCACTGCGCATGCATGAGAGTAAACACTTTTTACATTATAAGAAATCCTCTGAAGGTGCATGCACACAAGGAGCAGTGCAGGGCCTCTTGGGATATGTGACACAAATATCCCAGGAGGCTGCGGATTTCCCCTTTGGTCTTTACCGAAATGGAAGTGAAGACTGAAGGGGAGAGGTCCTCTCTACAAAAGTGTAAAAGCAAAAAGAAAAACAAAACGCACATTTTTCCATTACATAACAGAGAAAGTCACTATTTAATATAATGTTAAAAATGTGGCGATGCTTTAATAGCATCATGCATGTGATATCAGATAGGGACAAGACAGACAGTGATCCCCCCTCTCATCACTGCCCATATTCTACATAAAAACACTGTGACGTTTATCCGCAGTGTGTAATGTCATCGGCAGCGCAGTGTGATCGCTATGTGAGTGTAGAAGCTGCTTGTCATATTCTGCAGCCTAACAACTCGCTGTGTTCAAACCTTCATATCTCCTAAACCGCTCGTTGTATTAACTTGAAATTTTTAAGGTACACGTGGAGGCATAGGAAACTGAAACTGTAGGTGCAAGTGGGGGACACTTGTGGCAAAACCTTTTTAAAATGTAATTACTATGGCATTATGAGATTATAAATCTCTACCTAGCAAAATGTGCTGCCTGCTCTGTGACACATATCTGTCTGCATCTTACCTCAAACCCCAATTTCTCCAGAATTAAGAGGTGTAGGGAAACAAAAATATAGGTGGAAGTGGGAGACACGTGTGGCGATCACCTTTCATCACCATGACATCATTAAAAAAAAAATGTCCATCCAAATGCACTTTCTTGTTACACATGACTGTAACCTTCCAGTACCTCAACCTCAATAACATTTAGTGGGCAGTTCATTTTCTAATGATGCCAGAGTGATGAAGTTTTAGGGGATGTTAGTCACAGATGTTCCCCACTTGTACCTATATTTTTGGTTTCTTACACCTCCCCATTCCCCAATTGAAGTTCAGAATGAAGTTCAGAATGTTAGATAAGTGGACAGGAATGTGTAACAGGGCAGGGAAGCCCATTTTCATGGGCAGAGTGTTTTATGTTCTAATGATGCTGTAGTAATGAGATTGTAAGGGGAGAATGTGCCCAACACTTGCACCTATATTTTCAGTTTTGTACCCCCACCTCAGAGAAATTGGTGTACAAAGAAGAGAAGAAGACAGTAGTCTCATAGGTATAGATTTGTGACAGGTAGGTATATATTTAGGGGGCCCACCCCAATGCTCCTAGCTATGTTAGTGGCTCCGGGGTCCAATTTTCAATTTAGGACTCCTAGTAGCACTTTCCTCTGAAACAGCAACCCCAAAGTTAAATTTTCCTAACATTTTACATTTGTGACCCCCATATCTTGAAATTCTTTAAATTTGGGGCCCTTAAATTGTAATAACTAGTATCTATGAGTGTCCCCTGTACACCCTGAAAATTACAGGTCATTGTGACATACATATTAGGAGATATGGAGGTTTGTACACAGAGAGCTGTGAGGATGCAGAATGACATGCAGACTTTATACACAGCTCTTTATCCCACAGCTTTTTTTAAATAGAAATCCAAGCTCGTGCTATGAGATGGGGGCGGGGCTGCCTGTGTCTCCTTCACATGAAGGCTGAACTGTGTGTGCTCACCTCTCATCGGCAGCAATCCTCTGAACGGATGACACAGAGCACAGAAAAAGCCTCACTGAGATCCGTGCATCCGAGGATGAGAGCTGCGGAGAGCTGGGCGGGGTATTCAAATCAGCCAGGCGGAGCAACAGGCTAAAAACCTCTGGGGAGAACTATGAGATAGAGAGCTGAACCCTACACACCAACCTATGGCCTGTGTGTGTGCTATATGAGAGGACAGGACAGACATCGCACTCATTGTACTAGGATTGTCAAGGGGAACTTTGTATTGAGTGCTGTCCATAGGAAACAACCTGGGCTCCTGCCAATGGGAAAATGAGAGCTTTACTGATAAACAAGGTTTACACGCCTCCTGTGTATGGGAAATGTGAACTTAACCTCCACTTCATCTTATTTATGCAAATTCCCCAAGAAGTCGGTTCAAGGCTTGTACGGCAGAGGTAAATCAAAGGTAGGAAATGCACTGAACTGGTGGTAAGTAGAACATTGCCCCTTTGCGCTAGTGGTCAGGAAATTCAAAAGGAACCCCAGCTGAGAATCACTGCCATAGATTGTTGATTCAGGGAATATCCCTTTCTTTAGAGTTAACTAATAGTGTTAGCTATTTTTGGTATAGGGATAGATTTGTATTGGGAGCTTCGATTTTAATTTTAATTTTGGGTTTTTGTAGACACCAAGTCCTAAACACCTAAAAATGAGTACAGGAAAACAGTGTCACGGTGCCACAGGGCAGGATGGTGTATCCTCTGTGTCACCAGCTCAGTTGGCATAGACGTGCATGGGGCGCAGAGTCTAAGCTGCCCGGTCTTCACCAGAGCCTCTAGAGGTGAGGATGTTATGCTATGGGCAACTACCAGGTTGCAGCCCCTGTGAACCCAGAGGCAAGTGACTGCTAGCAAACAGGAATCAGGGGAAGTACAGGAACTTAAGACAGAATCGGGACCGGACCTGGAACAGAGCCTAAGGGAACTCCTTGTTCAGGCAACTTCCTGTTGCCAGTCACTTCCATTTATAGGGAGGGTCAGGTGATGGATGGGAGCCATGTGACCTGCTGGCATCTTTCCCTACCACTCTAATCCTCTGAGGTAAGGGAGCAGCTGACTGGGAGTCACATGACCTGAACCAGGAAGTGGGCCAAGGAGATGATGCCTGAGCAGAGTTGGTGCAGGCAGCAGGTGAGCGCAAGGTGGGTGACACTGAGGGGGGTACAGATCCCCTGGTCCTGTGGGGAACTGTGACAAACAGATAGTGGAAGATCATTCCAAGAGTCCTGGACAGTGTCATTTGAAGTGTTATGTGTTATGCTGTTGGTGACATCATGAGAGAAGAGCTGGTGAAACTGGTGTCTTTTCCTGAAAGAACATAAGGGATAAAAATCTACAATGCTGTGATAGAGGCTTTGTTGTCACAAGACAAAAGACCAGAAAAATTGGTTTCAATTACTAGTGATGGGGAACCTTCTATGGTGGGGGCAACATCTCGTTTCATACAGTTATTTGTTAAAAAAAAAACAAAACATCATCAAAACATTCAGTTCCATTGTATTATACATTAAGAAGCTGTTTGTGCCAGGGAAAGCAGCAAAAAATTTGACAATGTCCTCAAAGATGTTACAAAAATGGTTCTGAATTTTTAACAGTTTCAAGCACTTCTTGAGGAGGTTCAGGCATAGTATAATTGTTTACCTATGTACAATATTGCCCGGTGGCTGAGCAGATGAGTTCTGCAGATATTTGTAGCCTGCTTGGATGAAATTAGAGGTTGTTTATGAATGAAAAAAGAGCAGAAATATCCACAGCTCATAGATATCGCCTGGCTTACCAACCTCATGTTTTGTTTTTTGTTTTTTTATAGATTTTACACTACACTTCAATGTACTGAACAAACAACTACAAGGTATAGGGAAAACAACAGAAAGAATATGTGTTAAGATATCAAAACAAATGAGAGAAAACTGCATGTTTTTGAAAGAGACTCTGAAAGTGGGCTGCTGAAATATTTTCCAAATTTTAAAAATGCATTTAGAAATTCTACAACATTTGCAGACAATCCTACAAAGAATTAGAAAATCTACAAGGAGTTTTCTAGCATTGTAGCAGTTGCAAAGGTGAATTTTAGTAACAGATTTTTACAGTTCCGTAAGATGGAGACAACCCTGATTTTTCTTACTTCTACAGTTAAAGCCAAATTTGAAGAACTTGATCTTTCCTGCTTACATTGGTTAGATTTTTTTTTGAAATCTGGAAATGGAGCAACTGCAATTTCAAGAAAGTTCTATCTGAACAAATTAATTCTATGACCTGCGTGAAACACTTAAAAAGATAGAAGGGATGACAAATGACAGCACGGTTCTGAACATAAAATCCTTAAAGTGTAGAATTCTCTGCCAAAAAATTTATGTCAATAAAAGCACTTGGCTTTGCTTTCCTTACTATGTTTAGATCATCTTATGCTTGTGAGCAGCTTTTTTTAGCTTTGAACTATATCAAATCTGACTTCAGAAAAAGACTAAAAGATGATCTTGTGTTGCGAGTACTGTATGTGTTGCTCTCAATTTAACAAAGTATAGGTTAGACAAATTATCAGCATGCATAGAACAGCAAAAATCACATTAAATGTTCAAAAGCATGCCAAATGCAATATTTTACCATTCAAAAAAGTTGTTTTATCATTGAAACATAAAAAGTTGTTTTTTATCATTCTATTTTATGATGTTTAAATGCACTCAGGCTGCTTTGGTTTAGGTGGTAGTGTATAGAGGGCTGTAATTATCACACTTCCTTTTTAGATCAACTCTAATAGCTATTTAACCAGGTCAGAAAGAATTTTTGAATGTAATTTTTCTTTTTAAAGGTAGACATTTAAATTAATATGATTATGATTTCTTGCTTCACAATGAGAAAATTGCTTAGTTACATTCTCTGCTTCCCACACACATATTGCATGCTCAGTATAACAGCAGACCAAAGTAGGGCTTAAGCTGCGTACACACGTGCAATTCTTGTCGTTGGAAAGGATCTTTTATGATCCTTTCCAATGAGAAGAACCGCACAATGCATGAACGAGTGCTTTACATACAGCACTGTTCTGCTCTATAGAGAGGGGACGGGGAAAGCGACGGAGCAGCACCCTGGTGCGCGCTCTCCCACTTCCCTTGTATTAGGATCGCTCGTCGTTCATCGTCCGTGGATCCGCCAGGACGGATTCACGGATGATGAACGATGCAGGCTGTACACATGCCAGATTCCCGCCCGCTATCCGCCCTGATCCGATTATCGGGTGAGAAAAATTTGGCATGTGTACGTAGCTTTACTCTACACGCACGTTTTCCCCAGCGTTTAGCCAGAATCTTTAAAAGCCCATGTTTAAAATTCTCATGCATTCCAATAGGCTAATTCACACCAGGACGTTTCCTTGAGGCAGGTTTAGGAGGGTTATCTATAACACCGCATTGTTTTCAATAGGGCGTTTTCCCGCATTCATAAGCACTTGCAAATGCGTTGAAAACGCAGTAAAAACGTGGGAAACCGCAACATAAATGCTTTTTAGCGTTCAAAAGGCAAACTTTAAAACGCTAATAAAAGTGCATAAAAAAACGCATATAAACGCAGTAGGAATGTTTACATGTGTTTTTAAAAACGTCTTTGTAGACCCAGCCATTTTTTGTAGACCCAGTGTTTTGTAATTAAAAGGAGGAAGGGGACTGAGTGAATAGCTGGACTTTCTAAGAAATATAAAAAAAAAAATAAGACCACAAGTGTTTACACTATTCTTTATTTTCATAAGGAAAAAAGGATAATGTCCAGCTTTTTGAGAAACCAGGAAAGTGGCTATAGATTGACGCTGTGTAAAAATAGTCTTGAGATGTACACACACAGATGAAAAGGGTGACACACAAATGAAACATCTGTTTTAACCTCCTGGGCGGTTCATTTCTGTTAGGATTTAGATGTCTGAAGGCGGTACATTGTTTTTCATGAAACTGTATTTTACAGTATGCTATAATAGTATGAATATAATAAAGTTTGAAACACAAAATCATGTAAAAAAAATAAATTAAATAAATAAATAAAATAAATGTAATTATAGCACTAAAATTTTATGTTTCCAACCTTTATTATACTCATACTATTATATTATACTGTAAAATAAAATAAAAAACAATGTACTGCTTTTAGACAAATAAATCCACTTTATTGAATTCAATTCAGTTATTTTGTATTGAATGCAATACAAAATAATTTGAAATTCCAACCACTCCCTCAACGCAACGGCCGCACACACCAACATCGCCGGGAACTTCCGGGTGACTCATCAGATGCAGAGGACGCCAGAGGATACGAGAGGACAGGAGGGACGAAGGAGGACGCCGGCGGATTAGGTTTACCATTGTTTTTCACTGTTTTAGCTACCCTGAGATTATGACTCGGGGTTACCGCTTTCAGTACCTTTTTTATTTTACCCCGAGTCACACTCGGGGTTACTGCTGAGGAGCTTAAAAGGCTAACACTACTACAGAAAGCAAATGAAAATTGGTGTTAGACAGCTTTACTTATTTCTTTTTTTGCTGAGTACAGAGAGAAACATTTGTAATTTTTAGTTCTTATTAAAAGTATAAATGAGCATAGCAAGACTTTTTTTGCACAGTCACAGCATTTTGGAGAGTCCCCAATGGGCAATTTTACAGCCTACCTTTTACTTTTATGAAAATGACTTATAGCTATTTAAAATAGTGGTGATAAACCTGTTAGTTACAACTGGCCTCAAGTGATATTGTGAAACCACACAAAATATTCAGCATCTCTAATTGCACAAGCATTTTAAATGTGGACAAGTGGTTGAAAAGAGCAAGCCCTAAAAGACCTGCACTTTCTACTTACCATGACTAATAACAAAGGGGTTCCAGCATAGGTGTCCCAGAAACTGTCCAATTGCAGGAAATTTTTCAATCACGGCATTTGTACTCTGCAATAACAATTAGCAATGATATCTGAATATTGTAAATGTTTCAGTCACAATAGTTTAACGTAATTTTAACGTGGTATACCTTCCACAGTCCAATCATAGGGCCCAATAGGGAGACCTTTAAGTAAAAGTAATACCCCAGTAAAGTAAAATTAGGTCCACTTCCCTGTTAGATAGAGCTGTGATGTGTGGCAGAACTGTATAACTGTAGGACTAGATAGATAGAAATACATTTGGCAGCTTTAATGGCACAGAACTTAGAATTAGTCTAAAACTTATTTATTATTGGTTGGTCAGCTATGCAGTGAGGTTACAATTTGCTATCAGAAAAATTACATTTTGTGTGGAGCTTATAAAAATGTGGTAATTTAGGTTAAAAAAATGGAGGTGCTATTAAAATAAAATTTAAAAAATGCGAGGTATAATAAAACTAAAATGTTCTTTTACCACTTGCACCACTTCTCTCAGAAAATTGTTGCAATTACAAATGCTTTGGTATTGTTGTGTTTATTTCTTTTGTTGGCACCGGAAGAACACAAAAAAGCTGAGAGAAAAAAATATCTGAAACATTCCACACAAAAATGGCCTGGACAAAATTATTGGCACCTTATCAGAATTTTACTAAATAATTGTATTTCAACCATGTGTTGCTCCTTTAATTTCCACTTGCAACTAGTTAAAATGGAGAAATGTTGACTCAATCTTGTTTTTGGTTGTCTGTATGTAACACACTGAGCATCGAGAAAAGAAAGAAGAGCAAAGAATTGTCTAAGAATTGAGAACCAAAATTATAGAAAAGCATGGACATTCCCAAGGCTACAAGTTTATCTTCAGAAAGATGTTCCTGTGTCCACTGTGAGCACTGTGCAATGTAGGGCCCAATGTAAAAAAGCATGGTCTCAGCCGGAGGTCATGGATTTTACAGCAGTTAAACGACCCATTGCATACTTCAAAAGGCACCCACAAATTATTTAAGACAAAGCACTGGAGAGTTCTGAAGTGGCCAGCAACAAGTCCAAAGCTAATTTCTATAGAGCACCTGTGAAGAGATCTAAAAACAGCAGTTGGAAGGAAACCCCTAAATCTGAGAGACCTGGAGCAGCTGCCAAAATTCCAGTAGAGAGCTGTAAAAGATTAATTGATTGTTACAGAAAGCGATCAACATCAGTTATTTCTTCCAAAGAGTGTGCTACCAAATATTAAGTTGAGGGTGCTAATAATTTTGTCCAGGCCATTTTTGACATTGTGTGTGGAAAGTCTTATAGATTGTTTTTTTGTGCTCACCAGTGCCAACAAAAGTTTTAAATACGACAATACCAAAGCATTTGTAATTGCAACAATTTTCTGACATAAATGCAAGGGTGCCAATATTGTATATTGTATATATACTTTCAGACATTTCCAACATATCCCTATATTGCTGTAGAGATGGAACATTTTTCCAAATTCAATTCCACCCTTTTTCTAAAGATTCGCAAAAAACATCTATGGGAACATCTTATTCAAGTTATTTTCAAAACCCCTGAGCATATCATTTTCATAAAACAATAACATCTCTAATTTTCAAAATGTTGTTTTCTTTCTACTATTTTAAATTTAAATGTTTTGCAAATTATCAAATTCTATTTTTTATTTACATGTTACACCCTGTCCTTGGTGTACTGGTTAAGGGTATTAGGGCCTGATAAAACTAGTTTAGGCTGGGTCTACATGGACGTTTTGTAAAAAGGCATGTAAACGTTCCTACTGCTTTTTTATGCACTTTTTTAACGTTTTAAAACTTTTTTTAAACGTTGGAAAACGTCTATGCCGCGTTTTTCCGTGATTATACAAGCGTTTTAGCACTTGGTAGAAATGCAAATTGTAACCCTGGGAAGTGATTTCTGCAAGTACAGGAAGTACATACATCCCTGCATACATGTGATAATGTGATCATGCAGGAGTACAGTGACAAATGTAACAGTATACACAGAATGGAGTCAAAAGAGTGCAAAGTGAAGCACAATTAAAGACAATGACTACACACAAGTAATAATGAATGACATCATTTGCAGGTGTGAATAGCACCAAAAGCAAACACAATGGCAGACAATCTTCAGATGTGCCAGGCATAGGTGTTAATTTTTAACAGCATAGTACATGTAATAAATCATGCATGACACATGGAATAGTGACACAGGACACAGGCTATTGTTAAAACGTTTGTAAAAGCCTCCATTGAAATCAATGGAAGCTTTTTTATTGACAATTTCTAGCATGCATAAACACAGGAAAACGCTCCCATTAAAATCAATGGACTCGTTTTCCCGCAATTTACCAGCGTTTTAATTTTTTAAACGTTGCAAGCAACATTTAAGATAAAGCTCAAAAACGTGCCTGAAGGAAACGTCCTGGTGTAGATTAGCCCATTAGAATGCATGGGGACTTCAGACATGGGCTTTAAAAGCCTCAGGTTAAACGTTGGGGAAACAGTCCATGTAGACTAAGCCTTACTGGGGAGTAGATAACCACCCTTCGGGGTGAGGTAGGCGGTACCACCTTCAAAAGATTTCTGCCTATCCCAGTGTCAAAAGGTGGGTGCAAGCTAGGGTGCTGAGAGGCAACCCCAGTTTTGGGGGGAACCCTCCTCAAAGCACCACCTAATGCTGATGGGCATATGGGCTGTTATTAGCATGTAAAATATATGCAAAACCATTGGTTTTAAAAATATTTTTGTATTATGTTCTGAAATACTGCTACTAAACTACCAAGAGTATTACAAAGATGCAGGGAATGAGAAAACAGTATACAGTAAGTATAACTGACCAACAATAAAAATGATTTGTAGATTTTTTTTTAGGTACATTGTGATGGCTCATTTTTTTCTACTTGCTATCACATTTATAGCTACATCATACAGTTTTAAGTAAGTGCTGAACAAGGATAATGCACATGTCAAAAACCTGGTAACCATTTCCTGCTGTTGAAATAAACATAACATCTTCGTTTTACATGCTGGTTCACTGTAGACTTGCTGGGGCCATGTACAGAGACCATTAAGAGCCAACCTAATAGAGAGCTACACAGCACACAGAATGGCATAGGCTTTCATTATAGCTAGTGATAAATCATGGTTATTGCCCTGCTGCAGCGGTTGTAGCTAGCAAACCAGTAATCCTGTTGTTTACTATTGCTATTAACAAGGTACAATAATGTTAAATACATGGGACCTGCTTCTTGCTATCGATTTGACCCACTCAGACAACAGGATTGAAACTAATTGGTTTGGCAAGGATTAAGAGATCTTTTGTCTGTTAGGTAAAAATGTGATTTGAATTAGTGGTTTTGTGTAAATGTATTGTCATTCAAAGACTGGAACATCAACATCATATGTTACTAATTCAGATAAATGCATACAGGCCATTCATATTTATAGAAAAGAAAAGTACAGTCGCCAAACTGAATATGGTTGAATTTAATTTTTTAGACAAAACAATTCTGTAAGTGTAGCTAGTAAATTAGAACAGTTTTCTGGTACAGAAAAAGTTATTAAAGAAAGTCTCACATGATAGTAAGAGCTGCAAACTAAAATATTTACTATACTTACCAGATTGAGGTTATTATTCATGTTAAACCACTGGAATGAAAAACCTCCCTGACAATAAATCTTGAAAGGAGGAAACAGATTATTATGTCTTTTAATCCTTATTTGCCACTTCGATAAAGAAGCATACCTCGGGTCAACACCACAAGTCTGCAAACTGATGTGAGACTGAAGGTTTGATGAAACCTGGACTGTGGGTTAATTTTTCACCATTGTTCAGGACTAAATTCTTCCAATAAGCTACTTACCATATGTTTCAAAGTTTCATATATCTGCAGCAAGAACTCATGTAATTTTGGCAAGTGAAGGCAGACATCTCGCTGGGTTTTTAATGTTGTAGTATCACTCCACTCAACAGTTTTTCTAAGCCAATTCTCAATGTCCACCTCAGAAACTATAGTGGCCATTATCACATAGAAGGAGGAAAGCCAACAATAGATATTGCCCTCTTATTGGAAAGTCTGAAATTAGAAAAAACATTGTGACTTACTGTGTTTGTTAAAAATATAAGCTGAAGACGAACAAAACTAAGAATATAAAAACATAAAGGTTTTACCATGAAAAAAAAAACAGGCATCAGTAGCAAAAAAGATTTCAAGAGAACCTTGAGTCTCCATTCAGCTCTACAAAAATATTCCAAAAAATGTATTGTCAGCCAAATCACTTAAACAATTTTTAGATTAAGTGAATAACATTGATTATGTGGTTACAGTGGCACCTACTAACAAAGAAAAAGGGGGGGGCGAATATTAGGCAAAAAGTAAACAGTCGGTTTTTGAAATGTGTGTGTTTAGAGCAGAAATGCTTAAGAATCAAGTTTTCATGCAAGCTATTTACTACCTACCTTCCTTGTTTAAGACAACTAAAATCCCCAAGATTGATGGTGGGCGCTGCTTTTTTGAACGTGATATCATCCTCCCTATCAGATTCACAGCATATATAAAATGTTGAGGAAATTCCTTATACCCATACAGTCTTTTCAGGACATTTCTTTTAATGCAATAAGGTAAAAGTATACTCTATTTTGCAATCAAACACAAAAAAAGTTAAGGGCACATATAATCTTTAAAGCAACTACCTGAAAACTGTAGCGAGTCTCTAACCCTGATGATGAAGTTAAATCTAAACTAGCACAACCACCAAGGAACGGCCTAAAGTGAATAAGATTCCCACTTTTTTGTTTTTTTAAGTTTTATAGAAAGACACGTCACCTGATCTTGCACCTGTGCAAAGTGAGTGTGAGTGATGTGAAGAAGAACCCAGAAGAAGATGATCCTGCTTGTCATTCTGTCCAGAACTAGAAAGAATAGGGAAGCTGAGGCAGCTAAAGACTTGCTGGGCTCCGTTTGTGGGGGGACCGAGGGGCTTAGAGGTTAGCACTCTGGCCTTTGTAGCACTAGGTCACAGGTTGGAATCTTGACAAGGACACTATCTGAATGGAGTTTGCATGTTCTCCCCGTGTTTACGTGGGTTTCCCCCAGGTACTTCTGTTTCATCCCACATTCTAAAAACATGCAGTTAGGTTTATTGGCTTCCCCCCCAAAACTTACTGTCTTAAAAGACGTACGACTATGATAAAGACATTAGATTGTGAGCTCCCTTTAAAAAGAAGAAATAGAGGCTTATAGACCAGTTACAGTTTTGATTTGATTTATATATGAATATATATATATATATATATATATAAATATGAAATATGCGGTTCATGCAAGGAAACCCACAAACATCTTGTAACTAAAATGAATGAATTATTGAACAAATGATGAATTAGCAGCAAATTCCTTCTTATTGGCCGCTCCCCTGTGATGCTTTTTTTTTCAACGTTTGAATCTGGGTCGCGGCTCGGTCAGTTTATCACGTCTTACGACCTTGTTGTGTCAAGTGTACTGTATCGTGTTAGCTTTGTGTATCTGTCGTGAATTTTATTTGCGTTTTCTGCAAACTGTAAGATGACTCACAAACGTCCTTCTAAGGCTTGAAGAACTTCGCGGCTCTAGCCCGCCATTACTACAGCAATGAAAGTAGGGTACGTTACATCCAGAAGAATGAAGCAGTCATTAGGCGTACCGTTTCATCAAGTTTCCGTGAAACTGCTAAAAATGTATCCAACGTTAGGAATAAATACATCATTAGGATGGAATCAGCAAAAAATACATCGCATTAGATGGCCACATTATCAGAGAAAAATCTGTACCAGCAGTTTTCAATGGAAAAAGGCACAGAACCACAACCAGGAACCCACTGTTGCCAGTAGGGGATGGTTTGATCGTTTTCAAAAACGGTTCAACTTAAGGTTCGCATCGTTGTATGGAGAGGCATCTGCCGACATGGAGGCAGCAGAAAAGTATCCCAACACATTTAGGGCCATTGTCAAGCTAGGCTAAAGCTAGGCATTGGCTAAAGCTAGGCCTTATTCATAAATCAGCAAACCTCTCAAGAACAAGAACAAAAACTTGCTACATCTGTTCTGGATGCATAACCCTAAGGCCTGAATAACGAAAACTTTGGTTTCGCACTGGTTCCGGCAGTGCTTTGTCCCTCAAGTAAAGAGATACCATCTCAGCTTGGGCCTACATTCTGTACATAGAAAATAGTAAGAGGCCTGTGAATCATTCAGACATCATTTTGCAAGTTTCCGAATCCATAGTCAAGAACCACCAAACACCATCAGTGGCTAGAAATAGACCTGGACGTCGCGCTTCCACCGTTATCAACCCAAAACGCCTGACAGACCAACCCAGAAAAAGGCAGCACCTTCAAGGACGTGCTTGATTTGCTGCTCAAAGACTGATGACAGAGGAAGGAAGAAACGCAAAGAAACCAGGTTCTACGGTTCTGACCTTGATGTTGGAGCAGCACCCTACTTCAAAATCTACCACACCCAGGATGTCTACTAAAAATGTAAATATTTTTTTTCTAAAATCTGCATTTAATTTGTATTACTTTTTATCAATAGTTATGCAACCTTGTTTGGACAAATTTCAGTGAGAAATGATTGAAAAAAATAGTTTTTTTGGGTAAATTACATTGGTGTGGTTTATTATTTTAATATTTTTTATAATTATGATTTATAAATATTTATTATATTATTATGTATGAATATAACATAATAAATAAATATAATTAATATACCCAGGAGTTAATCCTAAGAATTACAGGCCCACAATATAAACAAAAATTTATATGCAAAAAAAACACTTTTTGCATCAAAAACCTGACAGAATTAGAACACTAGGGGTTAATTGTGTGTTATTCAACCCCACATTCAACTCCACCTATAATGCCTCAACCTCATGCTTGTTCCATCTGCAATTTCTTCTTTCACATTCCCTTTAATTTTTTATTTATTCTTCAATTTCTATATTTTCACAGAATAAACACATTTTGATAATGTTTTTCCAATAACACCTATATAAAATGTATAGTACAGCACATGAAGCGGGACCATACACATTGCCTACATTCCATGGACACAGCTTGGGCTGTTACAGGTGGCTAGATAGCCTGCATAAAAAAGAGAGCGTACTGTGCAATACATAAAACGATATTATAATTTACGAAAGGTTATTTCTGTATAGCGAGTAGTAGCAGCCCCAGTCACTGCACCCTCCCTTATAGCAGCATGATATCACTGCTCACCTACACCCACAAACACACCAAGAATACATACACATACACATAGACATAAACACACACAGACACAGCCATGTGCCGCCGAACACCCGTAAGCCTGACTAGCCATCTGAATACCCGGAAGACGGAAAAGTCACAGCTGATAGGCGTAGAGCACGTGCGGGCGGGGCTTGGACGGGAAAGTCTGGATAAATTTGGCGCCGAGAATCCAAAAGTGCTGTTCTGACTGAAAGCAGTAATCCGCTGTATGTATCCTTGTTTTCCACAAAGAACGTTTTACCAGCCACGGGATGATAGAAAAAAAGTCAGTTTATGTAAAGGTGTGCAGTTTGCGATTTCTTTTCTTTTACACAATTCAGAAAGAAAAAGGGACGATGGTCAGGGGCTTAGGGCATATATGTGAGCTTGTGGTAATTAAACAGAATCCCCATTGGTGGTAGAAATGGTCATCATTCTTTTACTGCCTACCAGAGAGTCTGAATAATCAGTAAAGCAGAGGACTGAGCCCTATCCTGTGTCCTATCCTACATGTACAACTTTACAGAAAAGCGCTGGGTATCCTGGCAAATTCTGCTGGGACAGGAAATGGAGGATCCCAGGAGCAGGTTTTCAAATCGGTCTGACAAATTTATTTACAGACATCACACTGGAAGCTGTGAATACTTTGCAAGGACCACCCACAATGATAAACTGTGTCCTACTTCTAAAATTTGCCACTGCTTTAAATTCCTTCAGTCACCACCTTCCACAGCAGTTGTCTCTGCATCCTTGCACACTTTTGAAGAGGAGGCAACAGAAAAAAGAAAGCATGATGTCCACATTAATGAGGTAACTTTAGGTAAAAAAAAAAGCTAGGTCTCAATCAACAACTGTATCCTTATAAAGGATGGGGAAAAAAAGGGATTTAAAGGGCAAAGTTGACAACTTCTGGCCCCTCCTAGGCATGGTGTTGACTTTTCGAGTGTAGGGACCTACTTTATATCCAGGGTAATGGACCCGATGTGTCCCTGCATAAAATGGAAACCAAAGCGCATGAAGTGTCCTGGTTTTCAGCATATCAACATACGATTGCTAGGCAGTCCGCAATTAAGGGTGTGACAAAATAGGCAGAAGGTCAGGTTAGGAATATATCAGCGATCATCAAGAAGTAGGCAGAGGTAATTTACAGAAATTAACTTTTTTGTCAATGTGTGACAAAAGTCTCAGAAACAGGAGCCTGGAAAAGACATTCAGGGAGAGCTTTGCACAGGCAACCTCATCATGCAATGAGTAGTTTAAAAAGCTTTCATGGACATAACCTCAGAGAAAGTTTTGGAGCAGTGTGATTCCTAGGAACCAGTAGAGGGAGTGGTGAAACGTCCAAAGGCATTGAAATGCAATTATATTTTCTTAAAGAGGAACTAAACTGTGAAAAGTGCCTAAAACAAAAAAAATACACTTACCCTCAATCCCGATCCATCCGGAGTTGTCTTTCATCAGGTCCACGTTGTCCCGGCATCCGTCCCCGAGCCGACTCACCAGGCGGCGCCATCTTCACCTCTTCTTCCTGGTTCTTCCTACGTCACCCGACCCAGGCATGAGATCAGGTGACGTAGGTTGGGAAAAAAAAACTTGCCGATCTCACTGCACATGCCTTAGATCCGCAAATTTTTATTTTTTCATGTTGTCTACCCTTTCATGTAAAGTGAAATTTCTGAATTTAGGAACACTTTAAGTTCTCTTGGGATTTAGAAAAAGGCTTAGCTGAAAAAGGGTTCAAATGGGGCATATGTAGTTCATAAATTATCAAACAAATGTTCACCACAGGTAAAGATGAGAACCAAAGAATGAGAGCCCAAGAACCACTGAAAAAACACGGAGGCTGATAGCAGTCACTTACTGGTTTTTAGTCTATATTTGAATATAGAAACCTTAGGACCCCAGCAACTGAAAAGGTCCTATGGTTGAATCTCAAAAACCTACCTACCTAAAGAAAGCTTCCCATGTGCAAAAATTCACTTTACCAAAAAAGGTATTATGAACCCTTAGTATGGGCGATATTAGTTCCTTTGAGAGCCCTACTATGCCAAGGCTGACATCTCCCATTTTTCTTTCAATAACCATGAAGCCAGCCTCTGAGAAAGAAAGGCACAGAATTGGACCTTGTGACATAAATGTTAGAAGTGGTCATGTTATGTCTGCAACAAGAAGCTAGTTCAAAAAGTTATTGGCCAGTCTACTGTTTTTTAAATTATGGGAATTGCCTTTGATTGGATTCTCTGAAGAAGCTGAAAGATCACCTTTAGTGGCTAAAAAATGTACATATATATATATATATATATATATATATATATATATTTTTTTTGGAACCCGTGGGTCTCTTGCTTTAGCTTTAAAACTGAACTTTGAGATTGGGGCAGCATGCCCTCAAATCCACTTTTAAATCCCCACTATAAAGATATCTGATTAAACATGTTCTAATGGAGCAACCTTTTTTCAGAATATATGCACCATTGATTCAGAACCTGAAAATATTCTACTTGAGTATGACTTTCCCAGAAAAACAATACTCCACTCGAATATGACTATCCCAGTCCCAGAAGAGAGCAGATTTTTTTCCCTGTGTGGAGTCTTGGTATAGAACCGGGCAAGGGAACCACCTTTAAAGATAATACCATAAGTGCATGAACACTTTTGTTAAAATCATGGGAGTCCATGCCAGTCCTTCACAAACTGGAACTGCTGATCCCCTATTGCAAAGTCTAGAATGTATTAGAGCTTTGAACAACTGGGTATGTGGAAATATGTATCCCAAATGTCCACAAAACCATGGAACTATGTGCATTAAGGACCCAATTACTGAGCAAGCGTAATTGATTAAACTTTTGTAAACAAACAAGGAAATTGACCAACTTCAGAATTAGAATTACATAAACAGTTCTAACTCACTTGAACATGGTAAAGTGGTTTAACCACCTGGGCGTTTCACTGATGTCTGGATTTCCGTACCAAAAGCGGTACACTGTTTTTCATGAAATTTTTTTTTTTAATTGTAGACCTGTAACTTACAGAAATATGTCCGAACAAGGGTCTAGTAGATATCCTGAATAGCATAAAGTTTGAAACACACAATCATGTAAAAAAAAAAAATTAACTTTAATAATAAAATTAAATAAAAAACACAAAAATCAGCATAAACAAGAATGCATAAATAAATAAAAATACTTAAAATGCAATAATAGTAATATATTTTTCTAAAACACCTTCCTAGTGTGGTAAATTTTAAAACAGAGTCCAACGTCACATACCTATAGACAAAACCACATAAATATATTTTGTATTATTTTGGATTGGATTGGATACAGGACTTTGTATTGAATCCAATACAAAATATTTGAATTTCCCGCTACAACCCCCGGCCACGGGCGTATGCACTGACATCATCAGGAATGGTCCAGGGACGGGTACACGAACGCCGGGTGTTCTAATTCTTTCCGTACTTCCATGCAAAAAGCGTTACATTTTTTGCATTGAAATTTATTGTAGATTGTAGGCTATAAATGTTGTATGACAATCGGATTGCACTGTAACGCGTGTTTCTATTTTTAGCTACCCCGCGCCTGGTTCGGGGTAACCGATAGTAGCAAGGTTTCTTACCCTGAACCAGGTTCGGGCTAACTGCCCGGGTGGTTAATGTTCTGGAAGCTTTCCTCCCTGGGTGACAAACAATGTACAAACTAGAACAGAGTCATACCTCTAAACAGAGAAAGATGGACACTGAAAGGAAAACAACTGTTGGTAAAGGAGGAGATAGAAACTCAATCTCCTCTCAATATCACCTACATAAGTGTTGGAAATGTTGCAGAACCAGAATTCCATTACCAACCTTCCATATCTTGTTCATAGGACAAAAGGTTGGAACACACCATCATGCTGAGAGGTTTTTTTGGTGTGTTTCTGTTTCCAGGTCTGCCAAAGTCATGTGATTGACTGGAAGGGCTTTGTCTGTGTATCACTAGTGTGAAAGGACAAAAGGTAGGGGCACCTTCATCACTGAAGGCCTTGGTTTACAGGTCTAAGGAAGTGCGTTTCCTACTACCAATGCTCCTGATCATAGTATCTATCTGGGAAGAATCCCTTATAAACCAGCTGGTGACACAGGATTCTAGCCCATTGCAATGGCTATAGAAATCCAAATGAATTAATATTGATTTTAGCTTCATTTACAACAAATCCTTAAAGGATGCATGGGTAGATCCACCAAGGGTGTTCACATCTTTTTTAACACTTTCCTCCAGTAATAGAAATTGGATGGAAATTCTTTAGTCTTCAAATATATTAGAACTATCTATTATTGGAGAAAAAATTGGATACCTAAAGATTGGTGTCTGGGGAAACAAAAATTACCAAAAGGCCAGGAGCCCTCTGGGAAGGACAGAGCAAGAGGTAGCCAGAGACATCAAGATAAAATGCAGAGCAAGAGCAGATCAAAAATCTAAGCCACAGGTCATACAGTACATGAGAGCGGAGTAGCCAAGGTATGGGTTAGGCAAAGGTTAATCCAGGTTTCAAGCAATGGGAGGTCCGAGCAAGGTTGGCATCAATATATCAAATTGGAAGACACACGTTCAACAGTTAGGACACCAATGGTAATAAAGCAAGGTGCTCTGGTAATGGAACAGCTTTTATATGGCCTCTGGCCCCTGTCCGGGTGCCTGCCACATTCAACAGGCAGAACAGCGTTGCCAAAGAGAGGTTTGCTAGCAAGCACTTTCTCACAGAGTAATCAGACATGCTAGAGTACTAGATGGATGCTTTGGTGCTATGCTCTTCACTGGTAGCACAAAACCTAATATGTTTATCTTGGGTAGAGGAAGCTTGTGCAATAAGATGCAGGTTAAGGTACATGTGGTGCATGTGCATTCTTCAAAGTGTTCTTCAGAGATGTCTGCACTCTCCCTCATTGACAATGCTGACATCTCCCATTCTTCTTTCAACTGAAGTTCTTCATCTTCATGACTTGGTAACTCCACAAATGAGAGTTATTTTGTTCAAGCATCCCAAATGCCAAAATTGTACAACGTGTGCTGCTAAGTGCAATGTTTAAAAAGCTTTAAATTTAACAAAACTTAATAACAGTGCATTCCTGATCCATGTCTGATTGATAAAACAATCAAATATTGATTAGCATTTGCCACCCCTCTCAATAGGCTAATATAAATCAGTGTGGGGTGTATCCAGACAACTTGTGATCCCAGTTATTAAAAATACCTACTCAGCTCTGCCAGCTTGGTCAGGAGCAGAGGGGAGCAGGGCTTAATTGGGCTGGCCAATGAGTTCATAACAGCTATGACTGGTAAAAAATTGATATCAGAGATATTTATCGTTTACCTGGTTGTTTACCCCTTGACCAGTGTGTGGCCAGCATGAGATACACAGGTTGCCAGCAGTGGTGTATCCTGCAGCCGATTGTGCTCCTTAAGTGGTTTTTAGGCATCTAAAGCAGTAGTGATCAGCCAGAAGGATAAAATCCATATGCAGAGCTAGGTATTTCTGTTTGCAGAATGCCCAGCTAGTCCCATAAATTGCTTGTGCACCCTGAATGGTGCACAGAAAATATGTTACTGTTCAGTGTTCTCCCTAGCCCCTTTTAGCTGGGCGCACCACCTGGCTCTTTCCAGTAACCACCCGGCTGTTTTTAGGTGGTTACTGAAGAGTTGATTTACAATACAGGGGCTGCCACCCGCCTACAATTTCTTCTCAGGCGGCTTAAAAAAATTCTGGGTTTAACACTACTATTGTAAGTAAAATAACAGAAGAACAGATAAAGGGAAATAAGCAGTTTTGGGATATTTCTCTAGCAATTTTGTACCCTAAAAGATGGCAACAAGGACAGTTGCAGAAGCTAACTAGTAATGCCCTACCCACCATTTCAGTATTTTTTAGTGACAGTGATTGAGATCTGGGGATTCAGCATTGCACATGCCAGAAACAACCTCTAAAGTGAAAATCCAATAATGTGTACTGCAATGATTTTTCAAATCTGGGACTTGGTCACAGAGGAGCAAAATGCACCAAAGGGCATTGCCCTTTATTTACAAATCTGCCTTCTAACATAAATATCCTGGCTCTAGGAGACCAATATAACAGCTTGAAAAAGACATTCTACCTTACAATGCCACCAAGTACACTGAGTATGTGCTGTACATGCAGGTGTACAGACTCTAGATGGGGCTGTGCCCTTTTGTGATGTCTATTGTTTACCTCCTTAAGATGGCAGCTATAGACACCTTTTTTGGATCAGTAACTACTGAGAGAAAGCTAACCATTCATTTGTATGTGCATATAATTAGACAGAAAAAGCTGAACTGTAGCTTTTATAATTAGTTTGTAAGGTTTTAGGAAGAGTAGGTGTTAGATCTTCTGTCATGTTTAAAAATGTGTCTAAACCTTAAAATATTTTGTTTGGTTAATAAAGGTGATTCATCTATCCTCTTTGCCAACCCCAAAGTAACTCTTTTAGTATATAGAAGAATGACAGAGAAAGATGGGGTTTTCTTTGGCATTGTAGAATACATTAATTGAAATCTGAATACATAATATGAAGCACAAATCATTGCGTGGTACACATATATACAGAACAAAAATTGGTCATTCACAAAAAATACCTTAGTGGGAAATGTGACCTGTTAGGCTAGACACAGTATTTCTAATAGCAAAAGTTGTGAATAAAGTAGCCTGTCGTAGCCCGACGGCTTCCTCAGGGGATTTATGGAGAGCGCTATAAGAAAAATAATTTAAGAATATATAGATAATAGGAATAAGAATAATACATAATTGGTATAGTGAGATTTTATGCGCGTATACTTTAATTTATATTTTTATTGATATACAGTATTTATATAGCACCATCATATTATGCAGCGCTGTACAAAGTCATATGTCTTTTTTATATAGACATATGTCTTTTTTATACAGTCTATGGTCATATTTTTTTTGGAGGGGGGGTAAGCCAATTAACCTAACTGCATGTTTTTGGAATGTGGGAGCAAACTGGAGTACCCAGAGGAAACCCACTCAGACACAGGGAGAACCTGGAAACTCTATGGAAGATAGTGTCCTGGCCAAGATTTGAACCCGGGACCTAGGGCTGCAAAGGCCAAAGTACTAACCTCTGAGCCACCATGCTACCTATATATACATATTTATAGGTTAATTTAGGACTGTTAGTGACAGGTACTCAGTTCACACAGTAGATATTGTTAGTACACAAGGTGCAAAAAATATTTGTTACATCAAATAAATTATGCTATATTGTCAACACTTGTCAGAAGTTGCCAAAAAGAACACCCAATAAAACAAAACATGAGTACATTTTCAAAATGCATACAAAATCTTATTGTGTTACTTTTTTGTTTTTAAAAAAGATTTTTGGATGTTGAAAAGTTGAAGACAGGAAATAAGTAAGGTAGTTTGATCATGTGTAGTTGTAATATATGATAAGATGTAATAATATGCAAGGAAAAAAGAAGAAAAATAAAATTAACCAGATATCAAGTAAAGTTTACTTAATTGTAGTGGGTTGAAAAAATAGATGCCAGGGATATCACAGAAGTAGGTACTGTATATTTGTGTATCTTCACTATGAAGTCTCTAGGAGGGGATGGAAGAATGAGTTGGTTGGTTGATTGTATTTTGGGTAAAAGTACAAACATTATTTATTATAATGTTTTGGGATAATGAATATAGTAATAGGGAAATAATACACACATTAATGTTGTAATAGTAATCAAAAACATATTTTGCATGCAGAGAGAAGGTATAATAAATAAATTTGAAAAACAATAACAATAAGTACAGGCAATTAAAACAATCTTTCTGTTGATGAAGTCATCTCTCTGTTCTCTACATAGTAAGCATATTCAGACTTTTGGCTTGTAAACCTCTCCAATGTTCCTACTCCAGGGACACTAATTTGCTATCCCTGACTCTACACTACCAGCAGTAAGCAGCCTACATTTAACTCTAGGTGGTGGACTACCAAGATGCCCAGGAACTATGGGTCCTATTGAACCCAAGTACTGGATACACAAGCCAAAAATCCTCTAAAAATAACTTGCTTGTAGAGCAAAGTTGCCTCAGAGGAAATCTATGAAAATCTGCAGGCCCAATTCTAATGGAAATCGACCTCCAAGCACTCCCTAGCTGGTGCCTAATCTACTATACCCACAGGTTTCTTCCACAAGATACTCCAAGCTGCCAATCCTGAATGAATGTTTGCCTTGCTCACACTTGTGAGATGATGAACAAAATTGTCCTTTATTAGAAATTCAGAAGTATTTTTAGAACTAATCTGAAGCAACATCCTCAAAAGTTTCAAACAAAGGTTTATACAGTCCAATGACTGTGGGCATCTCTTTTCTTGACTGGCCTCCCAGTGCTTCTCAGAGAGTGCTTGTAAAGTGTAGAGGAATGTATTATAGAAAGGGAAATGTTCAGAACCCTTCACAGTGCCATTTGCAGTAGGCAAAGAATATATGCAGAGGTGGGTCCATGCAGCAAACAGGCTGGGGGTCAGAGGAAGCAAGCGTCATCAACAGGTATCGAACAATAACACACCCACCGTAGAACAGGAACTGAACATTTTCACAGGCAATAGGCATCCATCCCAAGCCTGACTAAATACTGAGAATAGATTGACAGACTGAGTGTGGATTGCAAAGTGAGGCCAATCGATGCCTATACCTCCTAGCTCTCAGTGCTCAGACATAGCAGGCAAAAGCAAGGAAAAGACAGCTACTTGCTGGAGCATTACAGGTAACAGAAAGGCTGCAAAATATAGGAGTGCATGGATCCCCTTCAGTAGTGTGTGGCGGGACTATTAGAGAGTACCCCTCTGCAGTTGGAGGGACCAGAATGTGGTGTGGCCGCTGTTTGTTGCCAGGGATCATCATGATATTGTACAGAGGGGCAAGTACAGACCTGACAGATTAACTGACAAAAGGTAACAAAATGTTTTATCATACTGAACAGGATATGACCAAACCATGCATAATGGCTGCTACCAAAACTAATTTCATGTGAATTAGGAAAATTGTTCATTTTATACAGATGTCATTACTTTGGGACAAAGGCAGGTAATAACTATACAGGTGAAAAAAGTAGTTAGGAGACAGGATTTATTACAGTTTTTTTTTTACCACAGCATGTCTGAATTAGCTTTTATGATATGAATGATCACCTTTAATGTTAGGGAACACTATGAATATACAGTAATAGCACTTGGACAGTTCTATATTGAATAGACTCTCAAAATATTTTAATTAGTCAATAAACTCATTTTTATCCAAAAAGTCAAGCAAAGGAAAGGTTTTTCTTCTGTAGTCAAGCAAGCAAAACATTTGTTTACTTTCTTTTTATTACAAAATATGAATTGTTCGATTAGCCAAAAATGAAGTGAATGTTGCACTGTGAATGTATAGTTACATAGTAGGTTATATAGTTACATAGTAGATCAGGTTGAGAAAAGACCATCAAGTCCAACCACTAAGGACATAAACATATCCCAGATATAAAACCCTATGGACATAGTTGGTCCAGAGGATGGCAAAAAAACCCTGGTACAATTTGCTCCAACAGGGGAAAAAAAACTTCCTTCCTAATTCTATGAGGCAATCGGATGTTCCCTGGATCAACGGTATTGTTTTTTTTACTTTAAAGCCTTAAAACCCAGTTATATTCTATGCTTCTAGAAAAACATCCAGCCTTTTCCTAAAGCAATCTATAGTAGTTGCTGAAACTACTTCCTGAGGGAGCCTATTCCACATTTTCACAGACCTTACAGTGAAGCTTAAACTTACAGTGACCTTACAGAGCTTAAACTTCTTTTCCTCTAGACGCAAAGAGTATCCTCTTGTTCTTTGTAATGATCTCAAAGTGAATAATTAGGAAGATAGTTCTCAACATGGACCATTTATATATTTATACAGGGTGATCATACCCCCCCCCTAAACGTCTCTTCTCAAGAGAGAATAGATTCAGTTCAGCTAATCTCTCCTCATAGCTGAGCTCCTCCATTCCCTTTATTAGTTTGGTTGCCTTTCTCTGCACGCTCTGCAATTCCACAATGTCCTTTTGTGAACTTGTGCCCAAAACTGGACTGCATATTCCAGATGTGGTCTGACCAATGCTTTGTACAGGGGCAGGATTACATCTCTATCTCTGCAGTCTATTCCTCTTTTGATACAAGAAAGTATTTTGCTAGCTTTTGATATTGCAGCTTGGCATTGCATGCTGTTATTAAGTCTATGATCTACCAGAACCCCCAGATCCTTTTCATTTCTGGCCCCTCAGCTGTATTACCCCTAGACAGTATAAGGTATGCATGTTCTTATCCCCTAAGTGCATAACTTTTCATTTATCTATATTAAATTTAATTTGCCACTTGGCCGCCCAATCAAACAATACATTCAGGTCTGCTTGTAGGTTATAGACATCCTGTATGACCTAATTCCATTACATAGTTTAGTGTCATCTGCAAACACAGAGTATGAATCATTAATTACTACTCTCTGGATGCGGTCCTTAAGCCAGTTTTCTATCCATTTACAGATTGACTTTTCCAAACCTATTGACCCTAACTTGCATATTAGCCGTCTGTGGGGTACTGTGTCAAATGCTTTAGCGAAGTCCAAGTATACTATATCAACTGCTTTTTCATTGTCAACCTGTTTACTTACCTACCTCATAAAAAGAGAGAAAATTTGTTTGACAACTTCGGTCTTTCTTGAAGCCATGCTGACTATCACTTATAACATTATTTTCTAGCAGAAAATCCTCTATGTGGTTCTTTATCAAACTCTCTAGGACCTTTCCAACCATGGATGTTAAACTAACCGGTCTGTAGTTACCTGGTAATGACTTTGCTCCCTTTTTGAAGACAGGAACCACATTGGTACCATGCCAGTGATTAAATAGTCTCTAAAAATTAGAAATCATGGCTTTGAAATAATAGAGCTCAGCTCTTTGAGGACACATGGATGTAATCCATCAGGTTTACTTCATGAATGCACCACTCTAATCATTTTCTTTTTTTGGGGAAGGGGGCAAAGTGGGTTCTAGTTTAGGAAAAAATAACAGATACAGCTGTCTTTGAACAATAATGGGTAGTTTGCCCCTACCCCATAACTAGAAATAAACTAGGAAATATTAAAGTAAAACCCAAGCAGCAATCACATGAAATTAGTTTTCTGTATAAATAATACAACCCTGACACAAATAATGGTAGAATCATTTGTTCATCTACTCCATCTTGCAATGGAAATGTCACAGTGCCGCAGGGCAAGATGGTGGACCGTCCGTATCACCAGCTCAGTTGGCACAGACGTACATAGGGCGCAGATTCTAAGCAGCTGCACAGTCTTTACCCGAGCTTCTGGAGGCGAAGGATGTTATGCTGCAAGCAACTGCTAAGTTGCGGCCCCCATGCTCGCAGAGGCAGGTGAGTGCTAACAAACAGGAATCAGGCAAGGTTCAGGAATGTGACACAGATTCAGGGTTCAAACAAGCCAGAGCTGAAGGTGCAGGCAGGAATCACAGGAACCTGGACCAGAGCCAAAGGGAACTCCTTATTTAAGCAACTTCCTGTTGCCAGTCACTTCCTTTTATAGGAAGGGTCAGGTGATGGATGGGAGCCATGTAACCTGCTGGCATCTTTCCCTACAACCAGGAGTGCTGGAGACCGGAGTTAGGTGGTGTTCACATCTCCACCAGCAGGGGGAGCACATCTGTGGAACACTCCAGTCCTCTGAGGTAAGGGAGCAGCTGACTGGGAGTAACATGATCTGGACCTGGAAGCTGAGGAGATGGTCCTTGAGCAGAGTTGGTGCAGGCAGCAGGGAAGCACAAGGTGAGTGACACTGAAGGGGGCACAGTTCCCATATAGAGAAATGTTTCCAGTTCTGCAGGGCCTATATTTCACCATGGAAGTAATCTCAGAAGAAACTCCCTGATTCCTATAAATGTATACATTTAAAAAAGAAAATGCACAGATATTTCTGGGAATGAGAAAACATCTATAATTGTAAAATTTGGTATACTGGACAAAAGCCTCCAGATTTTTTGATAGTGCAGTGTAAAATAAACCACAAAACAAACATAAAAATATTCTCTACTACTTGCTTGATGAAGCAGATTGCGCTAACCCTTGTTTAAGTGTATGTCTATACTTGCAGTGTGTTTACTGTATAGAGATCAATCACTGGTAAATAATGATGCATTACAGAGATATATTGCATTTGATATCCTTAATTCCTTAATTTAATATCCTAAAATTTACATAGTTATTGTTTATATGTACTGTATTTTAGTAAGCAGTCTTTAAGGGTATATTCTAAAGTTTCCTGACCTTTTTAACATGAGGGAACCCCTTAAAATAATGTTCAGGTCTTGGGGAATCCCTGCTATAATTACTATATTCACAAAAGACAGTACAATAGTGTATTGGTCATTGTGATTAGTTCCACCCTTAGGCTACGTACACATGTGCAATAATTGTTGTTGGAAACAAAACGATTAACGACTGATCGTTCGATAATCACTGACAAAAAAAGTGCACAATGATGCCAATGAATGAGGATTGTCGCTGAAAATGAATGACTGTCCTAACAGATCTGTATGAGCGACGATCGTTCACTATCTATTGTGTGTACTGTTGTTCAGTGATCGTTTATTGTTCTGCGGTACACTTTCTCCTGTACACGTCACTGTTCAAGAAGCTGTTAATATCCCCATATATAAATCCTTTTATCTCCTTCACTGATTGTCATCGAAATTTAAAATGTTCAGGGCACACAGTGCACAAGCTGCTACTGAACCAAATTTAAATCCTCTATAAGTACCAAGTTGCCAGATACAGGGTCACAAGCATAAAATCCTAACAACAATCATATTTCCACATTAGGTGGGGCTATTTCAAGACCAGGGTCCCCAAATTGAGTTTGCATGTTAGGGACCACCTGGGGGCCACTGTCATGGCAATGAACATTAGGGTACTGCCAATTGTTTGTACGCTGTGGTGCCCCTTAAAGTTCACAAAACTTCAAGACTGCATTCAGGTTGGGAGTAAGGTTGCGATGCGGTTACCTCTTCCACGTGCAATGGAACTCTGCCTCGGGGGAGACTCTCAGTACCGCTCACTGCTGCTTGCTGTGCTTACTTTCGTTAAAATTTAATTGCTGTAGTGCCATCATATCACCAAAAAACTATACGTATCATACCGTGCTACCCTGTCACACATAGCTGGCCACTTACTTTCTGTGAACCCTAATTTCTCAGAAACAGTGAGGTGTAGGGCCCTGAATATGATCCAAGAAGTATCCATTGCAACTAGAAACATTTCAGTTTAACTCAATTTAGTTTTAATCATACATCTTTAATGTTTATTTGCTTGTGGCCCGTGAGTTTTATCCCAATGTCAACAGTGTTCCCCGGATGAAAAAAAGTTGGGCACCACTGCTCTAGAAAAACCCGGTTAAGAAATGCACAAATATTTATTTTTCTTTTGTCAATATTTTTTACAGCCATAATATTCAGCTATTATTTGCAAATCACTGAAATGTGAAAAGGCTATCTAGAGCTCAGACTCTCCAGTTGTCCAGATGTGGGAGGAAAAAACATTGCAATACTGATTCAGTACATTTGGTAACAGTATGGTGTGTCAGAGTTTCCTGCACTGGTTGTAAGTGTTATTTTCTTAGATAAAATACATGTTAGATATGGTAGAGAGGTTATATTATTTTTTCCACATAATATAGATTTTATAGTGTAGTAAAAATGTCTTTCATTGCTCCCCCGCTCAAACTCCATTACACTGCTACTTTACGAGATAAATTAGAGACGCCAGCAAGGCTAGAAAATACAAACCTTTAATATAAATAGCTAAATAGTAATACAAGTAATACTTGTAAAAATGAGTAATTATTTTAGCATTTTATTTTTTTTCAGTTATTTAATTTAGTAATAGTACATTTCATTACTAATTTTTGTTGATGTGTGATACAAATGACTCATTTAAACATTATCTTTCCCATGACCATGTCTTTTGAGCCTATCCACACTCCAGTCAACTAGCTAGTATCACACTTACAAGAGAAGATTTGGAATGACTGCTGAGGCAGAGACTGAAAGTAATGGTCTAACCAATATGTCTGTACATCTAGAACCAATGGTACAAAAAGGAGAAAAAAAACAGAGAGGGGGTTTCTTTGCAGCACGTTAAATTTATATTAGATATAAATACCATACTTTAAAATAAATAATGAAATGGAATGTGTATTACAGCCAGAGAAGCAATTTGGGTCTGCCCCATTTTTCATGATAAAATCTAAATTTAACAATTGTAATTGTTAAATTGCTCATGTATTGAGAATGTGTATTACAGCCAGAGAAGTAATTTGGGTCTGCCTCATTTTTCATGATAAAATCTAAATTTAACAATTGTAATTGTTAAATTGCTCATGTATTGAGATATATATATATATATATTGTGGCGCAGAAACATCCACGATCACTGCACGACCGTATGCACGATCACTGCATGACCGTATAGATAGGGAATGATCGTTGCCCAAACGGTTCTGCAGGACGGTCATGCGTTTACAACTACATTCCTCGTTCATCGGCGTTGTTGGCCTGTCGTGCTCCTTTTTTTGTTAACAACAATCGAACGATTGGTCATTAATAGTTACTTTTCCAGCTACAATTATCTGACGTGTGTACATACCTTAAAGTTATGTTCACACTGGCCAGGTTGCAGTGCATTTATTGCTTCCTCCTGTCAGAGAAATGCTGCTTCTGGGAACACACTATGTGTAGCTTTTCCTGACAATAGCCCCATAGAGAATGAATAGGGGTTGTAGTAAGTAGTATTAGTACTGCTTACTTTTGTTAGCTATCAAATGTGCAGACATTGGTTCTTTAAGAACCAGTACTGCAGTGTAACCAGGAGCCGTACAGGATCACTTGATCCCAGGGCAGGTATGAGTCTGCCCTAAAGGAAGGTTGGCTGCCGGAAACTTAGGGCATATCATCATATATCTCTAGTCTGGATTATTTGCTTTGGAAAGTCAAACCCGTTGACTGAAGTTGTGTATACTTATCCCAAAATAGTTACAATTGCACTTCCATAAATACTGTCCCTGTACTTCTTTTTACATATAAAAGGGTTTAGGTCCTCTATGCTTCTGTGTATTCCTTTAATTTTATATTGTTGGACAGAATTTATTATTGGTACAGAACCTACTGGATAAACCAAATAATTAGAGATGAGCGAATTTCTCGAAAATTCGATTTCACCACAAATATCTGCAACAGTGAACTGCGTATATATTTTTCTTTTTGTACTGAAATAGACCACTAAACGCTTTCACCACAAATAACTGCAACAGTGAACTGCGTATATATTTTTCTTTTTGTACTGAAATAGGCCAATAAACGCTTTCACCAAAAATAACTGCAACAGTGAACTGCGTATATATTTTTCTAGATATATAAATTGCTGGAATGACAGAGCTGTATAATGGCTAATTGGATCCCCAAATAATCTTTCCCTGCACTTGTAAATCGCTTTTCTAGCACTGTCCCTAGTGCCTTCTGACATCTCTCCCTGCATTAAGATGCTGTGAAATGATTCCTCCCTATCCTTTCCCTGCATTTAAAAATCGAGTTTTTTTCTCACAATTAGGTTTCTCTCAACACTCTCCCTAGCACCTGCACACGTCTCTCCCTGCACTCAGAATGCTGTAAAATGTCTTAATCCAAGATGGCTGAGGCTATTTAGAGTGCTGTGACATCACCTGGCTGGCTGGCTGCTGATTGGCTGCATGCATGGCCTTCCCAGAGTTCCTTGCCCCATGTCCTCATACGTGTAGCTGCCATTTTAGAAAAAACTGAGATTCGTTACCACAAATCGCGAGGAAATTCGGATTCGTTGCGAATCGATTTTTTTTCTGAAATTCGGATCGAATTCGTTGTCAGTACATTTTAACAGATCATTTGGCAGACAGAGTTTCAGAGCAGATTTAGCACTAGAAATAGAACAGATTTTCACTCAAAGTTTGGGGCAGGTTTCATTCTGTTTTACTTTGAAACAAATATGGGTAAATTTATTAAAATAGGTTGTGTTATTATCATAAATAATTCCCACTGCTCCTGTGTAGCATTTTCTGCCTGTGTGACAGAATTAATAGTGGTTTCCAATATGTCTTCTGCAATAAAAGCCTACCTAACAATTTTACAAATAATGTCCACATTGAATAAAACCAAATCGATTTGCCCAGCATTATAAATCACATGTTCACTGTGATCTGTCTGTATTACCACTTTCGATTTGTTAATTGCTTTAAAAAATTAAAAAAAAAATTGGTAATAAATTCTAAAGTTTGAATCATATACATTTTAAATGATTGTGTACATAGATGTCTGCCATTAAAAGAAATTCATGAAAAATTAAAAAAAAAAAACATAGTCTGGTCATATTGTTATAGGAACAGTTCTACTTTATTTTTACACTAAATACATCACTGCTGAGAAATAAACAAATACAAAATGAAGTAATGGCAACGCGTGTAAAAATACCTAAACCGTTTAAAAGTGTATGACCAAACTTGAAACAAATTACAACCAAAGTAAACTGTACACACATAAGTGAGAAACTGTCTACAATCCTTGTTGATCTTTACACTTATTTCCTTTAACATGGTTACGCCAACGTGGATGTGTTCAGAGTAGTGTATCAATATCTATTTTAATGTCTCTAAATAAATAAAAATTGTCAATAAAGATGCATAACTAATTAATTACATAAAAAAGTAGACACTCATGTACATATAATTTTATGTGTTAAATTTTTACACAGACATTAAATTACATTAAATGTATTAAATATAGCAGTACATGTTCAAACTTTATTCTATTTATTCTATAAAATGTTATAACATTTATTAGCAATATGTTTTGGAACCAGAGCATCATGTAATAAAGCTGTCTTCACGAGCACACTGGACTTTTACTAAACCCCCCTTTTTTTTAGATCTTTCAGTATAATATAGAAATTGTGTATATAGCCTAGTCTCCAGTAGAAGCTTGATACCAGGAAAACAGACTTCTTTTCCAACATTACCAGTCAAAGCATCTGTTGTCCAAAGCTGAAAAAGAGGTGGAAGTCGAGCTGCTGTTAATTTACATGTACAGTAAACAGAACACATGCTACTCCCTGATTTATGAAAGCTCTCCAAGGCTGGAGAGAATACACTTTCAGAAGTGAAGCTGGCGATCCAGAAAACATGGAATACATTTAAAAAAAAAAATCATTTGCTAGCAAATGTTTTGAATCCTGGACCAGATCCATTACAGGTTTGCTGGATCACCCAGCTTCACTGATGAAAGAGTATTCTCTCCAGCCATGGAGAGCTTTCATAAATCAGGGTCCAAGTGTTTATTGGTTAATCTGTATAATTTATGGGAAACTTCCAATCGCAAATATTTCAGGAGACTCCATCCATCACCAAAAGGTGGCCATTCAGGTAAAAGCTCTGTGTGAAAGGTGAAGCATGGATTGTGCAGTCTAATATCACTGTGTTTGCCTAAATCCATCAGTCAGAATTATTCTTTTTTTGTGTAGACTGCACTGTCAATGTAAAAATGGTAATTGCCATGAATCAGTGCATTACATCGGAGTAGTTCTTTAAATTATCCTATTAAAATTAAAGAGAAAACTGATACTTTTAGAATCCTAACATGTGGCCCACATACATGTTTTTGCTTTGTGTTAAAGCCACCTGCTATGTGCACAGTACAACAACAAACACATATGCACAAATACAAAAAAACGATGTTGTTATTAGCAAACTATCAAAATAGTGTAACTGTAGGAAAATTGTCTAACCAAGTTTTGCTTGTTTGGTCACCCCTGCACCTCCAGTTTACTGACTGGACAATAGCACACTAATCATGTTTTCCATTTTGGTGTTCAATAATCAGCATTGTAAATTAATAAATAATTAAAAATTATTGCTTTAGGTAAATAATATAATATTTACACTAAATGTACATTTTTCTAATCACCTAGAAACACAGGAGAATAAAATAGGCTGCAAAGCTACCTGCTTAAACATAGCTTTCTTTGACTTTGTATGGGACTGCTACTAGTTTATATGTCAGAATGACTTACAATACAGTGTACTTAATAATTATTTAAAAAATAGTTAGAAACCACCTTTGCAGTGGGGCTTCTTTCACACTGCAAGGGTTAAATTATTATTTTCATTCTGGGTAAGAGTAAAACGCACCCTATTCTTGACTCCATTGGCAGGTGAATTTAATTGCACTTAAAGACATATAAAATTGTGCATGACATATGCATGTTATTGTGCTCTACAAAAATACATGTGTTTCAACTATGCAGTAGTATGAACCCAACCTCGCTGCAAGGTCAAGCTAAGGTCAGAGCCTTTTACCTCCCATCACTTTTCAGTTGTTCATGGGTAAGAGGCACCATTACACACTACATCTGCATTAAGTCAATATACTGTACAAACAAGCTAGCTGGCAGTGTATTAATTACTTCACCCGGCTCATTATTTTCTTATGCTTAATTTACTGCAGTTTCTTATTAGCATTCCATCATCATTCTGCTTTTCTTGATGTGCTCATGAAATTCTCCAGTATTTAAAGTCACCTGATGTTTGAAGGTTGTTCAAGTTGTAGAAGTTTTGCTACATTACAGGCTAGATTTTTGCAAGAAATATTTTTTTTTTACTTTTGGCTTTGCTCTTGACAAGCAGTTAACTACCTGTAAGTGAAAATGTTTTTGGAACTGATTTCCCAACTGTGATCAGAACCATGACTGGTTGTGTAGTGTTTTACTAGAAGATACTTGCGTAGAAGAGCATTGTTAAGTGGACAAACTGCAAGTTTTGATGAAAACCTGCTAAAGGGTCTTTTGTTCCAGAATGTTTGCAGGTTAGCCTGGAATAGCCTGTTCACATTAAATTAAATTCTCTGTGAGTCACCGAACTGGACAATATCAACATGAAATCGTATTGTGTTCAGATCCCAACGGGGCTTTGTTTATAAAGACTGGTGTAAAGACAGTATCTTGGATATGTAAATATCTATCTATCTATCTATCTATCTATCTATCTATCTATCTATCTATCTATCTATCTATCTATCTATCTATCTATCTATATATCTATCTATCTATCCAATAGATAATCTCCTTGCAGTCATTATATCCATTGCTGTGGGAAAACAGATGATTCCGAACCTCTGTTTAGTATGAGCAAAAGGCAATGTTTCCAAGTTTGTAAATCTTTGAAGCTGTACCTAGAAGGACGCTAAAAAAAAAAAAAAGGACTTCCAGGAACACCTTGTCCAAAGGGTCCATCACACTACGTTATTTATAAATTAAGTAGGTTGCAGTTTACTTTGTTACACATGAACTTGATAGGACATAGAATATGAATAAAGTGGGTCACTGGGTGAATCTCAATATCCTGGTATCACATTTACCTCTTCCTCCCTAAAGCACAGGCGTCTCTCTCCTGCGCATGCAGGCAGTTCTGACTTTGGGCATGCCTGTGCTCCCAGGCTTTATCAGTTTCGTCCAACCCGCTGGCCAATCAGAAAATAGCTTCTTAATCATCACTGGATTTTTAGCTAGTTCAGACAGAGCACTTAGCATTCATGCAAAATGTCTCCACTAGTGCCAAGTCCCTAGTTCTGTTGAGCTAGTTCCTGTACATCTGTTGCTTAATTCAGTGTTTCCTCTGTGCAGCTCTTATGTTAACCCCTTGTTGCCCAGTCTGTTGTTTCCAGCCTACTCCCTTGTGCTGTTCCAGTGTTCCTCTCTGTCTGTGCATATTCCTGTGGCCCCAGTGTCACTGGTGTCTATTTCCTGGATCCCTGGTATTTGATCCCTGGCTTTACATGACCTCTTTTGCTTGCTGCCTGGCTTGACCCCGGCCTTCCTTGACAATGTCTCTGTCTTGTGATTTGGTACTGTGCATCCTCCTGCCCACTCTGGTGTGCCCAGGGACCGCAACTAGGTGGTAACCTGCATCGTGAGATCCCCACTACTAGAGGCTGTGGAGATGACCTAGTTGCCCTTTAGACTCTGCACCTTGGCCTTTCCCAGGGCTCACATCACTTTTTTGCAAGCCGTAGGGCCCCTTAGTGGTTCTGTTTCTTCCTCTGGACATGTTTGTTCCTCAAAATATAGGGTTTTAGAGTCTGTCCATTCCAGTGATTACTCCAGACATACAACCTTCTCACAGAGGGGCAACTCCTGTCTATAGCCCTGAGATCTCAAAATCAGGCCTTCTCTCTCAACCACCCATTCCCAGCACTTAAAGGTTTCTAAAAGACAGGGTCCAACCAAGTGAGAGGGCTAAAAGACCCTTCTTTAACAAGACTCATCTGTTTTCTCAAAAGGTTGGCTAGCTGATAAGACAGTCAGGACTTCCTACACCACACCCCTGAAACAGTATCTGACAAATAGGTCTGGTGTCCCTATGTCCAGAAGGCTAGAAAATATATTATTTCTGTAATCATAGTGTTATGAAAATGTATGTTTAAACCATCATCACAAACCAAGTGATGTTTCTGTATTTTGTAGTAGCTAGCAAGGTAAATCACATGAAAGGTGTTTTTGCTGCATCACATTATCAGAAAAAAGGCGAAAGAATATTAAGCAAGGAGAATGTTATATTGGGGTTGATGGGGTACAAAAGTAAGCAGATATCCCACTACTCATTGTTTTTAGATATACTGTATGGCTGCCTTCAAGTACGCTTAATAACCATTTGCAGGTCATGTTTTTATTAAACAGTTATATATTAGTTCTAATATTATTATTAAACAGTACTTATATATACTGCCAATATATCACGCAGCACTGTACAATAAATGACAGACAGATACAAACAGTGACACAGGAGGAGGAGAGGACCCTACCCAGATTAGTTTACAATTTAAGAGGTAGGGGAATAGTGTTTTTTTCCAGATTGGGAAGATTGGGATCATGTCTTTGGTAGCAGGCAAATTCACAAAAGGTTTCTAGGAAACATTACCATATACAATATCAGATGAGGGTTGCAGGGGAAAACAATTGCAAACACAGTGCTGAGGTTTGGCAGAATGGGAAACGTACCATATACAATATCAGATGAGGGTTGCACGGGAAAACAATGGCAAACACAGTGCTGAGGTTTGGCAGAATGGGAAACGTACCATATACAATATTCCTTATTCCACTGCTTGCCAGGTGACCATGCAGTTTTATAAAATGCTCTATATCTCTTGAAGAAATTTGCGTACATATGTGCCCTTAAATTTATTTCTGCGTCTGAATGCTTTAGAGCAGTTTGGCAACCTTTTTTTAACCAAAGAAGTACACTTCTATATTTGATAAGAAAAATAGATAATGTTTAATACAACTCTATACAACCAAGTTACCTTCAGAAATAATTTTAAAATAAATTATTATAGCAAAGGCGATCAAAGAAAAATAAAAAATAAAAACTGGTAGGTCTTTTTTAAAACAATTTTTATTGACTGCTGTAATAACATATAACAACACACAAAAAAAAAGATAATAAACAAAAAAAGTTACAAACATTACAAAGAAAAGTTTCATCATTCAGTTCAAACAATCCAAATAAACAGTTGAATTAAACAAGCAAGCATTCACAGTAAGTACAAAAATCAGTTGTCATCCATGAGTATTGGGGGGTCATTGTCTAAAATTCTTAAGGTATACCATGAGGTGTGTTCAAAGGTTTTCATAATTTGTACTTTTATGTAAAGAGATGGTTTTCTATATAAGATCCCCAGATTTAAAAACATTTGAAACTTTGGACTGTTTCTCTAGAAGCTTTTATCCAGGCCATTTTAAAAACAAGATACAATTTCTCTTTAAAAAGGCCTAATGTGGGTGGGTCCGGATCTATCCATTTATGTAATATTGTTTTTTTAGCCACTATGGAAACAATAGATAGCAAAGTTCTGCTTCCCCTGGTAATTCTCCCCCCATTCAAATCAGATGAACCCAGAATTGCCCATTCATACGTTGGGGGTACATTATTAGTCAATGCTGAAGTAACATAGCAGCCCACTAAACACCAAATAGTAGCTCGACCCATTATGCTATCTTAAGTGCTGGATAGCTCCCTGCCTGTTTTCACAGTCAAGCTTACCTGAGAACCTGTAGTGTAATGAACTCTGAACTCCTTGCTCCTCCCCTGACTTCCTATTTATGCTCTGCCATGAATATCCTGTTTCCAGATTATTGTGCTCCTGCCATTGTCTTGCCTTACTATTGTTACTACTACTGCTGCTGCATCGTTTCATATGCTATTTGCCTGTGTATTGACCTTTGGCTAGGGATTTACCAACTACTGCTATTGCTTACTCCTGTTAACCTGATTTACCTGGATACCGACTTTGGCTTTCTTCCTGACTACGCTTTGTCTTGCTTCTGCACCATTACAGTTGACTGTGAACTGAACCCAGAGTATTTACTTTTTTGAACCTCCTAGTTGCTACAGCAATTGGACTCTGAGCCTGTTCCCAGATTGTGACAGCCAAAATCTTTTAACACCCTGACAGTTCCAAAAAGCATGCTACAAATTTGCACATTGATGTGTTAATTTAGGACATTTACTAGTAGGATTATAACCCATTAGATTTGCACGGTGTGGAAAGATATATGCACCATGGAACATCTTCCGCTGATCTAGGAGGAAAGTGTTCCGTCCATTTCACCATACCATTTTGTTTGGTAGAATAGTCTAAAGGGATTCTAAGCATTGTATAATTTTCAGTAATTGTTTTTCTAGAAGGGTTACCCTTCAATAGGTGTCAAGTGAATTTTTCCATTCATTGAGAGATAAGGGTTTTAGAACTCTTGCGGTTGTGTTTCTTGGGCCAAATATAGTTTCTTACAATAATCTTCAAAGGTGGTTATGATTTCTCGATGCACAGTATGTACTGTATTAAAGAATAGATTTTTAATTTTCAAAATATGGCGCTTGGGGCCAAGGGGATTAGCCAAACTGGACAATAAACTACCAATTTTGTTTCCCCACCTATAGAACTTATGTTTAGTATAGTATCTATAGTAGTTGCTGAAACTACTTCCTGAGAGAGCCTATTCCACATTTTCACATACCTTACAGTGAAGAATCCCTTCCTTATCCAGACGCAAAGAGTGCCCTCTTGTTCTTTGTAAAGATCTCAAAGTGAATAATTGGGAAGAGAGTTCTCTGTATTGACCATTTATATATTTAAACAGGGTGATTAAATCCTCCCTTAAACGTCTCTTTTCGAGGAAGAACAGATTCAGTTCAGCTAATCTCTCCTCATAGCTGAGCTCCTCCATTCCTTTTATTAGTTTAGTTGCCCTTCTCTGTACTCTCTCCAATTCCACAATATCCTTTTTGTGAACTGGTGCCCAAAACTGGACCAATGCTTTGTACAGGGGCAGGATTATCTCTCGATCTCTGTAGTCTATTCCTCTTTTTAATAATTTTTATAACTTCAAAACAAAAACAAAAAAAGAATAATACCAAACATACAAAAACTAATTATAATATTGTGAACTTACATTTCAAATACTGTTGGAATGTGCAACATGGATGGCATGAAATTAGCACTCATATGCAAACTGGCTGTTGGTGGAACCTGTTGGGGGTTGACTCTGAAAAGCCTCTGGGAATGACAGTAGGAGGTTGAGATAACACCTCTGTGAGCAGGAATATCCTGACAGGTGTGTAAACATCACTGGTATTGGATGACATCATGGAAGCCAGGACCAACTCAAAAAACTTCCCCTCAATACAGCAGCACCACCTACTGGAGAATATCAGCGGACACCTGGGAGCAGGGTGTTTCCAGAATTGGGAGGATACCTGAGTAAGGGGTGGATGCATGTATGTGACTGGATGTGGCCAGGGGTCCTGGAGATGTATAAAAAGGGGCAACTGCCCCAAATCTCTCTCAAAGGTGCAGGGTACAGAGGACGTACTCTTTGCGTACTGTATCATTTTACTTTATCTATATGTGATTATTATTTAGCTTAACTGGAATAATTATTGATTACTTAATTCTGTGTTCTTTGTTAATAAATATCTTGTTATTTAAGATCTGTGTGATTATTAAGCTAATAGAGACAGTGAAGATACTGTCTTTCAAGAAAAGGAATAAGGGAAACAGGAATATTTTCTTACAAATACTATTACAAAATTAAACATATAAAAAACATTCCCGGACCCCTGAAGATTGGCTTGATATCTGGGAGGCAGCTCATAAAAGCTCTATCTGTGCCCTGTATAAAGAAAATTTGTACAAAATTGTGCTTCGGTGGTATCACACACCGACGGTGCTTCACCGTTTGTTCTCTAATGTGGATCCTATGTGTTGGAGGTGTGGTACCCACGAAGGTACATTAGAACATATATTCTGGTTCTGTCCTCTTATCCAGCCATATTGGTCACAAGTTAATGATTTGATATCAGCGGTGACTCAGGAACATATGACATTGGACCCCCTTTACCATCTTCTAGGGCGACCTCTCTTAACTATGCCAAAAACATCCCATAAACTGATATCCCATATTTTGGTTGCAGCGCGCACACAGCCTCCAGATGGAAATCGAAGTCTCCGCCTTCTCTGGAGAATCTTTACACACGAATACATGAGATCCGCCTTATGGAGTATCTTACGGCAATTATTAGAGACACGATGGCCAAATTTGAGTCGATTTGGGAGGCGTGGGATCATTATTATGCAAATCTGTGTGGCTGATGTTTGTGGGGCCCCTATTTCTTAACTGTGTAATGCCTTCCGGCTCAGGTTTTACCTGTTCCCCCCTTACACCTTCAGAGATTTACAAACTAAAAAAAAACATTCCCAGTAATAATACCATCAGTATCAACAACCCTTCTTGTTTACCCAATAACATCTAATAATAAACCAGCAGATAGTAGGAATTTACCTCTACTCCCTAATAAATTATTTTCTATTTTCTGTCACCCACGTTGAATATTTAAAGTGATTGTACATTTCCATTTTTTCAGAGTTATCCAACAATTTATCAATAAATATATGCCATACATTTAAAAACTTACTGCTTCAAACCTTTCAGTGGTAAACACTTTTTTTGAGAGCCATAATTACATTTTGTACTGTTGGAATGGCTAGCTGAATCCATTCTGTCAGTATCATGCGCTTAGCTACCAACAAGCAGATTGTAATCCATTCCTTATTTTCCAGTCTCTTATCTGGGAAAATCACATTCTCCCAATATCCAAATAAACACAAAATAGGAAATAGCGGTATATTTTGTTTTGTAGTATCATTAATAAAATTAACTACCTCCTTCCAAAATTTTAATATAGACGGGCAGCTCCATAAACTGTGTATTAAAGTAATACTTTCTGTCTTACATTTCGAACAATAGGATCTGGATAATTTCCCCCGTGTTTGATATAGGAATCCTAGTAAATTTATATGTCCAATGTATCAATTTGAATTGCGTTTCCCTCCAATTCTCGTTAATCACATATTTCTGTACCACTATATACCCCTGTAATATATGATCAACCAGATCCGGGACTAGGAATTTCTTTGCCAATTGCTTTCGTTTGTTGAAGACAGTGGTTTCAAAAATACTCCTTGGCAGAACTGGTAGTGGACTTAATAGGCAAAGTGTCAAAGAGATTCTTAAGTAAAGGGTGTGATTGCAAGTATGATACCATCAAAGTATTATAATAATTACATATTTGTAAAAAGTATAGTGGGTGTATCGTCCAAGCTGGACGGCAGACTTCTCGCCATGTTAATATTGTATCTCTTATTGATATATTGTTTTTACCTTCTTTTGGAAGATCGTGACTAGAGATGAGCGAATTTCTCAAAAATTTGATTCGGCCGGATCGCCGAATTTTCCTTAGGTTTCGATCCAAATTTATTTACTGCGTAAAAAAATATCTATTTCCAGCCTGCAGAGAGCCTTGATAGTGGTGTAGAACACTGTGCCTTGCAGTAACACGCATAGGGAGTCTGCTGTGGTAGTGAAATAATACTGTGAGTCAGTATGACATGCAGATGACAGGCGTCGCTATTAGAATCACTGCACACTTCAATTATTCAGGCAGTCACGGGGCCAAAGTGACTCAAGTATGAACTCAGCCTTACAGGTCCATGTTAGCGCCAAGAAGAAGCGCACTCCTTTTACACCCTGGTCAGCTGATTCCACAAAGATGTCTACAGAACCTGTTCTAATAACCGCTTTACAAGTGGAGCCCCCTGACAGAGTGGAGAGGGTGTCAGCACTAAGTTTGTGTTGACGTCACTGATTATTTTGCCCTTTCTCTGATCCATCAGAACAGTAACCCACAAAAAACGGATCCTGTCTGTGGAGCATCTGCCTTCACTAGGTCAGCATTTGCTCAATAATCCATCAGTATTGCTAATGCCAAAACAAACAGGAGTGGATCCAAAACAGAGATGACACGTGAATGGAATATTTGGATGTCTTCTGTGTTTTGTACCCACTCCTGCTTTTGGCTACCAAATCATAGGCCAATTCTGATGGGACCATACAGGCCTTACAGCTGCTACACAGACAGGATCCGTTGTGCCTCTCTTTTTTCCTTCCTTCTGACAGATCAGAAGAAGGGTCAAATAAATAGTGATGTCATCCAGGCCAAAAAGGCAAAAAAGTGGCCCAGTCATGGAGTGGGGAGAGTGGGAGAACAGCTTGAGAAGTCCACAGAGTGGCATAATGACATAGTGGTGAGGTGGAAGTAGCATGAGGAAACCACAGAGTGGCCCAATGACAAAGTCTTGAGGTGGCGGCAGCATCAGGAGGCCACAGAATGGCACAATGACAGTGTGGAGGTGGCAGCAGCATCAGGAGGCCACAGAATGGCACAATGACAGTGTGGAGGTGGCAGCAGCATCAGGAGGCCACAGAGTGGCACAATGACAGAGTCTGGAGGTGGCGGCAGCAGCAGCATAAGGAGGAGACCACACACAGAGTGGCACAATGACAGAGTCTGGAGTTGGTAACAGCATCAGGAGGCCACAGAGTGGCACAATGACAGAGTCTAGAGGTGGCAGCAGCATGAGTAGGCCACAGAGTAGCATAATGACATAGTGTGGAGGTGGTGGCAGCATCAGGAGGCCACAGAGTGGCACAATGACAGAGTGTGGAATTGGCATCAGCGACAGCATCGGGGGGCTACAGAGTGGCACAATGACAGAGTCTGGAGGTGGCAGTAGCATCAGGAGGGTACCACAGATTGGCAAGGTGACATAGTGTGGAGATGGCAGCAGCATCAGGAGTATACCACAGAGTGGCAAGGTGAAATAGTGTGGAGATGGCAGCAGCAGCATCAGGAGACCACAAAGTGACCCGGTGACAGAGTGGGGCGGTGGGTGGCAATACCAGTACCCGCTGACGAAGGTGGCTGAAAGAAGGAGCACTTGGCATCTGATGTGTGGCATCAGGTGGGGACTTGACTTCGAGGGGCTCTCGCTTCTGGCTCCAAGTGGACGCCAGGTGCGACCCACTCTGAGGACAGTGACAGGTGGGGAGTTTGACTGGGGCGGTACACTTGTTAAACGGTAACGCAGGTGTCCTAAGGCAAGCTCAGGGAGGACAGAAACCTCATGTAGAGCAAGAAGAGCGAAAGTTCGCTTGATCTTGATTTTCAGTCTCAATACAGACCGTGAAAGGGGGGGTCTCTTGGGTTAGGAGCAGGAGGTGTCAGAAAATTTACTACAGGGATAACTGGCCACAGATTGGCACAATGGCAGAGCCTGGAGGTGGCTGCAGCATCAGGAGGCTACAGAGTGGCACAATGAGAGAGTCTGGAGGTGGCAGCAGCATCAGGATTTTCAGTCTGAATACAGACCATGAAAGTGGGGCCTCTTGATCCTTCTTACTTTTGGGTTAGGGGCAGGACGTGTCAGAAAATTTACCACAGGGATAGCTGGCCACAGAGTGGCACAACAGGACGTGTCAGAAAATTTACCACAGGGATAGCTGGCCACAGAGTGGCACAATGGCAGAGTCTGGAGGTGGCGGCAGCATCAGGAGGCTACAGAGTGGCACAAAGACAGAGTCTGGAGGTGGCGGCAGCATCAGGAGGCTACAGAGTGGCACAATGACAGAGTCTGGAGGTGGCGGCAGCATCAGGAGGATACCACAGAGTGGCAAGGTGAAATAGTGTGGAGACGGCAGCAGCAGCATCAGGAGACCACAAAGATACCGGGTGACAGAGTGGGGCGATGGGTGGCAATACCAGTACCTGCTGACGAAGGTGGGTGAAAGAAGGAGCACTTGGTATCTGATGTGTGGCATCAGGCGGGGACTTGACTCAGAGGGGCTCTCGCTTCTGGCTCCAAATGCCCAGCGCACGCCGGGTGCGACCCGCTTTGAGGACAGTGACAGGTTGGGAGTTTGAGGCGGTACACCTGTTAAACGGTAACGCAGGTGTCCTAAGGCAAGCTCAGGGAAGACAGAAACCTCCCGTGGAGCAGAAGAACAAAAGCTCGCTTGATCTTGATTTTCAGTCTGAATAGAGACCATGAAAGTGGGGCCTTGATCCTTCCTACTTTTGGGTTAGGAGCAGGAGGTGTCAGAAAATTTACCACAGGGATAACTGGCCACAGAGTGGCCCAATGGCAGAGTCTGGAAGTGGCAGCAGCATCAGGAGGCTACAGAGTGGCACAATGACAGAGTCTGGAGGTG
Organism: Pyxicephalus adspersus; assembly: GCF_032062135.1. Lineage (NCBI taxonomy): Eukaryota > Metazoa > Chordata > Amphibia > Anura > Pyxicephalidae > Pyxicephalus > Pyxicephalus adspersus. The sequence goes on from NC_092863.1 coordinate 26,128,853, forward strand.
GAGGCAGCATCCGGAGGCTACAGAGTGGCACAATGACAAGAGTCTGAAGGTGGCAGCAGCATCAGGATTTTATAAATGAATACAGACAGTGAAAGTGGGGCCTCTTGATCCTTCCTACTTATGGATTAGGAGCAGGAGGTGTCAGAAAATTTACCACAGGGATAACTGGCCACAGAGTGGCACAATGGCCGAGTCCGGAGTTGGCGACAGCATCAGGAGGTTACAGAGTGGCACAATGACAGAGTGTGGAGGTGGCAGCAGCATGAGTCAACCACAGAGTGGCACAATGACAGAGTGTGGAGTTGGTGGCAGCATGAGTAGGCCACAGAGTGGCACAATGACAGAGTGTGGAGGTGGCGACAGCATCAGGAGACCACAGAGTGGCACAATGACACAGTGTGGAGGTGGCGGCAGCATCAGGAGGCCACAGAGTGGCAAAAGGACATAGCATGGAGGTGGCGGCAGCATCAGGAGGCCACAGAGTGGCAC
>NC_092863.1:26130321-26189694 GCF_032062135.1 Pyxicephalus adspersus
GCAGCATCAGGAGACCACAGAGCGGCAAGGTGACATAGTGTGGAGAATGCAGCAGCAGCATCAGGAGACCACAGAGCAGCAAGGTGACATAGTGTTGAGATGGCAGATACACAAAACACCCGCTCTGATGCCACACTACTCGCCAGGCAGGACAGCTTTTCCAGGGCAAACTCGGTCAGTTGCGGCCACAAATCCAGTTTGGCTGCCAAGTAGTCCAGCGGATCTTCAATGATGGCTGGCAAGGTGCACTCCAAGTATGCCACCACCTGCTGGTTCAGGTTGTGCTCTGTGTCTAGCTACTGGTCTGTATTTTCTTCACTATGCTCTGTAGTAGTTCAGTTTGTCCTCCCTCTCAGTGGGTCTAAAAAAGGCCCCCATTTTGGACCGGTAGCGAGGGTCCAACAAGGTGGAAAACCAGAAGTCCTCCCTCTGCTGAATGGTGACAATTCAGATGTCACTGCGCAAGCGAGCATGCAGCGGGCCATTTCTGCAAGTGACCCTGAGGGACTCCGTGCTTCCATCTCCACTGCATACTGCCATGGTGTGTCTGGGTCCTCTGCCTCGTCTTCCTTATCTCCCTCCTGCTCCTCTGGCTGCTCCTGCTCCTCCTCTCCTGTCACCTGAGTAGAAAAACCACCCATTTCGCTAAACATTGCCTTTGACCCAATGTCCTCCTCCTCCAGTTCTGCCCCAACAGGGCTCATGTGGCCGTGAGATCTAGGCGCCATGTCTCCAGTCCCCTGACCAGCCAGATTTACCAGCATCTGTTCCAGGTCATGAAGTAGTGGGATGACGTTGTTCATCCCGTAGTCCTGGCGACTGACAAATAACATGGTCTCCTCAAAGGGCCGGAGCAAACGGCAGGTGTCACGCATGAGCTGCCATTGGCTGACATCAAAGTTACACATGAGAGTACTCCTATCCACTTGGATCATCAAGAATTCGTTGATGGCCTTTCTCTGTTCGAATAGTCGGTCCAACATATGGAGGGTGGAATTCCAACGGGTGGAAACGTCACATATCAGCCTATGTTGCGGGATGCCGTTCCGCCGCTGCAGCTCAAGGAGGGTGTGCTTTGCGGTGTACAAATTGCTGAAGTGCATGCAAATTTTCCTGGCCATTTTTATGATGTCTTGCAGATGGGTGGAAGACTTTAGGAACAGCTTGACAACCAGATTGAACATGTGTGCCATTCAGGGTTCATGGCTCAGCCTTCCTTGACGCAGCACAGACTCAATGTTCTTCCCGTTGTCGGTCACCAATGTTACGATTTTGAGTTGTCGCGGCGAAAGCCATGATTCGATCTCTTGATGAATCACACGGAGCAGTTCCTCCCCTGTGTGACTCCGTTCCCCCAGGCAAACCAGGTGCAGAGCAGCGTGATACCGCCGTGCCCTGCACATGTGGTATGCTGCAGGGGCCCTGTGAATTGTCCCTGCAGTGGAAGCTGAGGACACAGTGGAGGTTGAGGAGGCAGAGGCGGAGGTTGTTGCAGGACCAGCGGCGTGAGAACGTGGAGGCGGAAGCGGTGTTACCTGACCAAGTTGCTGGTGCAGCTGTGCAGGAATCACATTCACCCAGTGGGGCATAAAGGACATGTATTGTCCCTAACCGTAGTTACAGCTGCACACGTCGGCGCTGCCGTGCACTTTGGCAGACACCAACAGGCTCAAGGACTGGCCCACCTTCTATTCTACATATCTGTGCAGGGCTGGTACTCCCTTTTTTGCAAAGAAATGACGGCTTGGGACTCTCCACCTCGGCTCAGCACAAGCCATCAGTTCTCTGAAAGGTGCAGAGTCAACCACTTGGAAAAGGAGGGACTGCAGCACCAGCAACTTGGTTGTCTCTTGGCAATACTGTTGTCTCTTGGCAATCGCTTCGGTGATTGCTGACGGAATCACTGCTGCCACCCTGCTGACTACCAGCCATTAGTCAGCTGACTGATTAGTAGCTGACTACCACCTTGCTGGCTCAGCTGCTGCCTCACGGGCAAGCTGCCACCCTCTTCTCCTGATGATGATGAAGCCCCTTTTTCACCCGGCTCCCAAGTGCGATCGGCTTCATCATCATCGAGTAGTGTATGCACGTCCCTGATGTCCTCCTTAATGGTCTCTGGGTCAGGAGCCTGAGCGCTCACAACACCACTGTTAGCCCTGCAGGTCGTGCCGGCGCCGCTGCTCCTAATTGCAGGCACAGGCACCGGGTCCTATCTTTCAGGTAGAGTAAACCCCAGTACATGTGTTCCATGCCAGGGTTTCCTTCCTGCTGGAGACTTGCACTGGTGTTTGAGCTGGCGTGGGTGTGTCTCTCTTCATCCATGAGGCAACACATACACGTCTCTGTTTCTACAGCCTATGGCTGGAGCTCTGCTAGTATTTAAAGGCACTTCCCACTACAGGAAGTTGCCTGAGCAATCTCATGGTCTTAGCTTGTCTAACTCCAAGTGCAGAGGTTCCTTTCTGTGTACCGGACCTTGCTTATCAAACCTTTGGACTTTGCCTGTTTGCCGCCTGACCTCAGATTTTGTGTATGGACTTCTGCCTGATTGCCGCCTGATTTTGACCTCGGATCTTGTTCATGGACTTTGTTTAATGACTACCTCTCCTATACCTTCTTGGCCACGCAAGCCCCTCGTTGCTTGCACCGAGTACCCTGACTCCTGTAGTCAGCTGCCACTGACTGGGGGATTGCTCTGGAGTGGCACCTGGCAGCTTCCCTGCGGCCCAAGCCTGATCTCACCATCAGAGGCTCTAGTGAAGACCTGGTAGCGGCTTAGTCACGCCCCTTTGGACCATACCCAGTCAGTGGCACAGTGGGTCCACACCTGCTTGCATTACTGTTTGCTCAGGCCATGTACTCCGCTGATCCGAATCTTCCCAGTACCATCAAGTTACGCCACGAGTTGGCTCAGCAGCATGAGCGTCAGGATCAAATATTGTCCTATCTACGCAATATGAATATGCGCTTGAATGATTTGACATATGCCAACCCAGCGCCATCAAGCTTCTGTGCTCCAACTTATTCAGTTCCTGCCCCGACACCTTCCTATGTACTAGGTTCTGGACCGCATCTTGCAGCTCCTCCACGTTTCAATAGTGACCCTAAGCAGTGCTGGGGTTTCATAAATCAATGTACTGTTCATTTTGAACTTTTACCTCACCAATTTGCCTTTGACCAAGCCAAAGTAGGTTTTTTGATGTCACAACTTACTGGGGAGGCACTGGCCTGGATCAATCCCCTCTGGGAGAGGAACGACCCAATTATAATGAACCTACAAGCTTTCCTAGAGGCCTTCCGCAAGGTGTTTGATGACCCCGTGGCACCGCTTCTGCCACATCCTCCCTGCTGCGGTTGCGTCAAGGAAAGCAGTCACTGGGCCGGTACGCAGTCCAGTTCCGTACGTTAGCCTCGGAACTCGGCTGGAATAATGAGGCACTTGTGGCCACTTTTTGGGAGGGGCTCTTTGGGAGAATTAAAGATGAATTGGCCGGCCGGGACGTTCCCTCCTCCCTGGATGACCTCATCTCCCTGGCTACTCGAATTGATTTACGGTTCCAGGAATGCGCCAAAGAGGTGTCACGTGAAGCGGGTCCCTGTCATCTGGCATTTTCACCTCCACAAGCTACTAACCCACCACCTCCCATGGTGTCGATAGTTCCAGAACCCATGCAGGTTGATCGGGTTAGGCTGTCGGAACAGGAGCGCCATAACCGCCGTTCTAAAGGACTTTGTTTCTATTGTGGTAGTTCTGGTAGCTCCGCACTTGTCCCCTGAAGCCGGGAAACTTCTGAGCCTAGGGTCCGTGGGAGAGGCGGCCCTAGGTGTAGGTAATTCCTCTTCTCCTCTGACTCTGCCAATAACCTTGTCATTAGGCGATTTACTGAGATGTCGCTTCTGGATTCTGGAGCAGCAGGGAACTTCCTGCAACAATGCCTAGTGGATCGTTATCAGATACCCGTTCATCGCCTACAGAGGCCTCTGACTATATCGTCTGTTGATGGAAAGGCTCTGTCTGAGTCCATACACTTCATCACGGAACTTGTAAAATTACAGGTGGGAACACTTCATTCTGAAGAAATTGCGTTCCTGGTTCTGTCAAGTCTGTCGCATCCTCTCCTCTTGGGACTTCCGTGGCTACGTGTTCATGAACCTGTCCTTGACTGGAGGTCCGGAGAGGTGCTGCGTTGGGGACCATCCTGTCATAAAAAATGTCTCCTTTCTGTCCAGCCTCCTCGGTCAACGCAGGTACCACCCAATCTCCAGGGTCTGCCGGCAGCCTATCATGCTTATATGGATGTCTTTGATAAAAAGTAGTCTGAAATGCTACCCCCCCACAGGTCGTATGACTGTCCTATTGACTTGGTCCCGGGCTCCTCGCCTCCTCGTGGGCACATCTACCCCCTTTCACCAGCAGAGACTCAAGCCATGTCCGAGTATATCAAAGAGAACCTTGACAGAGGATTTATCTGCAAATCTTCCTCTCCGGCTGGTGCAGGTGGCTCCCTACGTCCTTGCATCGACTACAGGGGTCTTAACAAGATAAAAGTAAAGAATAAGTACCCGCTTCCCCTAATCCCTGAGTTGTTTGATCGCCTTGGGGAGCTAAAGTTTTTTCCAAATTAGACCTACGTGGGGCCTACAATCTGATTAGGATTCGCCAAGGGGATGAGTGGAAGACTGCCTTCAATACCCGTGACGGTCACTATGAATACCTGGTAATGCCCTTTGGACTAAGCAATGCCCCTGCAGTATTCCAGGAGTTTGTTAACGACATCTTCAGAGACTTGCTATATTCCTGTTTTGTAGTGTATCTTGATGATATTCTTGTTTTTTCTCCAGACCTGGCTACTCACTGGAAGCAGGTTCGTTTGGTCCTTCAAAGATTAAGGCAAAATCGTCTGTATGCCAAGTTCGAGAAATGTTCCTTTGAGATATCCTCTATTCCATTCCTAGGATATATAATATCCGACACTGGTCTGCAGATAGATCCTGAGAAGCTGTCAGCAATTTTAAAGTGGCGTTATCCTTCAGGTTTAAAAGCAATCCAGCGATTCCTGGTATTCGCCAACTACTATCGCCAGTTCATACCGCACTTCTCATCCTTGACTCCTCCCATCTCCGCTTTGACCCGTAAGGGAGCAAACCCTAAGAATTGGACAGCAGAGGCTGAATCAGCCTTCCAAACTTTGAAACAGGCCTTCTCTGCGGCTCAGGTTCTCCATCGCCCTGATGCTAACAAGCAATTCTTCTTGGAGGTGGATGCATCGTCTCTTGGAGCGGGGGCGGTGCTTTCACAAAAATCTTCTTCCGGTAAGATGGTGCTCTGTGGCTTTTTCTCCAGGGCCTTCTCAGCTCTGGAGCCTAACTACTCAATTGAAAACAGGAAGTTATTGGCCATAAAAATGGCACTAGAGGAATGGCGTTACCTTCTCAAGGGGGCATCTCATCCGGTGGTGATCTACACCGACCACAAAAATTTGACTTATTTGCAGTCTGCACAAAGACTGAATCCTCGTAAAGCTAGATGGTCCTTATTCTTTGCATGTTTTAATTTTGTTCTCCATTTTCATGCCGCAGAGAAGAATATCAAAGCAGATGCTCTCTCAAGGTCCTTTGATACTACTGATCGAGAGGAGGAACCTCAACACATCATTGATCCCGCAAAAATTGCTGTATGCCCTGTCAAGTTTTCTGAGACTCCACCCGGAAAGACTTTTGTTGCACGGAACCTCAGGAAGCGAATTCTAGTCTGGGGTCATTCCTCAAAAATTGCAGGTCATGCCGGACAACGAAAGACTTTCAAACTTATTTCTCAACGTTACTGGTGGCCAACCATACAGCAAAACATTCAAGAGCTCGTCACTGCCTGTCCGTCATGCGCACAGTATAAAACCTCCAAGCAACGTCCTGCGGGCCTCTTGCTTCCCCTGCCCGTTCCTGAGGCTCCTTGGCAGCAGATAGCCATGGATTTTATTACTGATCTACCCTTGTCCTCTGGGTGTTCTTTGATCTCGGTAGTGGTGGATCATTTCTCCAAAATGGCGCACTTCGTTCCTCTGCCTGGTCTTCCTTCCTTCTGCTTCTCAGCTGGCCAAAAAAATTTTTGAACATATTTTTTGTCTCCATGGTTTTCCCCACCGTATTGTGTCACATAGAGGTGTACAGTTCACGTCTAAGTTTTGGAGAGCTCTTTGTAATCTCTTGAATGTGTCTCTGGACTTTTCTTCAGCTTATCACCCACAGTCAACGGTCAAGTGGAACGTGTCAACCAAATCCTGATCAGTTTTCTACGACATTTCATCAACCTCCATCATGATAACTGGGTTGAGTTATTACCTTGGGCTGAGTTTTCGTACAATAATCATGTCAGGGAATCTTCCAAGAAATCCACATTTTTTATTGTTTATGGCCAACAACCAAATATCCCACTCCCGGTGTCCTCTTCTTCCGGGAACCCTGCCGCAGAGGCTACCACAAGAGAATTCCCTGAAATCTGGGAGGAGACTAGGGGAGCTCTTAAGGAAGCTTCTGTCCGCATAAAGAAATCCGCAGATAGGAGACGTAGAGTTTCTCCTAAGTTTCGTCCTGGTGATAAAGTCTGTCTCCCCTCAAAATACATCCGGCTCAAAATACCCTCTTACAAATTGGGTCCACGCTTCATCGGTCCTTTTGAAATTCTGGAACAATTCAATGACGTTTCCTACAAACTTAAGCTGCCAGCCTCACTCCGGGTACCGAATTCCTTCCATGTCTCCCTGCTGAAGCCCGTCATCCTGAATCGTTTTGTCAAGAGACCTGTCACAGCTCCCGTAGCGGTCAGTGATGAGAACGTCTATGAGGTAAAGGCCATTCTGGGGATGAAGAAGAGTAGAGGGAGAACCCTGTTTCTGGTTGATTGGAAGGGGTTTGGTCCTGATAGAGATCTTGGGAACCCAGAGAGAACATCAATGCGGCCAGTCTTTTGAAAAAATTCTTGTCCAGGACCAGGCCTGAGGAGAGGGGGGGTACTGTTAGCCCTGCAGGTCCTGCCGGCACCGCTGCTCCTAATTGCAGGCATGGGCCCCGGGTCCTATTTTTCAGGTAGAGTAACCCCAGTACATGTGTTCCATGCCAGAGTTTCCTTCCGGCTGGAGACTTGCACTGGTGTTTGAGCTGGCGTGGGTGTGTCTCTCTTCATCCATGAGGCAACACATACACGCCTTCTGTTTCTACAGCCTATGGTTGGAGCTCCGCTAGTATTTAAAGACACTTCCCACTACAGGAAGTTGCCTGAGCAATCTCATGGTCTTAGCTTGTCTAACTCTGTCTGCCTTTCTGTGTACCGGACCTTGCTTATCAAACCCTTTGACTTTGCCTGTTTGCCGCCTGACCCTGACCTCAGATTTTGTGTATGGACTTCTGCCTGATTGCCGCCTGACTTTGACCTCAGATCTTGTTCATGGACTTTGTTTATTTACTACCTCTCCTATACCTTCTTGGCCACGCAAGCTCCTCGATGCTTGCACCGAGTACCCTGACTCCTGTAGTCAGCTGCCACTGACTCAGGGATTGCTCTGGAGTGGCACCTGGCAGCTACCCTGCGGCCCAAGCCTATCCTCACCATCAGAGGCTCTAGTGAAGACCTGGTAGCAGCTTGGTTACGCCCCTTTGGAGCATACCCAGTCAGTGGCACAGTGGGTCCACACCCGCTTGCATTACAACCACCTCCCACGCCACTCTCCTCATCACTACTTGCCCGGATTGCGGAGAAAGCGGCGGATGTCACCTCCAGATCTTGGCTGGGCAGTAGCTGCTGACTATCCTCTACTAGCTCGTCCTCGCTGTATAGTGGAGCTGAGCCCACAGCATACAATACTAAGTTGAGGACAGGTGAGGGCACATGCCAACTAAGGGTTGTGTCTAACGAACCCACCGACTGTTGGCTGGGGGTGTCTGATGTCACTTGGGATGAAGTGGATGACCGAGTTAACCAATCAAGAATCGCTGGGTTGCTGGTCAAGACACGACCGCTAGATGACACTGAGAGCTCAGGCCTCTCGCTTCGACTCCTGCTGACACGCCCCCTTACTCTGCTGTGACCTCTGCCTGCGCAGAAACATTTAGGCCTCTGCCACTCTGTAATTTGCCTGCCACTTCTCTGTCTGACATACTTTTACTTGAACTAAATAAATTGAAAGCAAATTAAAACACACCTAAAAGCGACAAATATATTTTTATTTTTGTACAGAAATAGGCCACTAAACGCTTTTACCACAAATAACTGCAACAGTGAACTGCGTATATATTTTTCTTTTTGTACTCAAATACGTCACTAAATACTTTCACCACATATAACTGCAGAAGTGAACTGAGAATATAACTGCAACAGTGAAGTGCGTGTATATTTTTCTGGATATATAAATTGATGGAATGACAGAGCTGTATAATGGCTATTTAGATCCCCAAATAATCTTTCCCTGCACTTGTATATCGCTTTTCTAGCACTGTCCATAGCGCCTTCTGACATCTCTCCCTGCACTAAGTTGTGTGAAATGAATCCTCCCTATCCGTTCCCTGCACTTACAAATTGTTTTTTGAGGTTTTTTTTTAACACAATCAGGTTTCTCCTGATCTCTCCCTAGCACCTGCACACGTCCTCCCTGCACTCAGAACGCTGTAAAATGTCTTAATCCAAGATGGCTGAGGCTTTTTAAAGGGGTGTGATATCACAGGGCTGGCTGGCTGCTGACTGGCTGCATGCATGGCATTATGGGTCATCCCGCCTTCCCAGAGTTCCTTGCCCCATGTCCTCATACGTGTAGCTGCCATTTTAGAAAAAATTGCGTTTCGTTTCAACGAATGGCGAGGAAATTTGGATTTGTTGTGAATCTAATTTTTTCTGAAATTCCGATCGAATTCCACTTCGTCAGCTTCGATTCGCTCATCTCTAATCGTGACCCATGGGTCAACTAAATTTAAAATTATAACTAAAATGTCTGGAGGAGCCTAATAACCAATCTACAATGTATCATGTTAAACAAGCCAAATTATATAACCTCACTTCTGGAAAATTCGCTCCTCCCTCCTCTTTTTGCAAACACAGTTTAGATAGAGATATCCTTGCCCGTTTCCCCTGCCACAGGAATTTGGTAAATGCTGCGTTTAGAATTTTTACATCCTTATGTTTTAGTAGTAATGGTATAATCTTCATAGGATACAATAATCTCCAAAATTATGTCATTTTAACCAACTGACATCTTCCAAAGAGAGAAAGAGGAAGCTTTTTCCATGAGTTTAATTCTCGTATTACCTTTTGAACCAACGGTGGATAATTTAGTTGATACAGTGTGGAGGGTAATTTACCTATCTTAATCCCCAGATAAGTAAGAAATTAATTTGTTATCATAAATGGAGTATTTTCCATCCATTTCCAATCCTGAAATTGCACTAAAACCTGAAAATAATTCCTGGATACCTATCATATCTGTAGAAGGATTTGCAGTGAATAATAAAATATCATCAGCGAAATAGGCAGTTTTAACTCTTTGTTACCTATTTTCACTGCCTGAAATTCATTAGATAATTCAATGGTCCTTATTAGGGGGTTCAAGCGCTAAATTAAACAACAAGGGTCACAAAGGGCAGCCTTGTTTTGTACCCCTATGTAGTTCAAACAAATTTGATAAAACACCTGTTGTGTGTACTCTAGCTATAGGTGCCTCATACATATTACAGAGCATGTCAAAGAAAGTACCTTTCATTCCAATATGTCTTAGGACCTTAAAAAGCCATTGCATGTTGACATTATCGAATGTTTTTTCAGCATATATTCCTATCACTGCTATATCAAGATCAGGATGTACCTCTGCCTTTTCCAACACAGCCAATACCGTTCGTATATTTGTTGTCTCTGATCTTCCACAAACAAATTGTACTTGAGAGGGAGATATTAAGTCTGGGAGTAAATGAGCAAGTCTTTCAGCTAGGATTTTTGATAGGATCTTGGCATCCACAATAATTAGAGATATCAGCCGATATGACCCTGAATACTTGAAAAGAACCTTTAGGACCCTGAAAAGAATCTTTTTCTTTTTTCGGTATTACTTTCATATAAGATTCTTTCCCAGAGGGAAAATATTTTCCTGTTTTCATCATATATTTAAAAAGAGTATGTAAAATAGGCACTAACTCCTCCTTCATCATTTTGTAGAATTCGATGTTATATCCGTCTGGACCTGCCGCCTTTCTGTTAGTCATATTGTCACACTTACCTGTTCCTCACTAAAGCACAGGCATCTCTCCCCTGCGCATGCGGGCAGTTCTGATGCTGGGCGTGCCTCTGTTTCCAAGCTTTATCAACTCCATCCATGCCGCTGGCCAATCAAAAAATATCTAGCTCCATTTTGTTTTCGTGCAACAAGTCGTGTCTCCTTTGTGTCTCCATTGTGCTGAGCCCTTAGTTCTGGGAACTAGTTCCTGTACACCTGGGGCTTAATCCAGTGTTTCCTGTGTCCAGCTCCTGTGTTAACTTTTCGTTATCCAGTTTGTTGGTTCCCAGCCAACTTCCCTGTGCTGTTCCTGTGTTCCTGTCTGCCTGTGGATATCCCTGCATCACCTTTACCTCCTGCTTTTTCCAGTGTCCCCTGTGTTCCCTGTGCCCGCAGTGGCCTGTGTGTCATTGCTGTCTGTCTCCTGGATCCCTGGCTATTGACCCCTGGCGTGTGACCTGACCTCTCCTGCTTGCTGCCTGTCTCGACCCCGGCTTCCATTGACTATCTTTCTGCTTAGTGATTTGGTACCGTGCTTTGCCCACCTCGGTGTGCCCAAGAATCGCAACCTGGCTGTAACCAGCGAGGCAACATCCTCACTATCAGAGGCTCTGGAGAAAACCTGGTTACTGCTTAGACTCTGCACCTTTGCCCTTCCCAGGGCTCACACCACCTCCGTGCAAGCCATAGGGCCCCTAGTGGTCCTGTCTCTCTGTGCGTGACACATATTTGAAAGTGTGTTTTTTTATATCATTAGAGTGGTGTGTGTTGGATATCTCTATATTTTGATTGTGCCTAACTCTGGTTTATATAAAGGCAATTAAAAAAAAACAGAGAAAGATAGAGTTTTCGGCACAAATATAGAAATTATAATTTGTAGTACAAGTTTACTTACAAAATTATGAAAGAATGAACTGTTCTCCTATGATCTATACAGGATTTGATCAATTTTCACACAAAGTTACAAACAAAAAACAATTACAACCTTTTTCCTGTATGTCACAATAGTTTCTTGCCATATATACAAAGTTTTGTTCAGGACTGCTGTGGCACTATACAGGTTTCAGCTAATATTAAACAAATATACATCACCATACAATGGTTAAGTAGGTATGAACAGATTGATATCAACGGTAGTACCCTACGCGTTTCGCCATAGTGGGCTTCCTCAGGGGTAGTGATAGGTCAATAAAAAGTTCTCTATGTATACATACGGGGTTCAGGTGATCTAAATTTACAAACATAATGTAGGGGTTCAATACACTGCAATGTTCAACATTACAAAAATCATATATTTCATCCAATTTTGTTCAAATAGTAGAATTATTAGGGAATAACACCAATAGTATAATAATTTAGTGAAATAGAAACAGATGAAACTAACTTTTAGAAAGATATACTACATACATAGATTATATATGAGTAATGGCTCAAATTATGGAGTTACTGAATATATATAAAGTAAAAATAATTATAATTATTACATTTACATAATTCAAAATATGGCCCTAATCTTGGAGGAAAAGTAAAGTGAACCGTGAACCTCAGAATAGAGATGATCCGTTGAAAAGTTCAGAGGAAATAGGGTAGTGTAGTAGAATCCCCTATATAAGTATAGTTTCCAGGGAAAAGATAGTAAATGATCCCTAGCAGATGCAGTCAGCAAACTAGGTTTGCCATATATACTTCCACAGTGTAGGTACGAAAGATAAAACAATATTGTTTTTTCTATTAGGTATGGTATTCATAATAAAAATAAATTGTGTTTAGTAAAGGCAGAAGTGCCCATAAATGCAATGTAAGTGGATTCTATAGGTAAATCCCCTCCTAGTGGTGCTGGAAAGGATTGTTTGCTTGTTTAAGATGCAGCCTTGATAATGTTTCCTAAAGTGTCCTACTTAATAGGAGGACGGCGTCCTAGGGACCTGCCACACTCCACGTGCACGTAGGCAGCGTGGGGATGCCTGTCGGGGCTGGCCTAGAGATGCTGGGATGAGTGGCAGCTCGTAAAGCGTCGCCCACTCAACCTCATCACTTGTTAGAAGAGGGTGGGTCTCCAGTCACTCATCTCAGTGCTAGAGACAGCAGGCAGCCGTCTCCAGCCCAGCATCCCCATCTAAGAAGACGGGGACATACAGGGAAAGGGCAGAGCCATCCCCAGTGACGGTTAGGCTTGCCTGAGTTGCACCCAAGAATTCCAGAGTGCCCCCATCCCTGTAAGTCGGGTGAGAGGAGGGGCGCCCTCTAGTTGTTTTGAATGAAAGAGTTAATACAGAGATTTAGAGATGAATGAAGGAGCAGACATAATTAAGATAGAAAGTATCTCATATAGGATCAAGTGAATCATGGTTGTAAATGACAGGAAAGAGATAAAACTGTTTCTTGCAGTAAATATACATCCTGGATTATAAATACATTTTGTTAAAGAATTGCTAGAAATATACTAAACATACTAATATAATTTTAAATTAATATTGATTACTGATTAATACTATAGAAAAGGTTTAAAGCTAAATACATTGTTTAAGCCTGGATAATTGTTGGTTGGCTTTTAATAAAAAGATCCACTTCATTTCTGCCTGTATTTATTTTTTTTATCAAAGTCTCCCCCTCTAGGATTCGGGGTTACTTTTTCTAACGCTGCAAATGTAATACTATGTAGGTCAAAGTTCTGCATTGTTCCTATGTGGTAGCTAATTGGAGTGACCATTTTATTGTTTTTGATCATGTATATACACGATCAAACAAAAACAGTAAAATGGTCACTCCAGTTAGCTATTATTTTGATTATGAATACCATACCTAATAGAAAAAACATAATATTGTTTTATCTTTAGTACTTACACTGTGGAAGCATATATGGCAAACCTACTTTGCTGACTGCATCTGCTAGGGGTCATTTACTATCTTTTCCCTGGAAACTGAGACTTGATTGACCTGTGCTATCATTCAGCATCATATTAAAAATAGAGTCTACTTTCTTTTTTTTTTTTTTTTATTGCATCCTTCTATTTAGTTTTAGATAATTCTGTAGGGTTATTTAACTCTTGTTGTGCTTCTCTTAGGGTCTTTAAATATATATAATATATACTCTATGAGTTTTTTTATATTTAGTCAAAAAGGCCATTATTACACCTCTAAGGTAAGCTTTTCTAGTTCCCAATGCAATGTTGGATCAATTTGATGCTCTGTACTATGGATTTTAAATTCTGTCCAGACAGATTGTACAGTCGTCCACATTTCTGGGTCTTTATACAGATGTGATGGAAATCTTCAAATAAAAGCTTCACTTCTTGGGAGTGTATTCCAAACATTTAACATAATTGGGGTGTGATCTGAAATCCCCATCATTCCTATCTCTGGGAAATCAACCATTGAAATCTACGATGATGAACAGAATAGATAATCTATTCGAGAATGGGATGCATGCACCTGAGACTACAATGTATATTGCCTTTCTAATGGATAATATTCGCTCCACACATCATGCAATTGTAGAGATTCCACAAAATCAGTTAAATAAGTTGTAACTTTTTTTTTTTTTTTTGATGTTCTGATTTCAGATTTATTGAACACGCATCCCTTCCTGGTTTCCTATCTTTTGAGAGATTCAAAACCATATTGAAATCTCCTCCCACTATCTGATAGGTGTTGGAATCTTGGGACATATAACTAGTCAGATATTGAAAAAAATTTGCACTTGGAGAATTAGGGGCATATACATTATAAATAGATATTTTTTATCTGCCAATTCTAGCACTACTTTACTTAATCTTCCCTCCTGGTCTGCTGTACATTCCACCATTTTACTTTGTAATTTTCTATTTATTAGAATCAGCAACCAAGCTTTTCTATCGATAGCTGGTGACCCATACACTTCCCCCACCCACAATTCGCATTCTATGAAAATCTAATGTATCTAAATGGGTTTCCTGTAGTAATGCTATGTCTGTTTTCATTCTCTTTAAATGTCGCAGTAAAGCTATCCTCTTACATGGTGATCTGAAACCTTGATTATTCCATGATACTACTTTTATTGACATTTCATTATCCTTAACCACCTGGCCGGTAAACCCGACCTTGGTTCGGGTCTATCGATTTTGCAAAAATCGATAAACCCGAACTTTTCTCACTGTCTAAATCCCCTCACTTACCTGGTCCCCGCTGCGATAATCCAGCGTCGATCGAAAAAAAAAATACTCACCTTCTCCCCGCAGCTCCTCCGGACACGTTTTCTGTCTTCTGTCAGTGACCATCACCAGGGTTTCCCGTGACGTCGCTGCATGCGGCGGTGCGGGCGGGAGGCGGGGCGGGAAATTCAAACTTTTGTATTGAGTTCCTTTGCATTGAACTCAATACAAAAAAACTGTATTGAGTCCAATACAAAGAAATTCTTATATAATATATATATAATTGTATTATATATATATTATATAGGCTACTGTACATTACATTATACACTATTTTTTTTTTTTTAAACTTTTTTTTAAAGATTTTTTTTTATGTTTTATAAAAAAAATTTTATTACTAAATTGATAAAATTTTGGACATATTTCGGTGAGTTATTCGGTAATTCGGTGAATTATAAGTAATTATTGAGTAATTCGGTGAATTATAGCCTACAATCTAAAATAAATTTCCATGCAAAAAAATTAACACTTTTTGCATGGAAGTTTGGAAAGAATTAGAATACCTGGCATTCACGTACGCGTCCCTTGGGGAATCCTGATGATGTCCGTGCATGCGCCCGTCAATGGGGGTCGTAGCGGGAAATTCAAATATTTTGTATTGGATTCAATACAAAGTCCTGTATCCAATCCAATACAAAATAATACAAAATATATTTATGTGGTTTTGTCTATAGGTATGTGACGTTGGACTGTTGGACACTAGGGAGGTGTTTTAGAAAAATATATTACTATACAGTATACCGAATTATCGCATTTTCAGTATTTTTCATTTATGTATTCTTGTTTATTCTTGTTTCTTATTATGATATTGTGTTTCAAACATTTTTTATATTCATGATATCTACTAGAAGCCTGTTCGGACATATTTCTGTAAGTTACAGGTCTACAATTTAAAAATTTCATGAAAAACAGTGTACCGCTTTTGGTACAGAAATCTAGACATCAGTGTAACGCCCAGGAGGTTAATGGCTCCAATTCACTTTCTTTATCTTATTTTTCAACAAGCATTATCATATCTTCTATTAAAGATTCTATTGTTCATCTCGGACTGTAAATATCCCATCAATTTAGAGATCAATAACTTACTCTGCTTCAAGCCTTCTCTTGTGCTTTGTGATCCTAAATAACTCTGCCAACCCGCTATCCAATACTTCCTTAGGTTATTAAACATACATTTAAAACAATTTTTCAGAACAGTATCATACTTTCTCAGATATGTTTTGATACAACAAACTTTATGTCCATATTTAGAACTTCCTTTTTTTCCTCATGAAAATAGTAAACATTTTTAACTATTGTTAAGTGAATGCTCACCCAGGAGACATTTATATCCTTTTAAATATTAAACCGTGACATCATTTATAAACTAAACTTTAGAAGTGCTACCAAAAATTAGTGAAATAGTTACTACCTGTCAGTAGTCTCTCACATTGTCCTGAGTCAGCAGAGAAGGAGAAAAATAAATTTTCATTGCAAGGTCCATCCGGCTGACTATATTTAAAATCACAGAAAGAAAAAAAAATCAAGAAAAAAGAATCATTTCTGTTTACATTAAGATTTTTCAGCTTTTTTGTCCCACCGTTTTACGGAACATATACTTTTCAGTTGTTTTCTGTTGTTTTTAATTTGAACCCATCGGTGGCTGATTTCTCTGTAATTGTAACATCTCTTCCTGTGACTCTATTATTGAAGTCATTGGTGATTCCTGGAGTAATTCCTTTTTAATAAGCCATTGCATCCTCTGCTGTAGTTAATGTATGATTATGTCCTTGTTAGTCTCTGACATGTAATATAGCCGAGTACGCCAGGGTAAAACGGACTTTATTGCGGAACATTTCCGAGCACACTGCCTTAAAATTTTTCCATTTGTGTGATATCTCCACAGAAAAATAAGCAAATAGCAATAATGAATGTTCTTCAATCTCCAGCTTACGTTGCGCCCAATAAGCTTGTAATATTGCAGTTTTGTCTGCACAATTTAAATACTTGACTATCACTGGTCTTGCCCTACTAGAGTGTTATTTTAAAGGGCCCATCCGATATGCCCATTCTACCATACAGGCATTTGGCACATTTAAAAAATTTGGTAATATAGTAGCGCAGACTTCCATCAATTGATTTGGCTTAATACTCTCTGGTATATCACTGACCATGCTGACTATCACTTTTAATATTATTTTCTAGCAGAAACTCTTCTATGTGGTTCTTTATCAATCTCTCTAGGACCTTTCCAACTATGGACGTTAAACTAACTAGCCTGTAGTTACCTGGTAATGACTTTGCTCCCTTTTTGAAGATAGGAACCACATTGGTCTTACACCAATCCATCGGTACCATGCCAGTGACTAAAGAGTCTCTAAAAATTAGAAATAATGGCTTCAAAATAACTGATCTCAGCTCTTTGAGGACACGTGGATGTAATCCATCTGGTCCTAGTGCTTTGTCAACCTTAATTTTGCCCAACTGTTTCTCAATCATATCAATTTTGAGCCATTGTGAATAAAAGACAGTGACATTGCTAATATGAATTTGGACTTGAGCTCTGCCATTTTCCTTTTTGTACACAGCTAAAAAAATGTTTAGTAAATCTGCCTTTTCTTTATCCCCAGTAATTACCCAGAGACACCTTTAAGGTCCCTACATGCTCAGGTCTAATCTTTTTGCTAATAATATATTTTAAAAAAGTTGGGGTTTGCCTTACTTTCCTTTGCAATCTGTCTTTCATTTTGAAGTTTTGTACATTTTATCTCCTTTTTTACATCTTTTTGTTTTATTATTTATAGTATTTAAACAATGAAGGTGATCCTTCATTTTTATATTTTTGGAATGCCCTTTTCTTGTTCCTTATGGCTTTTTTAACATGAGCTGTGAGCCACATAGGTTTAAATTTTAGCCTCTTAAACTTATTGCTTATTGGAATATATTTTTCAGTATGCTTTTGTATAACAGACTTGAAACATTCCCATTTCTGTTCTGTGTTCTTTGAGGACAATATTATCTCCCAGTTCAAGTCACAGAGAGCCGCCCTTAATAATGGAAAATTTGCTAACTTAAAATTTGATGTTTTTATCTTTCCTGTTTTTGCTTCCTGTTTACAGCTTACATTAAATGAAATCATATTATGGTTACTGCTACCCAAATTCTCTTTTATATGCACATTTGCAACCCTTCTGCCACCTTATTTAACTGTCCCACCCCTCTGTCCTAGTTTAAATATCCCCCAGCATTCCCCTAAATTTTTCCCCTAGCACAGCAGATCCCCTTTCATTTAGGTACAAACTATATATGGCATACAGGTTGTACCCCAATGAAAAGTCAGCCCAGTGCTCTATGAACCCAAACCCTTCCCTTTTGCACCAGGACTTCAGGCTTGCATTTAGCTGTCTAAGCTCCCTCTGCCTTTCCTGTGTTGCGCTTGGCACAGGCAATATTCCAGAGAATATAACCTTGGAGTTTCTTTCCTTCAACTTGAAACCTAGTTCTTTAAACTGATTTTTAAGGATCCTCCATCTTCCATCTATCCTGTTATTGGTTCCAACATGGACCAAGACAGCTGGGTCATGGCTAGCCCCTCTCAGTAATTTGTCCACTTGGGCCACCACATGCTGAACCCTGGCACTAGGGAGACAGCAAACCATTTGGTTGAAGGGATCGGGGTGACAAACTATTCTATCAATCCTCCTGATCATAGAATCCCCTATGACAACCAATTGTCTTGCATTGCATTTCCCTCCCCACCCCTACTAGATGGGCTACTCTCCCAGCTGTTAGGGGTAGCAGTAACATATAGAGTTGCCACCACTGGGTCTGCCACCTGCACATCTTCACATAACTTTGCAAATTTGTTAGGGTGCTCAAACACAGGGCTGGCCTTCCTTTTCTGAGTGCCCCTACCACTCCCTCTAACTTCAGTAACCAACCTCCTTATATGTTTATCCTGATTAACCTCTCCACCTTCCACATCTAAGCCATTAACTACCTGCTCAGTGAGCAGGACACCCCCTCTCAAGGTGATCGACTGATTTCAGTGTTGCAATGCGCTCTTTGAGCTTTCCATTACAAGATACCAGAAGGGCGATTTTAAGGATTCAACTCCTTTTGTTTGCAAACTCCTGTGTTTTCTAACTCCACTTGATTCCAAGCCACTTGTTTCACCAGCCAAGACTGGGCAAGCTCAAGGTGAGTCTGCTAAGAACAAAACAAACAAGAACAAAAACTGACAGTCAAACAGACACAACCCAACAGTCAAACAGACACTCCCAAAATCACAATATCATAAAACTCCTATGTTTTGTAACTCCACTTGATTCCAAGCCACTTGTTTTATCAGCCAACAGTGAGCAAAGGAGCATAGTCAGAGAGTAAGAAATTACCTATGGAAATCTCGGATACCTCCGGTAATAAGATTCTGCTAATAATATTTACAGGTAGTCCATGGGTTAAGGACATCTGAGATATGGACGACTCCTAGGTAGGAACGAGGCTTCCCTGCTCCCTCATGTGCAGGACGGAGGCTTGGAGGGGAGAAGGGCGGTTTGCATGACTTGCAGAAGAAATCTTTTGCTAAACACATCTGAGACTGAGCTCTTCTGCAAGCTCTTGTAACTCTTTATTGACTAAGACAAACTCTGCAGTTGTTTTTCTTTTTGCATATTAAAGCACAGCTTGTTTCAGAAGTTAATGAATGTCTAGCCTCCATAAAGTTGTTTATTTTTTTTTAATTTTTTGCTTTGTATGTGATTAGCTCACAGTGAGGATTTTATACAGTAACTAACACCACACTTCCTAAAAATCATCCCAACCTGTAACTGTGATCTGTTCTGGAAAATGTGGGGTGTGCCTTAGAATAGCAGGTATAATCTTTTCAGTTGTATGAAGAAAACCCCAAACATCAACTAACGGTGGTTGTAAAAGCAAGCATTTCAGCTCAGATGTAGAAGCCTCAGGTCTAACGTGTCAGTTTGGATCTACCTATGGTCGGATCAACAACCGTATTAAGATCTCCTGCTAATATCAAATTAGGGTAGGAGTTCATCAAAATCTTTTTTTTCTTAAGTTAGTAAAAAAAGAAGAAGAATTGACATTAGGAGCATGGTCAGAGCACAGAGTATAGTTCACACCTGCAAATTACAGTTGCATAAAGATGTATCTACTGTCTGGATCTAAATCAGTAGAAATCATTTTATAGGGTGCATGTTTGCTGAGGATTGCTACCCCTCTCGTCTTAGTCTTGTAAGTAATTTGCATCACGGGGCCCTTAACGGTAAAGCTTGCCCTTATTTCCAATGTGGTTCCTGTAAAAACCCTATATCTGGAGATTGTTTTTTGAGATGTAGCTAGACTCTTTTTTTGTTTTTGAGGACTATTAAGACCTGCCACATTCCAAGATAAAATTTTCAGGGCCAATTCGGTGCGCTATTTCAATACAGCGTGGGAGGAAGGTTTAAAGCTGTCATCATGGTGGTTGTGAGATATTTAATAAGATCATGTCCTTTTAGGTAGGTTGTAGGTTTCAGGGATGCCAATAAAACGCAGGTTAGATCTCCTACTGTTATTTTCCAGATCCTCCAGTTTGATCTCCATTGAGGCATGTAGTCTTGAGCAGAAACTTTAGTATTGGATCAACTTTTCTTTATTCCAACCCCACGATACATTGGGTATTAGAGGATATTGTTGCAAGGGTAGATTCAATTGACTTTTGTACACCTTCAAACTTTTTGTCAAAATATGGTAGTAAAATTTTGAAAACTTCAGATACCATCTGAGTAAGATTAGGTAAAAAAGGTGCAATCTCTGCCCCTAACTTCTCCCCCTCCACGGGATCCATGAAAAGTGGAATAGTGATAATGAGGGTAATGAGGGGGAAGGAGAAACAGATTTTTGCGTGGATTTTGATTTTTACTTCATATTTTGCTTGCGAATCGTAATAGGATTATGTTTAACTACAAATTTATCCATAGTAAGAGACTCGGTATGTACTGTTCCCAGTTTAATGGGCACAAATGTGGTCAGAGAAATGTTAACTCTGCCATTCCAAAAGAGGCGGTATGCCAGGAGTTCCAGAATGGAAATTAAGTAAAATGGTTGTACCTGGTAGCCTTTTAACTTTCCTTTTAACTTTTAACTGGTCCATGAAATGGTGCCCTTCATTTTTGTGATCAGTAAAGAAATATGCCTACCTTGGTGTTCAGTGGAGAAGTGCTCTATTACCTTTGTGCAGTGGAGAAATGCCTCTTGCAGACTGGTACTAATTTTGTTGTTGTCAGTGATTATTTGAGAAAAGGGGCCTGATGTAACAAAGCTCTCCAAGGCTGAAGAGGATACACTTTCATTAGCGAAGCTGGGTGATCCAGCAAACCTAAAATGCATCTGGTCCATTATTGAAAACATTTGCTTACAAATAGACTTTAAAGATGACTTTGAAAAAATTAATTCCAGGTTTGCTGGATCATCCAGCTTCACTGATGAAAGTGTATCTTCTCCAGTCTTTGAGAGCTTTAATAAATCTGGGCCAAGAAGAGAGGCTCCACTGGTACTACACCACTAGCTCTAAAGCTTGACAAAACCACAACTATGCAGCAACTGCCAGGTGGGAAATCAGTTTGCCACAACTCAAGCACCCCTTGGTAATCACTGAAGGAATACCAGGATCCCAATAAACCCTGGTTGCAAAAAGTTGCTTTATGTAGAACCTAGCTCTCCTTCTCCAAACTACATGTTTTTTTCTTCCCAGATGCTTACTAAACTAAATAAAGCGACAACCTACTGTAATATATATATATATATATATATATATATATATATACTCCCAGCCAGAACATCATGCTGGCCACACTGCCCATGGAGAAATTGTTTTCTCTCAACTTGTGACCCACATAACTCTGGTCTGTATGTGCATGAAATCCAGCTGCGATCCAGTTAGGTTTATTAGCGCAGAATGCAGTGATTGCATAGTATGATTAAGAGTTGTCTAACAAGGTTTTATATGCAATGTGGAGATAGCAATCTTCCTTGTTACAGACTCTATAGCAGGGCTTGGGCTCTCCAGGGGTTTAATGGTTGACTATGTACAATGACATTGTTTACAATACTTTAGGTATTTACAATAAACAGAAACTAAACTCAAAATCCCCCAAAACACAAAAAATACACTTACCTTCAATCCCCCAGGGCAGTCGGATCTCTTCCATCTGGTCCCGCATTGTCCTGGTATCTGTCTTCGGGCCGGGGCGCCGCCATCTTCTCCTCTTCTTCCTGGTTCTTCTCCCTAAGTCACTCGACCCAGGCATGAGATCTGGTGACGTAGGTTGGAAAAAAACTTGCCGATCTCGCTGTGCATGCGTGAGATCGGCAACTTTTTCCCTTTTCACGAAAAGGCACTTGGTGGTCAGATCTGGGCTAGAGTCTAACAAGCCCCAAGTCTGTAATCATGTAGCACACATATATTAAAAGCAATCAAAATTGTTACTCCAAGTGACACATTAGATTCACACATCTTTTCTGTATAGTATGGAAAAAACCCTAATATGTTTGTATATATACTTTTGTATTAATTCTCACAGGCAGATAAAGTTTTTTTTTTTCCTTTAAATGTAGTTTAACCCAAATAGACTACAATAAATTACAGTATACATGTATACCGTGTGCTATATGCATAGATTAAAAGGTCAACTTTAATCTTGGCTGGAATGACCTGATTGCTAAAAGGACTTGCAGTTTCTTTAGCTTCCCTTTATCATTCTGAAACCAGTCTGGAGAACAGATAATCTGTGGGGTTAACCCTCTCCATCTCATTTATGTGGCGTTTATACAAAAGCACAGCTTTGTCTGCACATTACCATTCTCTGGGCCTAGTTAAGCTTTCAGGAGATTGGCATCTAAAGGAAGAGCATACAAACACATGCCAAGTGTAATGGTAATATTTTGTCAGTATCTGCCAATTGGCAAAGAACATACGGTAGTAAAATGAGCTCTATCTGGATGTGAACAAAATACAAAACCATTATTCAGTACAAAGATTCATGAGTATGACTGCCGTTACATAAACACCACTAGTTACTGTACAATTCTGCTCTATTTATTTATTTATGTTCAACAAAGTGAAGCTGGTTGTAGACATTAGCAAGTGTTCAGACTTGCAAATACACAATGTTAGTAAGTGTTCAGACTTGCAAATACACAATGTTTTTTGTTGCTTTTTGGTGTTGGCAATACTCAGAGGGTACAGTAGCAGTCAAAAAGCTTTCCTAACTTATCTGATTGCTTCCTTTTTTAAGAACTGTTGTTTGGAGCTTTGGTATGCCACCCAATAGACACCAGATAATTGAGGTCATATATGAAGGGCTTTTTTTAATGTACGATATTGTTATATAATAAATGTCTCATAGCAAACTGCTGCTGTGCACCATGGAGCTGTAATCAGCACACCTGGTAACATTTGCATGTGGTTGTAGATGCTGTTCCTCCAAAAAGAACAGCGTTGCCAAAAGTGAATTGTCACTTTCTGGAACCTCACATAATCTAGGGCAAGCAATGAATGGTTCTCAACTGCTTTTACCTCCTTCCATTCACTTGCACGGGAGAGGTTGGAACCATGGCTGGGCCTGCAGCAGAATACAGTGGTTTCACTGCGGGCCCTTATAATAAACATTGTAAATTGTCATGTGTGTACACAGGTAAACAAATGATTCTATCTTGTAAGCAGGGAAATAAGAAATCTTTTACAGACAAATAAAGAAAAAACTTGAATGTGGTTCATTTAAAATAATGAATAACTGAATTACCAGTGAATAGAGCAATCTGCAGCATCTAGTCCGAGCTCCTCTATTCTTCTCTTTGCTCTGAATGAGTATATCTGGGTAGGATCCTTATTGCATCGAGAAGGGCATAAAAAATGAAACAGGATTGGTGAGCACCATTGGCTGTTGAAGAGTGTATATTGGCTGTTGAAACAGTTATTTTGAATCAACACTTGTCTGCA
Organism: Pyxicephalus adspersus; assembly: GCF_032062135.1. Taxonomy (NCBI): domain Eukaryota; kingdom Metazoa; phylum Chordata; class Amphibia; order Anura; family Pyxicephalidae; genus Pyxicephalus; species Pyxicephalus adspersus. The sequence continues at coordinate 26,153,742 of NC_092863.1, forward strand.
GAAATACAAGATATTGTTAGATATGTGTTTACATGAATAGATGACCCATCTATAGCGCCCTCCAGGGCCTAATTTGTACTGTTTTGGACCACAACCTGATATGGTGTAGTGCTATAATGAAATGTATTGAAGTTTTTGAGCTGTATCATTTATATCAATACATATTTGTTTGCCAAAAGACCCTTTCTTTCTCTCTTGCCTACTTCATATACTATTGATCACTAAAAAGTTTTCACACTGTCCTTAAGGACATAGCTACTTTGACCTTAAACCACCACCTACCTTCCTACCGTCTCATATTGTCTTTGATATGACCAGGGTGGACAAGGACAGATCTTCACTGTTAATTTGTCTCTTCATCTTCATAAACCCTGGCCATAGGGGTCCTAAAAATGGTGCCCTCTCTCTCTGTGAAGAGCCTTGACCAACAACCTGCTTCTTCTCCTCCACCTTCCTGTAGTGACTCCCAAGTTTCCAAGTGGGATTCATGCAAGCTCTGATTTGGACTCTTTTCATTTACCAACAAATGGACTTACCTGATACCCCTGAGCCATGAGGAACAATCTGCATTCTAAGCACTAGATGCTCCCTCTCCCAGACCACATCAGACAAGTGAGAACCACCTACAGATGGGAGTTTCCTCTTCAGTTTTACTTTCTAGAAGGATTCTATCACCTACGTTGTTTTTTTTTTCTGTCAAATGACCCACACATTCTGCTCTGCCTTGATTATATCCACAACCTGTGGGAAATTGTCTTAGCCTCCTTCCAGAGAGGTCTACATTCCCCCATTGGCAACGCTGACCTCAGCGGGCCCCCTCTGCATGTAGCAGAAAAACAATCTTAACGTGCTAATTGCAATTTCAATGATGGGATGCTGAACCATAATGCTTTTACATCATTAGTTCCTGCTTGTCTTCTTTTTTGGGCTTGTCTATTTACCTGATTATTGTATGTTTTTATACTTTTTTATGAGTAGTATTCTGCCTGTTTGTACCTCTTTTATTCTATCACTAATTTCTTGTTAGTTGTATGCTAAGTGGCTAACCTACCTAGGTTACACTTTGATAAGCCTCCTATAAGCGGATGTAACCCTTAGTAACATAACCAAAATGTGACCAACTTTTTTATCGTTTCTTATTTTTATTTTTGGCTATTCTGTCTTGTTGGGAGTGCTTGTTTTCCAATTTTGTAACAGTTTTGAAACAGTTCATACCTTGCCATTTTGGTTTGGAACCTATTATCCTGCAGCTGTAGGAAGGATTATTTGCTTTGAATTATCATCCTTGTTATTTGTTATATGCCTGTTCTAGGCACTGACATTTTTCTTCTCCAAGGGATGCTCCTAATCAGGAATGTATCACTTGGGACTTGTACAGCCCTTTGGGTAAAGTTTTAATCATTGCTCTTAGTCATCATTTGAATGTGCTGCCTTTTCTCCCATTTGTTAGACAGTTGTATACTACCAGAAGAGATACTACTTCGCTCCTTCCTTCAAGAAACCAACTTTTGCACACGTTCAAGTCCAGTGTTCTGGGGCAGGCATTTCCCTGTTGTGTATTACAATGCCTCACCTGATAGGAATACTTAATCCTCAGAATTTCCTATTTCTGCGCAATACTATGGACTTTTTTGTACATGTACTGGTGGGGGTGGAGAGCTGGATCCTTACCATGGGGTCCATAGAATCACAGAAGGTTACTTTAGCTTTCTAATCATGACTTCATAACCTTTCTTGAATGAATCCCAAATACCTAAATGGACTTTAGGGAGGCCTCAGATCAGATTGCTTTCCTTAAAGTAACATTTCCTTAAAGCACATTTAAAGCAAGTAGCTCTTGCTTTAAAATATAACAGCTCGGGGGGCGTGGCTTGGCGCATGGCGGTGTAAGACGCCTGAAGTGAGGGCTCCTGTCTTGAACCGGCTTCTCCTGCATCAATTGCGGCTCCAGCTACGTCTACAGTGATTTTTTTCCACATGGGGAAGCATGGCGTGCGGGCACCTAATACGGCATCTGGTGGACCGCAGGTGGGAAAGATCAGCTCCTTTTTTGGCCGGCTCCTCTACTTCTGCAACCCGCAGTCAGCGCGGCAGCAGGATGGCACCGGCCACTGATACACAGATGGCTCAGTATTTCATACAATCATAGGTGAGCCCTTATGGTGAATCTCATCTTTTAGCCCTAAATAGCCCTGGAGACCCCTTAACGTTGTTTCCTCTTCCAGATGACCTCCCTTCTTCTAATTCCCATGAGAATAATACAAGGCTGGAAGATATTGAGTCTCTTTTAAAAGTACTCCCTACAAAAGTTGATTTTGACTCTTTAATCCAGAGGGTTGAGAGTATTTATAAAGCAGAGATGACCGAGTTGAAAAGAGATTTGGGTAGTAGAATGGAAGAGATTGAAGACACAACCGAGGTTTTAAGTGGCCATCCAGTGAAACATACTGAGGCCCTTAACGTGCATTCTATGCTCTTAGACCAACTGATATACTAGCATGATGATCTGGAAAACAAATAGGATAAGGCATGGAGAGGCATGCCTGAAAGTTTTAATACAGAAGACCTGCAAAAAGTAGCAATTGCCATCTTTAACAAACTTTTGCAGTAATCCTCTGACCAGGCTATAGAATTAGATAGGATCCATAGGGCCTTGGGACCAAATCACAGGATCTGTTGCTCCCACGTGATATAATTTGTAGAACTCATTCATATCATCTTAAAGAGAAAAAATGAGAATGGCACATTCTCAGGCTTCTATTTTGTTTAAGGGGCATCAGTTTTACTTACTACAAGATCTCTCCCACCATAATTTGTCACAAAGGGCACTTGGGCACACCTTTTCTGGAAATTCTACGATCACACAATATTAAATACCATTGGGGTAATATCTGCTTTTACCGTTGGGTCAATTATCTGCTTTTAATAATGGAAAAGTGGCATTTTTCCTGACTTAGAAGATTTACTTTCATTTTTTGTTTTCAATTATCTGCTTTTAATAATGGAAAAGTGGCATTTTTTCCTGATTTAGAAGATTTACTTTCATTTTAACAAGCCTTAGGCTTACCTGAGTTACCTACCCTTGAATGGCTGATTTAGCTGCACTCTATGGTCCGCCCGCAGTCCTCTTGGACATTACAAAAGCATAGGGCTACACGGAAAGCGACTTCTCCAACGACGACACAGATAACGCATAACCGTTGAGCCAGAGGAGACTTTTTCTTTTTTATATATATAATATCTATTCCCCCTGTTTTGTTGTTTTTAAATATATTAATGATATGCATACCACATTGCTTAAAGCTCGGGAATATATATTATTGCCTGTATTCCTATTATTACCATTGAGGAATGATGAGTTTTTTCTCCTATCTATTGAGTGAAACTTCATCCGGGCGTTACTATTGCCCTTTATTTATGCTGGAATCTGATAGGATTGTGATTTCTGAAGCATATCCGGTAGATATTATAGATGCACTTTTATACACAGAAAGTGATTTTTCCATAGGTGACAAAGATAGTGCACAATTGTTGAGCTGTAGGAGATCTTTTTTCTAATATTTTCTTTTCAGATTTGAAATTTTTAAGCACATTATTTGATGAGTTTGTTATATTTTATAAGCCTAACTATATATATAATTGATCGCACTTATTTTGTTTTCACAGTAAAATGATTTTGTTAGGACATTGATGAACTTACACTCTTATGTGTGGGGCAAGACTTAAATATTTAGGTAATGGTCTTGCCCTTATATGGGTTGAAATTCTGATACATTTGGTATTTTATAGTAAGATATATGGTGTATGTCATAGTATAACATAGTATTTATGATTTTGTGTGAGCCGACTGAGAACAGGATCCCTCGCTATGTTACTCCACTTAGGGAACTTGACGCAGGTGGCTGCGTCATTCAATTTAGTTGTCCACCTCCATAAGAGGTGGACCTTTTTTCTTTTTCTTTATACCTTTTCCCCCTTTTCCCAATTTACCTATGTTGTAGTGTATATATTATACCCAAGTACAAAGTTTTCCTTACCAGTATTTGAATTAGTTTCTCTAGTATATTAAACCCTCCAACAATAATGGAGGAAATCTTCAAGCTATCACCTGTCATCAGAAGGCAAACTCTTGTCCAAAATCAAATGTATATGGCAGAGAATTGGCTTGGTTGATGTTTGGAGGATCTCTAATCCTACAGTTAAGGATTTTAGCTATTTTTAATTCGCTCATAACTCATATTCATGTATTAATTATTTTTTGATAGCCCAATCCCTATTGGATTTTCCTTTTCAATCAAATATTGTCTTGAGATTATGGTCAGATCATGCCCCAGTCCATATTGATTTGGGGTGTCCGCTTAATGCTAAGTCTCGTGGCTCATGGAGGCTTAATGACTCTCTACTCACTGATGGGGTATGTCGGGCTGACATTGAGCAAGCTATAGCTACTTTTTGTCAAATCCATGCTAATGATGTAACTCATCTGCACACTCAATGGGAAGCCTTGAAATGTGTTTTACGGGGGGGTATTAATACAATATGGAGCTCAGCTGAAGAAAGCTAGGTCCTCACATATTAAAACTCTTTTATCTAGGATAGCTAGCTTAGAATTTCAGCATAAACAGAATCAACTTTCTAGTAGCCTTGATAAATCATCCAACACACATAGAGAGTTACTGCAAATTTTAGATTCACAGTCGATAATCGTAAGAGAAAATGCCAAGCGGCATTATTATGAATTTGCAAATAAATGTGGCAGGCATTTAGCACGAACAATTCATCCTAGACCCATGAAAGCCCCCATACCATTTATGATTTAAGATGATTCTAAAATCTATGGTAACAATGGTATTGCACGCGTATTTGAAAGTTATTATTTAAAGCTTTATAACCTTCCTCGAACTCTTCCTTCTATATCTAGAATATTGAACTCGGAGGACATCAATTCATATATTATGAATACAACTTTACCTGGACTAGAACCATCTCAACGCTCGGCATTAGAGGCACCTTTAAACCCGGAAAAATATATGCAGGCTAATAAGAACCTTAAAGTAGGAAAATGTCCAGGACAAAGAATCGGGGTGTGATGGGTTCACACCCCGATTCTTTAAAATGTTTGTGACTGAATTGTCACCTTTATTAACTTATACCGTCAATGCAGTGGATGATGAACATCCTGTTCCCACCCAGATGCTTTTAGCTAATATTTCTGTCATTCCCAAACCAGGAAAAGACCACACTAATTGTACAAATTATCATGCTTTTTTCCTTCTTAATGTAAATGTTAAACTTTATGCGAAGATCCTTGCCAATAGAATAGCGCCATATCTTCCTTCACTGATACACAAGGATCAAGCAGGGTTTATTCCTGGCCGTGAGGCCATGGATATTACTACACGTACAATACATTTAATTTCTTATGCTAAAATAAAGAAAATTCCTTTATGCCTGATCTCTGTAGATGCCGAAAAAGCATTTGATAGGGTCTGGTGGCTGTTTTTAGAACTTACTTTAAAACGGATTGGCATTGGTACGGGTTTGAATTCCAAAGATATGTCTCTTTATTCCACCCCTAAGGCAAAAGTATTAGTCAATGGCTCCCAATCAGAAGTTTTGTGCTATAGCAAATGGCACTGGACAATGCTGTTCATTATCCCCCCTTCTCTTTGTTCTGGTTATGGAACATTTGGCGAAAGCCATTAGGCAAAATTCATCTATAAATGGGTTACAGACTCCCCAAATCCAGCATAAGTCAGGAATTTATGCTGATGATGTACTTCTTTACATTACTCAACCTTTAATTTCCCTCCCTTCTTTGTTTTTTAAATTTAATAGATTTGGGCGTTTTAGTAATTTTAATGTTTTTATTTCTAAGACAGAAGCCTTGAAAGTCAATCTGCCCTCAGTATTAGCTAATCGAATATCTAGGAATTTCTCTTTTATTTGGTGTTCTTCTCATATTACATATTTGGGAGTGGCTATACCGGCAGATCCCTCTAAATTATATACTCTTTTTTTAAAACAAAATTTTTTTAGTTTGGGGATTCAGTACAATTAGGAAAAGGGAATACATCGAAATACAGTATTACACATAACCAAAGTGAAAATAGATCAGTTCCATTTCCTAGTTACAGTAAAACAATATTAACATGATCAGAGAAACCAGCACAACTTTTTACCAATCTTTTTCCTTTTTCCTGTTTTTTCTGATAAAAATTTTCCATCACATATTACAGCATTCAGCGATACTTAGGAAATAGGACTCCATTATCAGAAGCATATCTTAGAAAAAAGAAGATCAAATAACTCAGAACAGATAAACGAAAAAAAAAAACTAACTAGTAAACAAATAAACATATATCCCCCTGTGAGTACATACACAACTAAAAGGTCCATGATCAGGCTGGATACGGATTCAAAAATATGTATTAGGATGTAGCTTCTTGTCACAAAAACGGTTGTAGACAAAGGCCCTAATTTATTAAAGCTCTCCAAGGCTGGAGAGAATACACTTTCACCAGTGAAGCTGGGTTATTCAACAAACCTGGGATGGTTCTGGTCCAGGATTCAAAGCATTTGCTAGAAAATAGTAAATGACATTGAAGAAATCCATTCCAGGTTTGCTTGATCACCTAGCTTCACTGGTGAAAGTGTATTCTCTCCAGCCTTGGAGAGCTTTAATAAATCAGGCCCAAAGTATGGAAAGTCCCATTTGGAGCTGCTCATCAAAAACCCTTATTCAGTTACTGCCCCTAAAGCCCTAAGGCGATACCAAGTGGAGTCTCAAAAGGCATTTATGATATCTTCCACTTGGTCATGTGGCAACGTTACTCTTAAAAAAGTAATCCAGGTATCAAAAAATTAAGTGAGTTTCCATGTGTAATGAAGCCTCTGTCTTATCAATTAACATTAACCGATAAAAAACTTGCTGTAATTGATTTAAAGCAGGAGGAGATGAGTTAAACCAATTTTGCATAATACATTTTTACCCGCAAAAAAGCACAGGTGTTCGTTTTTTTTTATTAAAAGACAGCGAGGAGCGAGATCAGGTTGAACATAGTTTGTGTGGAAGAGAGCCAATAGTGAAGATAATTGCCTGAGTCCGATATGGAGGACATAAAAAGAAATACGGAGTCCCAAAATATCTAAATATATAGGCAGGTCCAGAGAGCATGTTCAATTGAACCATTAGGTTCTTGGCATTTCGGGCAGGCTGTTAAAAACAGATCTGTAGACCTTGAGCTGAATTTACAGTCATAAGCGTAATACACCCTGTAAATAGATTTAAACTGCACTTTCGTCCAATTCTCGCTAAAATTAGCCATTCTAACCAGATCCCAACAATGTTCTAGTATTTCAGGAGTATCCTCGCATGTTATATCAAGAAAAACAGCCCAATTCTCTTTATGGGGTTCTTTAAGAGCCTTATCACTGGGGCTAAAATTCAGATATCCATAGAAATCCAAAATGGATAATTTGGAAGCAGATAAGCTCATAATGTGATGCAATGGCCAAAAAAATTGTAAAACAGGCTGGCCCCGTGGGAACAAAGTAGTTTTTAATTGGTAATAAAAGAGGGAGTGATATGGGGGCAAAGCGTATTTTATACATAAAATATCTACTGGTAAGATAGAATTCTGATCATCTAAAACATGTGCAAGTATTAAAATACCTATTGATTCCCAATGCCGAAAGGCTTTAAATTCAGACACCTGGGGCAATAGGTAGATTAGGGGTAACAAATCTGTAGACTTGGAAGAGCTTGCGAGTAGGGCTGAGCGAGGCCTCTGACAGTCTCGTGAAAATTTCTTCGAACTTCTGGTGGGTTTGCGAAATTTCAGCGGATCGGTTTCGCGAATTCCATTAAACTCAATAGGCCGACGTTAAACATTAATAGTCCCCTAAAAGCCCCTATACATGTTAGAACCACCAAATTTGCTAGGTTAGTGTAGAAGAACAGTGACAACAAGGAAAAAAATACAAAAGTTCCAAAAGACTTTGTGGTTTTCTAGAAAATGGCTGGCAAAGTGACAGCAGACAAATAGGATTTTTGCGTTATTGACAGCGTTCAGAAGGCAGCAAAAACACTAGGACATTGAGAAAGGGTGAACTCAACCCGTTGTTATTGCTGTTTATTAATAATAATAATTTCTAGCTGGCATCATGACCTGGATGACATGTGTAAGGAATAACACCCAAAAAGTTGTGGACAAGTAGTGCAGTGACATTAGGCAAAAGGATTGGAGGGCCAGAGACAGAGCGTGGGTCAGCGAGAGCAGTAGCTGTGTGGCCTCTGGGCAGCTATTTCCAGGGAGACCGCATTGGTAAGAATCATGGAGAGCTGGGTAAAGTGCATCATCAATGCCACCCAGAAGTGTGTAATACAATTTTTGTGAATGAAGTATTGGACAGGCGGCAGCAGCAACAGCATGAGGAGGAGGCAGTGGGCCCGGAGACGTAGCGTGGACGCCATTGGTAACTGTCATCTAGAGCTGGGTGTAGTGCATCGTCAATGACACCCAGAAGTGAATAATACAAATATAGTGAATGGAGTACTGGACAGGCGGCAGGAGCAACAGCAGGAGGAGGAGGATGGTATGCCCTGAGACGGAGCATGGAGGGCATTGGTAACTGGCATCTAGAGCTGGGTGTGGTGCATCGTCAATGACACCCAGAAGTGTGTAATACAATTTTTGTGAATAGAGTACTGGGCAGGCGGCAGCAGCAACAGAATGTTCCTCCATAGCAGCTGAAGAGAAAATTGCTAGTCTTGTTTCAGATGCAGCTTTTGATAAATCAGATGAAGATTTACAAAATTCTGCTGAGGTCAAAGTGGTTGTAGAAAATATTAGACAGTGGTAGGACAGAAGTAGTAGAAGTAATTACTGTTGTATCTATGTCGGTTTATTTATTGGAATCTAAAGTTGATGTCTCAACTACAGTGCAATCTGGTGAAGAGGGGCAGGCTGAAATAAGTCTCCCTGTTTCATGTGAAGTTCAGACTGCTTAAAGTATTACTGTGGAAGATGCTTCAGTGGTGACTGAGGTGCAAGCTGATAAATGTGTTCCTGTGTGGACTGGGGAAAAGTTTCCGCTTACTGAAGTCCAAGCTAAAGGATGAGATCCTGTTTCAGTTGAGTCTGAAGATGATGAGAATGAAGGGACAAAAGAGAAAGAGGTTGAGGCCATCACCTATGTCGACAGTGTAGAAGCTGTAGCTATTAGGGGCCATAGCTATTGGGGACATTGAATGTGAAGCGGTTAAGGCTATCACTTATGTGGCCAGTGAGGAGCCTGTGGCAGTTGGTGACAGTAGTGAAGGGGAAGAGCCTGAAACTGTCCCCTACATACGAAATGTAGAGGCTGCCGCAGTTTGTGACTTTAGTGAAAATGAAGACTATGGGGTAAATGTTGCTGCAGCTATACAACATGTGGCTGCACCTAGCAAAGTCTTTGAGAGACCTGAAGAAGTTATAATCAATGACAACAGTTCACAATTAGAAGATGGTGCTGCTGAGAAAATTATTGTGGAAGTGAAGGCTGAAAGAGGGATGGGAAACCTGAAGCCTTCAAATCCAACCAAAAATTAAGATAAATGTGTAAAGAAAACTTTCCAATGACCATACAGTCCCAGACGCTCAAATCTTGATCCTCACTAGGGATGAGCGAGAATGCCTTTTTTTGCGAAAATTTCCTCGAACTTTTGATTGTTCTGCAAAATTTTGGCGAACCGATTTTGCGAAACCATCAAAAGATCGAGGAAATTATAACAGTAGGATTCACAGGGGATTCACAGGATTCCCTGGGAATCCTCCTGTTTGCAATCCCCAGCGTGCTAATTATCCTCTAGTGCCCCGGGGATCGCACACTATTCTCAATTAATGCAGCCACAGCTGCAGTCATTGAGAAGATGCCTGGCAAAGGAGAACCTCCTGACATTGTATTATAAGTATATTTTACAAATGATAGACTTGTTACAGATACATTTGTTCCAACGGTCTCTCTGGATCTACGCCAAACCTGAGACAGAAACCTGAAAAAGATAAAGAATTCCAAAGGGAAAAAAATAAACGATGCAAAAGACAAGGAGACCATCCGTCTTCAAGCCAGCTTTCAAGAACAAATTGAAACACTGCAGAAAAGTTTAGCTACATCAAAAGCAGCTTTTAAATCCCTTAAAGAAAAGAACTCTCTTATTGAGGAAAATCATTAAGAGGTGGCCACTCAAAATGAACGTTTGGCAGAGGAATTAAATCAAACCCAAGTTGTAGTTGAGGAACTCAAAGCAGAAAATAAAAACCTGGAGAATTATCTATCAAATTCCCAAGAGCAAATACAGGACCTCAGACTGGAACTAACCAGCAAAGAACAGGAATATGAGCGTTGTGTGTTTTTTTGTTTGTTGGCCTAGAAAAAGAAACACAGATAGATTTTCAATGGCAGCCTACAGAAAGGATAGAGCAAGAAAATAAAGGGGTGTGCAGACGCCCTATCCTGGGTTAATTGTATTGAAATAATGTGTCCAACCACGGGGTTGAACGGGGGGGGGGGCGGCCGGCTGGAAGGGGTAGATATGTGACAAACTGTCCCTAAAATGTCAGGGAAAGTGGTAAAATGGCTCCAGGGAAAAGAGAATTGTAATGGTTAATAGGGTTTAGGAACAAACCAGGTTTTTTAGGGCCCTGAAGCCGGCCAAGGGAAGTGAAGGGTGGGTCCCTTGGCCCGAAACTGATGTGGGAATATATGAACTTGTACTCAGATGCAAGAGGGAAAGATGTGATCAGCAAGAGGCTGAGGAAAGTGATCAGCAAGAAACTGAGTGGAGAGTAATCAGCCAAGCTGAGAGCGAGTCAGAGGAATCCAGGCTGAGAGAGAGCCAGAGGGATCCAGACTGGAGATGTGAGCAGTCAGAGGCTGGAGTGAGCCGTCAGAGGCTGAGAGGAAGAAGGTTCCAGGATGTGAAGTGAACCAGAGTCTTTTCCTGGCAGGAGAAGGGAGCCAGAGTGGGTTCCAGGCTGCAGGAGATGGGTATAGAGCTCCAGGAAAGCGCAACAACACTTCAACCGTGAGTGAAACTATCGTGATATTGAAATTATGCCATAGGTTTCCTAGAGCTTGAGAAGAACTTTGATTTGAGCTTACTAACACATGAACTGTGAGTGGATTCTGTTTATCATATTTGCATGGACTGTGTACTACTGTGGCTTACAAGTTGGACAGAGAGATAGCATACCTAAAGTGAGGTAGCTAGTTGCCCAGCCGGGCCTTTGTTTGTTTGTTATTTTGTTAAATAGCGAAAATAAAGCCTGCAGGCGGGAGCCTGGACTAAGTTGATTTGAGCGTTTCTGCCTCTTGTTGTGACCGGTTTGATCCCTGCTACCTCGAGCAATCCCCCACAACCCACCACAGGCAGTAGCTGCAAGGCCAAAAGTTTGGCTAGATGCAAATTGAGCTCAATTGCTCTTTTGTTGGTTGGGCCCCTAGCCTGATGCCTTGCGCAGAATTCCGGTAGAGTGGGCTGAAGGGACGGGGAGCTAGGGGAACTGAAGGGGTCACTGGAGTACCCATATTTTGGCAGAAAACGTCCTCTGACACCACGAAACCTGCGGCCAGAAGGGGCAAAAATGCCCTGAAGACCTGTACCAAACGGTCTTCCTTGGTAAATAGCAAGAGGTATCATACAATAGGAAATCTGTATTTTTATGGGAGTATTACAGAAATTTTTCTGCCTTTTTTTTGATAGCAAGTGCTATCAGAATGAAATATGTGTATTTTTTTAGGGTAATACCAACATTTTTCTGGCTTTTTTGATAGATAGCAAGAGGGATCAGAATGAAATATCTGTATTTTTCGGGGGGAAATACAGGCATTTTTCTGGCTTTTTTGATAGCTAGAAAGTGGGATCAGAATTAAATATCTCTATTATTTTGAGAGTATTACAGATTTCTTTCTGACTTTTTTGATAGATAGCAAGTGCTATCAGAATAAAATATCTGTATTTTTGTTAGAGTAATACAGAAATTTTTCTGGCTTTTTTGAAAGATAGCAAATGGGATCAGAATGAAATATCTGTATTTGTTTGAGAGTATTGCAGAAGTTTCTCTGGCTTTTTTGATAGATAGAAAGTGGGATCAGAATTAAATATCTGTATTTTTTGAGAATTATACTGAATTTTTTTCTGGCTTTTTGATAGCAAGTGGGATCAGAATTAAATCTATTTTTGGAGAGAAATACAGAAATTTTTCTTGCTTTTTTATGGCAAGTGGGGTCAGAATGAAATATCTGTATTTTTTGAGAGTAAAAAAGAAATTTTTCTGGCTTTGTTGACAGATAGCGAGAGGTATCAGAATGAAATACCTGTATTTTTTCAGAGTAAAACAGACATATTTCTGGCTTTTTTGATAGCTACTGGTATCAGAATGAAATATCTGTATTTTTTGGAGAGTAATACATATATTTTTCTGGCTTTTTTGATAAATAGCAAGTGGTATCAGAATGAAATATCTGTATATTTTTGAAAGAAATACAGAAATGTTTTTGTCTTTTTGACAGCAAGTGGGATCAGAATGAATTATCTGTATTTTTAGGAGAGAAATACGGAAGTTTTTCTGGCTTTCTTGATAGCGAGTGCTATCAGAATAAAATATCTGTATTTATTTTAGATAAATACAGAACTTTTTCTGGATTTTTGATAGCTAGATAGATAGCAATAGGACCAGAATAAAATATCTGTATTTTATTTTGAGAAATACAGACATTTTTCTGGCTTCTTTGATAGCTAGTGGTATCAGAATTAGTGGTATCAGAATGAAGTATTTGTATTTTTTTGAGAGTAATACATTTTTGTGGCTTTTTCATAGATAGCAAGTAGTTTCGGAATGAAATATCTGTATTTTTTTAAGAGTAATACAGAAATGTATCTGGCTTTTTTGATAGATAGCAAGTGGGATCAGAATAAAATATCTGTATTTTTTGAATGTAATACAAAAATGTTTCAGGCTTTTTCGATAACAAATGGGATTAGAGTGAAATATCTGTAATTTTTTGAGGGAAATACAGAAATTTTTCTGGCTTTTTTGATAGCAAGTGGGATTAGAATGAAATATTTGTATTTTTTTCAGAGTAACAGAAATTTTTCTAGCTTTTTTGATAAATCGAAAGTGGCCTTGGAATGAAATATCTGTATTTTTTTTTAAGAAATACAGAAATTTTTTTTGGCTTTTTTGATAGCAAGTGGGATCAGAATAAGAAATCTGTATTTTTTAAGAAAAAAAATATTTTTTATGGCTTTTTTGATAGCAAGTGGGAGCAGAATGAAACATCTGAATTTTTTTCTGAGTAATACAGAATTTTTTTTGGCATTTGTGATCGATAGCAAGTGGGATCAGAATGAAATATCTGTATTTTTTTGGAAGAAATACAGAAAATTTTCTGCCTTTTTTGATAGCAAGTGGGATCGAAATAAAATATCTGTATTTTTTTGAGAGTAACAAAAATTTTTCTGGCTTTTTTGATAGCAAGTAGGATCAGAATAAAATATCTGTATTGTTTTGAGAGAAATACAGAAATTTTTCTGTTTTCTTTTTTGAAAGATAGCAAGTGGGATCAGAGTGAAATATCTGGGTTTCTTTGAGAGTAATTCAGAACATTTTCTGGCTTTTTTGATACATAGCAAGTGGGAACAGAATTAAATATCTGTTTTTTTCAGAGTAACAGAATTTTTTTTGGCTACTTTGATAGATAGCAAGTCGGATCAGAATGAAATATCTTTATTTTTTGAGAGTATTACAGACTTTTTTTGGCTTTTTTGATAGCTAGCAAGTGGTATCAGAATTAATTATCTGTAACTTTTGGAGAGTAATAAATTTTTCTGGCTTTTTTGACAGATACCCAGTGGGATCAGAACAAAATATTTGTATTTTTTTGAGAGAAATACAGAAATTTCTTTTTTTTGATAGAGAGGGAAATACAAACATTTTTCTGGCTTTTTTAATAGCAATTAGGACCAGAATAAAATATCTGTATTTTTTTAATAGAAATAGAGACATTTTTCTGGCTTTTTTGATAGATAGGAAGTGGTATCAGAATGAAATGTCTGTGTTTTTTTTTTGCGAGTAACACAAAATTTTTCTGGCTTTTTTGATAGCAAGTGGGATCAGAATAAAATATCATTATGTTTTTGAGAGAAATACAGAATTTTTTCAGGCTTATTTTTTTATAACATTCTTTATTTTTTTTTAACAATCAAATCAAACAAAAACATTTCAAATTACTGCAAAACATGTAGGTACATATAAAACCGTAAGGTGCATCAAAAAACCTTTACGCACCTTAAATATAACAGTAAACAGTACAGAAACGTACTCATGAAGACATACAGCTTATAAAAAATTTAAGGAAGACAGGAAATCCTTCTAATAAAACCAGGTATGCTCAAATTTCACAGGGGTATCATGAAGGCTGGCTGTTAAATCCTCCATAAGCAAAATTAAATTACCAATTGTAAACCACTGGGTCACTGAGGGACAGGTATTCGATCTCCAATTTGTTGGAATGCAAAGTTTTGCTGCATTCAGCAAGTTGCTCACCACTGATGTTTTGTGAAAGCAGAGAGGGGGGGGCTATGCTGGAGCAGGAAAAATGAGGGATCTTCAGGCAAGGGGTAGTTGGTGAATTTCCATACAATATCTTTGACCTTGCTCCAGAAGGGTTGCAGGATCAGGCATGACTAAAAAATTTGTAGTAGGGTACGTTCTCCTTCTTTACACCGCCAACATTTGTCTGATACTGCAGGATAGAATGTATGTAGCTGAACAGGAGTGCGGTACCATCTGGACAGGATTTTGTAATTAAGCTCCTGAAACCTACTGCTAACAGGTGTGGTGGGTAAGCCAGATCACCTTCTGTCGCTGCTCTGCATCCAATGTAAGATTAAGCTCTCTTTCTCACGTTACCATATAAGGGGGAGGGTTATCATTAGGTGGGGAATTGAGCATAGCATAAAGAATCAAAAGAACATGTCTGTCTGTTCCGGTACCCGAATATAACACTTCAAATGGAGTGAGCGGCCTGGCAAACTCATTGCTCCGTGGCAAGGAGTGCTGAAAATGAGCCATTTGTTTCACTCTCCAAAATCCAATGGGCCTCGATTCCCCCAAGCAAGCCAGCATCCATGAGTCGTCCTGAAGAAAGTTCACTGCCCTATAATATCCCAAGTCCTTAGGATTAGCAAAAAGAGTGTCGGCAATGCCTGGCTCGATTGAAGGATTTTCCAGCACTGGATATACTGGGAAAGGGGACGGAGCTACGCGGGGGAGGGGGTACAGTTTGGAGCACACCTTCAAAGTGGTGCCTATCAATGGATGTTGTCTAAGCTCTCCAGTTAAGTTGCTTGCCAACCATGAAGCTGAGGATAAGCTTTGACCTCCGGCCAACTGTTCCAGTCCCACCCATTGCTTAGAGAGGCCGTGTCTAGCCCAATCTACTGCCCTCACTAAGTGGGCGGCCATGTTATAATTATACATATTATGGACCCCCAAACCACCCACTGTTTTGGGTTGGAATAGTAGGTTGCTATTCAATCTAGGTCTACAATTGCCCCAGATATATTGAAAAAATGTTGTATTTATCTTGTTAAAAAATGACCTGGGTATCCAAATCTGTAGGGTCTGGAATAGGTAAAGTAACCTAGGCAGTACATTCATTTTGAGCACTTGTATTCTTCCAAACCAAGATATAGTCAGCCCTCTACATTTTACCAATCGGATATCACCCGCTGAAGGAGGGTGGAGAAATTCAAGTTAAAAATTTTTGATAAATCTTTGGCTAGAAAGGCTCCCAAATAACTGAGGTTCCCGAGCCCATTTAAACGAGTTGTTCCTCTTAATCAGGTTCCTCTGTCTTTGACGTAGAGAAATGTTTAGCGCCTCTGATTTATTATAATTTATTTTACATTTTGAGAGGGTATGTCAGGTAGCAAGTTCCCTCATAAGATTCAGGAGCGTGATAACTGGGTTAGAGAGTACAAACAGAAAATCATCTGCAAACGCTGCAATTTTGTGCATTTTTCCCCCCAGGAGCAGTCCTGTGGTATCAGGATTTGCCCTTACAGACTGAAGCAGAGGTTCTAAAGTCAAAATGAATATGAGTGGGGAGAGGGGGCAACCCTGACAAATACCATTTGATATTGGAAAGTATTCTGAGATTAACCCTAACTGCTGCTGAAGGACAGGAGTAGATAGACCAATCCAGGCCAACATGTCCAATATGTAATAGGGTTTGATCCATAAACGTCCAATCCACTCTGTCAAAAGCCTTCTCTGCATCTGTTTATAGCAGGAAGACAGGTACGTGGAGGCCAGATTGATCCAGTTAAGGGCCTTAATTGTATTGTCCCTAGCTTCTCCCAGCGGAACAAAGCCCACTTGATCAGTGTGGATCAGTTTTCTGATGACCATTTGCAACCTGATAGCTAGAATTTTAGTGAACGGTTTCAGGTCCTAGTTAAGAAGAGAAATAGATCTGTAACTGGCACACTTAGCCGAGTTCTTACCCTCTTTTGGAATAACTGTGATGTGTGCCCTCAAAAAATCTGGAGATTTCTGGAGCATTAAAAGTATTCACCATATGGGGTACCATATGGTATACCAAACTGCTTGTAAAAGGGTAAAGAGAAACCATCTGGTCCTGGAGTCTTACCCGAAGGAGTACAATTGCTCGCAGGATTTCCTCACCCCTAATTGTGGTTTCCGGAACTTCAATTTCGATAGCAGAGAGCTTGGGCATCTTAACTCTGGTCAAGTACTCCTGCACTGCCTTCACCATAGTGGGGGATTGAGAAGCAGAGGCCGTGGCATTGATATTGTATAGGAACGTATAGAAATTCTGAAACTCATTTGCAATATCCCAAACCTTATATCTATTAACTTCATTACGATCAACTATAAACAGCCTTTTTGATAGATAGCAAGTGAGATCAGAATGAAATATCTGTATTTCCTTGAGAGAAACACAGAAATTTTTCTGGCTTTTTTGATAGCAAGTGGGATCGGAATGAAATATCTGTATTTATTTTAGAGTAACAGAAATTTTTCTGGCTTTTTTGATAGATAGCCAGTTGGATCAGAATGAAATATATGTATTTTTCTGAGAGAAATACAGATTTTTTCTGGCTTTTTTGATAGAAAGTGGGATCAGAATGAAATATCTGTATTTTTTGAGAGTAACACAGATATTTTTCTGACTTTTTTTATAGCAAGTGCTATCAGAATTAAAAATGTGTATTTTTTGGAGAGTAGGACAGACATGTTTCTGCCTTTTTTGCTAGATAGCAAGACGTAGCATAACAAACTGCAAAATCTGTATATTTCCAGATATACAGAAGGCTCCTAACCTATCCCTGTCACAATGCACTTCTCTCCCTGTTTCTTTCCTTCACACAGAACACAAGATGGATTGAATAACCCCTTCCTCCTTCCCTGTATATATGAGTGTGCTTAGATCTCTCCTGATTGGGCTGCTGAGCCTTTGCTGTGCTGTGTGTGTTTTTTTTTTACTACTAGATGAATTTTACTAAAGAAAGGGCTCGTTAATTGGGATATCTGTTGACATTTAGATGATGCATTATAGTAACAGTGTCAGCAGCTTATAGAAATACATCAATTAGCTTGCTGGTCTGACAAAACCTATAAACTTAAGTGAGAAGCGAGGTGCTATTGCTATAAAATATCAATAGACGTTGACCTTGGAAATGGAGAGCCCCGTGAAATGAGTAAAAAAAAGAGAGACAAATAGCAATAGAATAGAAAAGCAATAAATATAAGGCACTGGGATCTTCCCTAATCAAATGTAAAGGGAATTTCCATTTCCATCTTGGGAGTTATAAAGTCCTTGCAACTTCATGAGCTGAAATGACCATGCTTTTGTTGTTCAGCTCATTTTCAACAGCTGATTGGAAAGGGTGCAAGCAGTACAACCCTCATATTTGTACCATGGAGCTGCCCTCTCTTTCTAAAAATAGATGAAACAGCTGTTAAAAAGCTGTAGCATATGTTAAAATAACACTTATTTCTAGCCTAATGAGTAAATGCCAATGCCAAAGTATTAAAATATAAACAATTTGGAGGTGATTGCTTTCTTTATAAAGATCATATGTGGAGGTTTAGACAGGAATGTGGTGAGAAAGAGGAAGTAAATAAAAAAACCCACTTCCTAACGGGGTGCAATCACACTCTGTAAAGGCGTTTGCTGATTTTTCTGATCATACCAAAGAGTATTTGTATGCTTTCAGGGTATAACTTACATGTGTTTATTTTCACTGGTATCTTTTTAACATATGTTTATTTTTTCCATTCATTATTTTTACATCTTTATGATTTGCTTTAACACCTTAATCATAAAAAAATAAAATCACAGACCTCCACTTATTCAGCTAAAATAAATGCATTGATGTATTTATTACAGAGGATAATAAAAGTGAACAAAATAGGACCTTTTTTTAAGGAAATGATTGTGTATTTTTGAAGTACATTTTTTAAAAGAAAAAAAAGGATGTTTAATCATTTATAAACAGCAATTAGGAAATGGCTGTTTAGTAAAGTAGGGGGATTCAATGCTATTAGGTAAACATAAAAATGGTGTTAAAGTCACAAAATTATATCAAAAACCTACATTATGGACTCTATAAAACAGGCAAATAGACTGCAAACATCCGCTTGTGGGAATCTTCCAGGTCCATGTGTTTCAATAACAGCAGATGATTCCCAGGTTTATAAATAGAGCCCCATGCAGAATAAGCAAGACCCCTAAATGGAGGAGGATATGAATGGAATAAAATCCTAAATGGATATAGAGAAGGGCAGTAGTTTACTTTTTGCTTTCTGTACAACAGAACTTACTTGCCTTTGCTTCCTGCATGACATATCACTTTCAAACACCAAAAAGGCATGTTTAATATGGATACTGGTATATATTTAGTATCAGGTTTCGTGTTTGTAAATTAGCAAAAAAAACCTCCATCATTACCACCAAATGTATTCCAGGATCACCAAAATACAGACAAAAGGGTCTGGGGTGGACCGACGCACTTTACCTGTGTTAAAAAATGGACTAATAGGGTTGGGCTGTCTGTGTGTGCCTAAAAGTTTATTTTACATTTTTGACTGGAGTGCAATTTTATACTTATATATTGTGAATCATTGAGCTGGAGGCAGCATTACTCCTAATTGTACGCAATATATGGCGTTGTATAAATCACATATACACACACACACACACACACACACACGCATACATATATAATATATATAAAATTTTCCTACTTGGTGCTTGATTTACCATTAGCACCAGATATCCCCCACACAAATTATTCAGCACATGATCTTTAATCCAGGAAAATGAATTGCTTTTGGTTGAGAGATGAGACTTTATCAGCTGTTTTTTGTAGGCATGAACAGGATGACTGTAACTATGATTTCCAAATACTTGATAGGAATTAAGGGAGTGCATTCAGTTGAGGTGGATCCAGTACTTGCCTGGCTTAAAATGGTGGATTGTGTGCAGCTGGAGGTGTTTTTGCTTTAGAAGAAATTGTGAATCATGAACTCTCAAGCAGCTGAAATTTACACAAAGTATGAGCATAATAAAAATTACAGTGCTTAGAACAGTATTTAAACAAAAATACTGCTAAGGCTAGCTGAATGAAATTTATAGCTGAGTTGGTAAATTTTAGTGCTTTAATAGACAAAACTCCACCATACTAGAATTTCCAGAAGTTGAATATTAGCCTCGGTATCACCAAAGTGTGTCCAGCCTCTAAAACCAAATATTAAAGAGAAAAGGCAAAGGAGAGGCTTTAAAAGGTGCTGTAATAGTAAATAACTGATAACATATCATTAATCTCACTAAGGCATGTGAGAGTTGGTAATTCTTGTCATCTTGTTTTTAAAATAGCAACATGACAAATTATGAAATGACAACAAAAATTACAGAGATACACATAACTGTAATGAAGAATTGCCCACTGAAAAATTATTTGTTACATGAATTATGTAGTGTGAACTTAGGTTCACCTAGGTAAAGATCAATGAAAAGGGATTCACAGAGTCACCTTTGTGCTGCTAAGCACACTATGTGTCCAAAACTCAAAAATAATGAAATTTAAAAACAGGCTCTCTGGTTGGGTGCAGAAGGATAGGATCAGAAAATGGGAGGGGTAGGGCACTTTGCTGGCAATGTTTCAGGTGTGCCTCAGGAGTTTCAAGATCAGTTCAACTGTTTGAACCAAAGCTAAAAGAATAGATATTTCAGTGATTCTCATTTTGTGTAAGATTTTGTCAGTCTGGATTTTTTTTTATATGGCATGCCAGAAGCCAGGAAATTTACATGATAGAGAAAGGACTGAGGGTTTTAGGCCACTATCAGATCTTGACCTTGACCATGGTGTCAAACTAGCCCAGTCATTTTGATATGCTGCTAATGCACGACAATGGAATAGAAATTTCACCTGTGCTATTTTTTCCTAGCAGCACACATTACAGTACATAGCAACGCAGGTATATCAGTAAATTACTTTAGAGTGTTGGGATACCATTCAATCAAATTTACACATTGTATGTTAACATGTGTTGCAAAAATATGTTGTCAAGGATTGACAACGACAATCTGTACACTATTACAATACACCCCTTCACCCTTCAAAGAAAGTCCAAAAATCAAGATACATTAAGTTATAATAATTTTTATTCATGTTAGAAATTCTATCAGTGTTCAAACATTAATATTTAAAGAGTTTGTACAAATTTTCATTTCCAATGTTTCAAATGTAAACCACACTAGATCACAAATAATAAAAAAACATTTGGTATAGTGAGTTTTATTGGTCTCTCAATGTGGTTAACCCATTCTATGATGGAATGGTGTAGCAAATCCCTATACATGTAGGTGTCTTGCTGGCCAACCCATAGCCATGAAGGAGTTAAGCAGTATTTTGTCTAGAATAGTTTAAAAGTAAGTGTGCACTGTACCCAAGTTTCATGTCTCACAAATGGTAATCAATACATATAAACTCTTTTAAAAATATACTTTTGTCAAAAAAAACAAAAAAGACCTGATGACTACTATGTACACTACAAAAATAAATTTTCATATAAATAAATTATATGGCATATGTTTATCTTTGTAAATTAAATGACCCAAAACTCTAGCCTGCCTTAAAAGAGGCAAGGAATGAGACCCAGTTTGAATATTTTTCTTTTTAACTCCTTGATCTAGAAAGCTATGAGTCTTTATTGTAAATGTTATATATTCTCTCCTATTTAACATTAGTAAGCACTCTATACACATATAATTCAATTAAAAGTAGCCCATAGCTGTAAGTCTTTCCAATAAAAATAAAAAAAAATCCCTGCATTGTTTTGTTACAAACTGGCATGACAAATACTGTAAGAACACATTCCTAATATACAAAAATATAAATATTAAAAATAATAAAACAAAACACAAAATAAAACATTTGCCAACTATGGTTCTCCCTTTGCCAATGTGACTATAGGAGATATATAAAAGTCTATACTGTGCAGAAGGCAGCAGACACGCTAACAAGGTGTAAGATATTTGGCAGTGTAAAGATGTAGTGTAGTACTTTGAGGGATGAGTAATAAAAAGCACCAATACTGTACCATTGTAGCCATGGCATCATAGCATAGTGTTGCTCCAAACCTTCTACTGAAGAAGATTTAAACAATCAAGATACAGGATATAGTTTTCTATACACAGGCTTGTCAAATGGTATAACTCTAGCTTGTTTTATGAAGCCTATAATGCCAGTAAAAGCCATCCTAAATGCTTTTGCATGATGTCATCTCTAAAAGATGTGTCTGCTGTAAAGAAACGACTCAATGTACTATGCAACTGGCTACTGTGCCCTAGATATGCAGTGAAATGAACATCATTGAAACACATAATGTATATTAAATTATAGGCACTTATAAAGTGGATCTTTTTCATCAGTAAATCCAAACTGTTAGTGATACTACACCAATATTCAGACATAAAAGACCTTGGACTAGAACAAAATTACTAGAATGCATGTCCGTTTGACAAACTATAGCTGGGTTTAGGTAAATGTGGTGGGCTCAAAATTATGCCAGTTTTCAGAATTAGAATGTTCTTTCCTAGACTGGAGCTTGGTTACAATCATATGGATAGAGATTGAAGAATTTGATCGCCAAAAAGAATACCAGTTTTGATCTTGGATAAATAAAAGAATCACAGGAAATTTGAGCATTACTGTGCTATTCATGCCTATTAATGGGATGAAGGTAGTTTTTTAGGTTGTTTTATATGGTTTAGCTCGAAACATGTATACATTAAGTGCTATATGGTTACTACACTACGCGCACACAGGGCAAGGTTTGTACTGTCCGTGGCAGTTTGCACTGATCTGGACACAAAAGATTTTTTGGAGGTCTCAGTGTGCTTAGGTAACAATAGCTTATAATGATGAGAAAAGGCAGCTACTTTCTCTCATCATTATGATTTAGGTATCTCAAATAAAACTTCTATGACAAAGCAGCATGCAATGTGATGCACTGCAACCCCACAATGGCACAGTAAGAAATCATACAGTATATTTAAGTATAAAAAAAAAAGAAAATAAATCTTAACATTTAAATTAAATAATAGTATAAAGGTAAACTCTGAGCAAACAACATATCTATGTATGTAAAAAAAAGGAAGGGAGGTAGATAGGGAAACCTTTTACATTTTGTTTAGAGACAAGAAACACAACAAAACATAATATTAGCACCAACATGAAGAGTGGGTAACACAAGCCATATAAAATGAGTAATACAAAGTTCTCCTGTACCTTTCATTGCTTGAAGTGTGTTTACTTAAAAGACAGGAGAAGCAATGTTTGGCATACTACCTACTAAAGAATGGTAAAGGAGGTCACGGCTGATCTATGCAATTGGCTTAGCACCACAGGAGCTTGCAATGTAACGGCAGTAAGAATGCCAAATATTGCCAATCCCCCTCTCAAAGGAACATATAAAGAGTAGCGAGCCCTTTACGTGTCACTTGTTTGTTAATGAAGATGTAAGTCTCCTAGTAAGTGCTCATGATGGAGAGGAGGCTTTGCAGGTTGTACATAAGCATACCAAGACTATGCACAGTGGGACAGACTGAACAGTAAGTTATCACATGAGACATGTGCACACAAAAACAGGCAAGGAACAATATCAGCTAAGACAAATTCTTCATATCTGTCTTTCTGAAAAAGAAAAGCAATACTCACGCATAGCGTGTTTGAAAATGATCAGTAACATACTACCACAGGGTTGTGATATGAACATTAACAATAAAACACAAAAATTTTACACATATAAGCAGTATTTGCATAGAAATTATACAAGTCCATTATTTAAGCAGCAGAAACAAATAATGCTGAATCTTATATCTAGATTAATTCTAATGTGACAGTTCCTGTACATTAAGTAGAGAGGGCAAATCAGCTTTGCCCCATCTGTTAAAAGGAGTCAGGAAACTCCATTGGTATACTAACGTTACACATTTTTCTGTATATTACATATGTATACATTTTTTAAATATTTTAAACAATATTTAACACATTTGTACATATATTACAGTAACAATGAACTGTTGTCCTGATGCAGCATGTACATTATATTAAACCTCCAGCAGCTTTCATTAACCAGTCTGGAAATTTTGTCCCATCTTTGGCCATCAATGATTCAGAATGTGTGGACTCTGTGGGGAAGAAAAACAGAAATTGTCAGTCTTTTCATAATAATCAGTGAACACTTCTACTATATAAAGTTATTGCCCCCAGAGGAAACAGATTCATAGTTGGACTGGAAGATGACACCCGGATAATAAGTTTGAATCTATTGGTTGTCTAATAATGTGACTATACATAGTAATATATCAATTATAGGTTAGGTGAATAGAGAAAGGAAGAAAAGAGGCTTTTGAAGGCACTAAATTTAACTGATAAAATTATTCACCTAATTTTATAGTTTTCTACATACATCGATACCTAGTATCAGATCAATTTGTATAAAATCACAATGTGTACAATATTCTAAAACAGCCAACGACAGTCAACTCAGAAATTATTTTCTTATAAGCACACAGTTTCGTTGAGCATTTTTCAGGTAACATACCGCATCAGGAATTAGGCCTGTTATGTGACCTGAAAAATTCCCAACGAAACTGTGTGTATAAGAAAATAATTCCCAAGTTGACTGTAGCTGGTTGTTTTAGAATATTGTACACATTGTGATTTTAAACAAATTGATCTGATACTAGGTATTGATGTACTGTATGTAGAAAACTATGAAATAAAGTGAATAATGTACCAGTTAAATTTAGTGCCTTCAAAAGCCTCTTTTTTCATGCTCTCTCTATTCCCCCTCCCTATAATTGATATTTTTCACATATGAGGCTGGCACTACTTCAGTTTACCTGTAGAGAATTATACAATCTGACTGGTTATTCTCTCTCTCTTTGGTTCACTATACATAGTAAGATTAGTATTAGTAAATGTTCACTTCGTAGTAGTAGTTGTGCCAGGACCTATAGTAGCATATCATAGATTTGAAAGAAGTATTAAAGTATTTGATTTAGGTAGACCAATACAACAGATCTGTTGGTAGGTTTAAAAGAGATTGTACGACCAGATTGCAAAGGCATGAGTCTATGTGCATGTTTCCATTTTAAAAACGGTATGAAATTTTCTTTTTTTATTAAATCAGATATTACATTAATTAAAGGCTGAGCAAATTATAACAGAGATGCAAAATAAAATGTAGTTTTTGCTTTGTTTTTTTATTGACTTAATAGTGTGCAGTGGGTGGATATGTTTATTTACAGGGGCAGTAATCATGCAGTGGGAGGTTGTCTGTAACTTGCAGTCGAACATGGATAAATCATCAGTGTGAACTAGACCTTAATTCTCTTTTTCATGGTGCTATGTTTTTTTAAATATTCTATTTCACACAAATAAAACACTGGTGCACAAACACAGGATTATAAACTGCACTCCTGTGTTGTGTGTTAGCACAAAATTTCATGTGAGCTTTACAATAACAGTTCCTGTGTTTTGATTGTGTTGGCTTTATCTTTCTTTTAGATCACATTTCATTTGTGCAGACTCTACATATATTTGCCTGGACATAGGGACTAGAGTTGAAAAATCCATGTGGTTTCTTTTATTCTTTACTCACTACAATATAACAAGGGCTATTGGCAGGGACACAACCGAAGAATGTGGTCTATTTTAAGCATTGAAAATTCATCAATCAATCAATAGTTTGTACACACGGTACAGCATCTATACTTTTGAGGATGGTAAAAATCAGTGTAGAGTACATTTTCATTTCGGATCTAATCATTTTATTGCAAAATGCAATTTAAATGCAATTTAAGTTTTAAAAAAAATAGCCTATATTGGGAACATTGATCTTGATTGATTGATGAAAAACAATCAAGATAAGGCTGAAAGCAAATGGCAGACATGGAATCTCCAGGTTCTCAGACAGCTATAAGCATCTTTTTTTTTCCTCCGTATTTAAAGCAGACTTTCTTTTAGGCATGTCACAAACAGCAGGAATCAATGAGCATTTACCTCATTTTGAGAAATGTCCTTGTCTTCTTTCTTCACCTTCAAAATCTTGCAGTTCTAGGACTTCTACTTTTGTGTCCCTTTTTTCATACCGCACATTAGAGGGCACATGAGGGTCCTGGAAAGGTCCATGTTCATTTTCATGATACCCACTGTGGAACGGATAGCTACCATTAGCACTGTGGCTACACAAAGAAGGGTGAACTGCAACAGTTACTGAAGCAGAGGCAGTCACAGTAGTAATAGGCTGGCAGTATGAAGGCCTTGAAGCACCTGCGGGAGCAAAAGCAGGTTTCTTATTGTTCTGTAAATGGGGTCTATACCCTGACCATTCTCTGCCACCAGCAGCCCCACTGTGCTTCTCAGAAGATTCAAAAGCGTCTTTGCGAGGTCGGTATGGAGGTGGACATGAACCGTCCCTTGGTTCCCACCTCAGATTTCTGCTAGGTCGCCACTGTTGCTGAGGTCTGGGTTCTTGATAATTAGATTGCGTTCTCTGACTCAAGTGGCTCTGTCTGGTATCAGGCATAACAACCTATGCAAAAAATAAAAAATAAAATTAAAGGACATGAAGATGACATCACCGACTCATGACATGCCACACACATTCCAAAGTGCAATACTCACAGAACTCCAGGGGAACACTGGGTTTCTTGTAGCATCCACAATGACTTGATGAGGTGGTATTCCAGTAGACTGTTGTACTTCATACTGACGAAGTTCCTCACTAATGCCAGATACCGTTGTCTGAGAACCTGACTCAGAGTCTGAGGAATCAGATCCTGGACACGATTGCATTGTAAATACCGGAAACCTCACAATACTTGGTGGAGGAACCAAGCAGGGTGTAGGAAGCCGATCCCTTCCATCAGTGGGGGAGAACTGTTTTTTTAAGACAAAAAAAAAGTTGTTATTTTAATGAACTTTCTCTTTTATGATTATATTCACATATCGTAAATTTATAGTAGAGTACATCAAATATTATTATGCAGGCTGTCCTTTAATTATAAAGCTTTGACCTAAATACTGGAAACACTGGAATACTGAGTCCGTGACCTAGATCAAGTATAGGGGCTAGGAATTCTCACTCCTGTCCAGCTTTTATTTGCTTCATGATTGTTCCCAGTTTAGTGATCTGGAATCCTTACACTGCATCACAAAAAAATAAATATTGTCTGCTTCTCTGTTTAATCATGTGTCATAAACTAAATAGAGTCCCCCGAATCCAAATCTGAAGTCCGATTCTGCCTAGAACGTCAGGATCTTAACTTAGTTACATGTATAGACGCGATTAGCTACATTTTCTCATTCCACAGTTACTATGTAATCTCTTCAAATAACTAACTTTTGACTCACAGTTCCATGACATTACAAAAACAAAGTTTTATGTTGCAACAACATATACAATTACACATAAATAACTTGACTCCTTGTTCAACACACATGTACACTTCAGAAGTTTTTCAGGCACTTGCTATTAAGGCTCTCCGCTGTCTCCCGCTGCAGAAACCAGTAGTCGCCCATCATGTTGGGGTTGCACTGGCCTTGATATCTTGTTTCCATAACAGAAATCATCATTCACATCACCCAAATTTTGTGGGAAGAAGTCCAGATGGGAATGTAAGAAATTAATTTGAAAGTGACATTCGGCAGCCAAGTTGATGGTATGCGGTTAGCATGTTGTTCATGAGTTCAGCATAGTTTTCAGCTCGCCGGTTGGCCAGAAAGTTTTGTGCAACTAGCACAAATGAATCCCAAGCAGCAAGTTCAAGTGGGTTGAGTTTGTCTCTGAACGTTGCATCGCTCATCAAATTGTTGAATTGGGGACCAACAATAAAGCCTGCTTTCAGTTTAGCATCTGTTATAACTTTTCCAAACTTGTCCTTCAGATACTGAAAACCCATACCATCACGATCCATTGCAACAACAAAGTTTTTCATTATTCCAAGTTTAATATGACGTGGCACAAGGTAAACGTCCTGTATACAGATCAATGAATGATTTATGCTTCACGTTGTACTAGCCAGTAGTGTATTCAGGTCTGGCTAGGCATTCTTTCACTTTGTAATGGTTGCGGTCATCAGGACTGTTTCAGAGGCACAAAAAGCACATATATTTTGAATATCCCAATTGCAGGCCAAGAAGGAGTGCCACCACCTTCAGGTCACCACACATGTTCCACTTGTGTTCTGAAAAGTTAATACATTTTAAAATGACCTCCATAGATTCCTATTTTTCTTTCATTCCCTCAGCATGAGCAAGAGGAACAGAAGGATTTTCGTTACCTTTATGCAGCAGAACAGCTTTCATACTTGCTTTGCTTGAGTCTATGAACAATCATCTCCTCCTGGTATGTATTCACAACCTAACTCCACTCACATGGGTACAGAACCAAATGTCGTTTTCCAGCTTGTAATAACCTGCAAACCTTGTGTGACGATCACGAAAGTGTGAAGTTGTAGTTCCTTTTTGTAGCTATATCCACTCCTTTGACCTGGAGGTTAACAGTTCAAACTTCCTTTTTGACAAAGACACCCAGGTTCCTTACTATTTCATCTAAATCTGATTGGCTTAAAAAATGTGGCTTACCCTCTTCAAATTAGGGTTCATAACATTTATGAACTTCTACATCATCCTCCTGTTCCTCATCCGACATGTCACTGTCAGTATCAACATATGTAGGAGGGACAGGCACTGGATCCTCTGCATCATGTGGCACTGGCTTCAGAGCAGATTCACAATCAAGATAGACGATTGACATTTTACTCATAGGCCGACGTAACACACCTGACAGCAAATATGAGGTGCCCAGCTTTTATCTTGATCTCCAATTTCACATCCAAAGTAATACTTGTAAGCAAATTTCATCCCTCTTGGTTAGGTTCTTGCTTTGATCACACATGGTATATTTGCCAGAAATATAGCAAAAATTGTCTGGTTTAACACAGCTGTGCCTACTCATCTTTAGCTCAAAACAGACTCACTATGGCCTAGCTGTGCTATCCGATAAGATGGTTTCGCACTAGAGACAAGCCCTTTGTCTATCTTGCCTTATATACCTATTTCCGACGTCAGCTCACTGACTTGCCCAGCCGCTGCAGGATCATGCATGCCACCACGGGATGTGATTCAGCTGAGGCGGCAGCAGGCATAGTGGTAGCTGCAACTGTTATATTGTCCCCATGTAAAAATACATTGCCCAATTACTGACCATCTGAACAGCTATAGCATGGCTATAACTTAAAATCTGTACGTGATAGGCAAATTCTGAGTTCAGATTTAGAATAAGCACACTCGATATCATGTAAATCACATGTGTTATTCCCGGTAGCAAAACCGTTGTTGTGCAGCCTTAATTTTAATATGAAGGCCAGAACTGGAACAACTATTTTTTACTTGAGACACTTGTGTACTTTATTCCCCTAGTAGGAATAAACAGCACTGTAATCGGAAATGTGAATAAAGAATCCTTACCTCAGGAGAAGGCCCAAAAAATGAAAGAAGAACTGGGAGTAACACCAATCCATTCAGAACTCCAAGGAGGGTTAATATTGCTAGTACAGCAAAGAAGTATCTGCAAGATGGAAAACAGCTCATTAAGCATCTTCAAGTTTATTAACCACCAACAAAACTGTATTAAACGTGCATTTAAAAGGCCCAAGTTATGTCACAAAGCAGGACAAAATAGTGAAGTTTAAACTTTACCGCAGATACTGCATTCCAGTGTTAGTTAGAAGAAAGAAATGGGTATATTGTTAGGAAAACCGAAGACTTGAAAGGAAACTTGTATTCATAAAAATCATATCATGGGACTGAAAATTTTGTAATGTAGTTGAACAGAACAAGAGAACATACATACACACAAACAGATCCATTCTACTGCCGCTAAGCCAATGTGAAGTATTTGTAAATCTTACTAGACCAATCTCCAATTAAACTTCTAGTTCATCAGGTAAAACTTTTTTTCCTCGCCTCTTTAATGACTGTACTCCTTTTATAATTCAAAGAATTTCAGTTTTACCACACAGTTTAAATAGCAAACGGTTTTGAGCAGGGAACCAGCTTTTTTCCAAGAAAATGCTTTCCATTCTATAGTATGCCTCAGCATTGTAAATTGTAAAAGACTCTACAATGGTTGAGCTGCATTGCAGGCTAATCTTTTGTTGGTCAATTAAGCATCTCTGAATACTCTTGTTTTGAGTCAGCCAGTTCAAACATAAAAGCCAAATTAATGGGGAAGAGGAGGAAAGTGCACGTTGTTTCCCTTCCCACTACTAAGGCTCATGGTCAGAAATTATCTACATTTTTTTAAAAAGAATTACATGGTATTTAGGCATTTTTTCATGTAGCACTTAAAACATGTTTATTGCCTGTTTTCTGGTTCAATATAAGACTGAATGTAAAACGTGTTAAAAATTTTTGACTCATTAAGAGAACAGCAAGGCCTACAATCCAAAAATCCATTTTTCGCCCCAATAGGTCAAATGTCCCTTTAGGATTTACTGAAAAGGGGTTTATTAAGTCTTTTGCACACATACAGGCCTCGTTTTCCAAAATCATATTTGGATAAAATTATATCATATAAATAATTTAGTTCTGTAAACATTTAGGAAAATCTTAACTCTTTCATCACATTTAGCAAGCTAGTGTCTTCTTCATATTAAAACCCAAGTAAAACTTAGGGCTGGGATTTGTATCAACAATAGACCCCATAAATATTTGCATGTTATCCAGCTAGCACTAACATAAACAATGTGATTATATTTCTTTGCAATGTCTGGAGGTTTACTCCATTTTACTACAGAACACTGTTCAGCTTATCTTACTGCCTTTCCAAAAGATTCAGAACATCAATATTTTCCTAAAACAGTGAAATAACGTGATTACTCCACATCTGTCCCAGAAAAGATCAAGATTTTTCATGAGCACATTTTATTGCCCATGTTAAGATGCAGAAGGCCCCCCAGTATTAGGACAAGGTAGGCACAATAACTTCTTGTGGTCTAAACAATATCATTTTGGCCCTAGGGGGCACAAGACATGCAACTTCTAGCCAGTCATATACATTACTTGCCATACGTGTTTATAACTTCCAATCATGCCGATTGTTGTACACGACACACACGTTAGCGCCCACTAGGCTCAAAGTGATATTGTTCAGACCACAAGAAGTTATTGTGGCCTATCTTGAACATGTTCTGTATTACTATTATCCACTGAATGTAATACAATATACTATTTGTGCCAAAAACTCTGCTTTTTCTCGTTCCTCATTTTATTACTTTACTTAATAGGGGTTGGCACTTAGTTCTACAAGAACTGATACTAAACTGCAACCACTTACACTTCAAATACTCTAGGTATTAGGACAATGATTTAACATTTACAGTTTTTAAATATTATGTTTTCAGTATATACTTAAAAGAAAAGCTTTTATAAAACTTTCACTAAGCCACTCCCCACCCCCCAAGCAGCTAACTTAGCTCCATAGCAGTCACTACCTTCACCACTGTTTACAGCCTGTCTGGGAAAAATTCTCTTGAGCACCGACTGCGTCTGTGTACCAAGTCCCTATTGATTTATTCAGGATTATTTTATAGAAAGACTAGAGAACCTTGGTATATGGCATCACAGAAGGCTGGGGCAGCATTATGGAAATAAGTAACTGAGGAAGCAACTGAGGAAGAGTAGAGGGGGAGTGGTTATTGTAATTTAGCTCTAATAACAGGTTAGCGAATGTTTAGTTAAATGTACACCTGCCCTTATTTACTATTTGGATAAAAATGTCTAAATTACATGTATTAGTGTTTTAAAAAGTATCTTCTAAATTCGAGTGGGCATATAGCTCTACAAGCTATATAGTGATACCACTTTTTTGTGGCTTTTCTTGGGTGATACATATTTTATGCAGGAATGGTCACATATCTGTAAACAAGAATTTCACAAGCCCATCCTCCACATTTACTTCTAGGCCTAATTTCTCCCTTTTTTTGTGCCACAGCAGCTGATTACAATGAAGCAGTGTTACATATAAGATTAGTCATTTTACAGAGCTCCACAGGTTGTTTGTAATAGAAGAGGATCAGTTTCACTGCACTTTATCAAATCTCCTTCAAAGAAAACCTCCTCAGAGCTGACAAACCTACATTCTTAACGAAATCCACAAGAAAACAGCCTCCCTCTTCATTCCCTGCAGAAACCCCTAAATACTTAATGCCACCTACTAAACATGACTGATAATCTTCACACAAAACAATTCTCTGTTGGCTAAGCTGAACATATAAGGTAGAAACGTATTTGAACTATATATGATCATTACAGAATATCTACATTTTATTAGCCCTTGTAGTGGCTTTAGGTTTTGTTTGAGGAATATTAATTCACCTTACCTGACAATAAAGTCAAACTCAGATCCAGCTAACATAAGAACCCCCAGAAGTGTTGAGACAGCTCCATCCAGAACTGGTGCAAACATGTGTTCCAAGGCTAAAACTGCTCTCCGGTTCTCGTCACCAATTGCTGTAAGAAATGCCTGCAGATATACAGTTAAAAGTATTAGCCTGCAAACCACAGTAAGGAAAAAAAAAAAAAAAAAAAAAAAAAAAAAAAAAGAATAGACTTATTAAGGTCACAATTACACCTAGTATCCGCTCCAAATACTCAATTCAAATGACCCATTTCTTTTTTTTTTTCTTTTTTTCTTTTATATTAAGCTTCTGAAATGCACTTCCCTAGGTTTCTCAAAAAAGGCCACAGGGCAAACTTCAAAGTAGCTTTAGCTCAATTTCAACACAGACCAGACTGTTGCCCTGAGTCAAAACCAAATCTTAATGTGTAGATGAGTGTAGCATCACTACCATTATCATGGCAGCCAGGTTACAGCTGTATTTCCTTGAAAGTCTGGATTGCAGGAGCTGCAACTATCATTTCTCACAGTCTGTTTCAAATAACCAAATGTGGCAGACAAATGGATAGTGCATGGCTACCCCTAGTTCATAACTTTGTCAGCAAAAAGAAGGTTTTAAACTATAGACCCCAGGTGCTGGACCAATAATTAGGTTCAGAGAGGTGGTTTTGACAGTGAAACCATAGCAGTTCACTGCTGTCATCCAGTCCTCAACCACCCCAAAGCCCCGGTTACAATAAAACGAGTTACGTAGACTTCTAAAAAATGCTACTGAATGCTTACAGATGCCTAGCATTTGAAAATAGAAATCCAAGAGTGTTTAAGGGGGCAGTTGGCGAACACTTATCTTAACTTAGTCTAACACAGGATTGGATCTGTTCTATAGAGTTCCACTCTTGATAATCGGATGCTAACAGGATATGAAGGAAAGAATACCATTGTTTTATTTGTATGCAAAATATTGCAAGATATTTTTTAAGGGCAGTTATACTTAAGTCTACTAAACTTAAACCCCTCATTGTGACCCTCAATGAGAAATACACATTATGAAGATAATTATATACATTATTATACTGGAAATGAACTCTTCATTATATATGCTAAAATCACAATGTCATCTTAGAAATCTAGATTATCTATAAGAGGACAAAACACAGCACAGATAAAATACTTAGAAGGTCCTTTCGCAAACAAAGATAATGCCATATAAAATAGCAACTATTCTAAACAATACATTCAGAGCTACGATAAAAACATTTGCAAATGAAGAAACAGGAAACTAAATAAAAAGGGAGCGATTGGTTGTATGTATAGAGAGAGAAAGAAAGCAAAATCAGCACTTACCAAGGCTACATGTACAGTGAATTCTACTCCAATGCCCACTGAGGCAACGAGGATCACCACAGGCACAGCACTAAGCTTGATGCCAATAAGACCCATCATCCCAAAGAGCTCCACTGTCATAAGGGCCAGTACAATAACCTGCCAGGAAAAAAAAGCATGTTATGTTATCTTACATTACAGCATTCATAGTTAAGTGCAAAATAACAGAGCACAGTGAACAAGTTGCTTTTAATAAGTCTATAGTTGGGAAGGTGCAAAGATTATATGTCTAATATGAAGAGAATGCCTTGACTTTTTTTCTCAGCACATCATGGGGTCAGCAGCTCTTTCAAGAGATTAAAGTACTGCATTCATCCGCTAGAGGGACTGTAAATATAACATCTGACCTTGTTTGCCTCCACATCCTCTCATAGACAAAACAAAAAGGAAAGTTAGGAAAAGGCCCAATTGCTAATAAGACACAGTCATTTTAAGGACATTTTATGTAAAATCCTCACCTCAATAGTAAAATACTAAAGCAAAGAGAGACAAAGATGGAAGGGAAGAAAAGTTGTTTTCCAGATTCATACCTATATTTAAATAATATGGTTTATGAGTGTTATGACCAGCTTTTCGGAAAAAATCTCTCTTTGATATACAGCAATACCTAAAAATCATGCTCTTAAGTTTCTCTACTGAGCAAATGGATCTGTAAACCTTAGGAAAGCTCTGTGCAGGAGGATGTCTTTAGGGTCAGACACAACAATCACTATCCCTTTTATTTGCTTATTCAGCTGATTTTCTGCTATATTTTTCTCTAGTTTATAAAAAGTCAGAGTTGAAGATTTTTTGGTGGAATTAATTGAATAAAATGAAACATACATACAACAAAAATTAGCTATGGTCCTTCTGCAGCTTTCCATTCTTTAAATAAAATTCATTTGGTTTCTACACCAATATTTCCCTAAAGATATAACAATGTCTGATTTAAAAAGTATGACCCTAAATGGTACATATAAAATGATTCGCATTACTACCTAATTAAACAATGTATGTCATTCTTTGCTTCTGTAACTAGTCACACACTGCTAACTTGAAGCTCTAAATATAACTATAGAATGTAGTGGCACCACACCAGTGGACTTCGTTCACTTTTCTGGTCTCCGTTTTGAGGACTTGGCAAATGTAAAGCAAAAGAACCATAAATTCATTTTAGTCTACGAGGCCTTGAGGTTTGCCATGGACTGAATGAGGTGTACCAGTGACAAATCCGAGGCTTATGTAAATTGACATCTGCCTAGAACAAAAACTAATAAAAATAAATTGGCTCAGAATTTTTCCATTTTAAAAAATACATGTAGTTTGATGTTGTTAGCACAATTCATTCAGAAGGACACTGCAAAAATTTGCTTAGGTTAACAGATCCATGAATGCCTGCTGGCCATTTTAAAAACAGGCAGTTCACACATCTTTTACTGTAATAGACAAGTTCTGACTGGGTATGAGCAGCTTTAGTCTACCATCATGCTATGCTATATCTACACTAAACATAGATATACTAAAAGAAATCCTAATTTAAAAATATATATTTTAATAAATGATGGCAGTTGCCTTATGTATACACAGTAAAGCCATGGTGTAAAGGATTAGGTTTTACTCTGTAGCTGCAAACCCGCCCTTCTCTTCTCCTTCAAAGTCGCATAAACATATCATGAATGATGTAACATACTTTATTCCACCCGAGATCCAGACATAAACAAACCTTGCTGGCTGAAGCAAGAGCTATGCTTAAGGGAATTTGACTGCAACAAAGAACCTTATTAACTTACAATGATTCCAGCAGTCCAGGGGTTCAGCAGGAAAAGGGCACACACGAGGAATGTACAGGCTAGGACCACGCTGATGGACAAGAGAAGCCAATGGCGTAGACTAATATATTGTTCCCAGAAGAGGAATGGGTAACCATTTGGATAACTGGACACTCCAAGACTGGTATAATTGTTGCAAATGGCTCTCACTTTTTCTATAGCTTCTACAAAGTCTGAAGTCTCTCGCAGGCCATTGAGGTAGAAAGGAAACTGGGCATACTCTATTGGCTCAGCTGCACGGACTACAAAAGAAATAAACACAGAGATCAAGAATGCTGAACATTAGGTAAATTGGTAAAATAAGCTATTGCATCACTAGGGAAAACACAAACACAGAAGGACTAGGTAAAGCTGTTGACAATGATCAAGCCACAGAAATATCTAAAATGATGAAAAGGTCTTTGTTTTAGGAAATTTAGAACATATGATCAATTAAAAGTCTGGGAAACTTGATTTTCCATGCTTCTTTTATCATGTAACAGTAACCTCAGATCTACCACAATAAAAGACAAAAAATGAGATATACAAATTCGAGTCAGTCATAATGCTAGTTTTCGGTTACTGTTGCTGTGTGTTCCGGACCCTGCAGGATCATTCATTTGAATTGCTAAACATGATTTGCCCTAATATAATCTCAACTATAAATTTTCATTAAGACAAGACTTGGCTGGCTGCCACATGGCTCTAGGGTTCAGATACTGTAAAGTA
>NC_092863.1:26189997-26193751 GCF_032062135.1 Pyxicephalus adspersus
ATGTCTATTTGTAGACTATTATGATAGCTGTAAAGATAATAAACACACTATAGTTCCAAGTTCATAAAATATATTTGGGAGTCTGTAATCATAAATGTTTTCCCATACCTATCTTATGAACTGTAAGTATAACATTAAAGACATAGTTAGAAAGACAATTTACCAATTACATTATTTCTAAAGAATATTTTTCCCCCTTAAAAAAAAAAAAAAAAAGTGTCTAAAAGTGGCTGTCAAATTTAAACAGAGCAGTCCTAAAAAGTGTGCTCAATCTGCACAATGTTATGTAAAAGCAGAGCAGGATGGAGGAAGCTGTTTATAAACAAATTTAAAGCCAAAGGCAAAGTGCTACTTACTTGTCCTGGTTTCAGGCATGTAGTCTGCTCTGTCATGGATCCACTCTGGTGGATGCGGGCGGATATTGGCCTGAGAAGCAGCATAGGCTACAGGGTCATTACTCACCCAGGCTGTTAAATAAATGTAGAAAGCATTTGGATGAATGATCCCATCTGCATCCACCAAGCGCTGTTTAGTCAACTGCAGAAGAGACAGAAGTGGAAAGTCGCCACATAAGTGAACTGGAAATAACTAACACGTCACACATAAAGCTGTGGTTTTCTGTTGTATGAAAGCACAAACAGTACATTTTCTTTTCTAAGATCGAAGTGAAGCCATTGGTAACTAGTCAAGTATTTGTTGTGTTTTTTGCACTTGAAAAGTAATGACAACTACTAAACTAGAATGACAATTGTTCTAAACTAGTTGCTATGGGCAATGCATGCACTTTGCTTTTCAGATTATCCACAGTGAAAGACTTCAGCAAGTATTTACAAGACACGGATAACACCCATTGTGGAACCTTTGAGCATTACTTAGGTTCAATGTTTCTTTGTACAGACTATACAAGCACCAACATTTCTGGGAGGGGGCGCCTTGTTCAGGCAAAGCTGTTTCCTTTAGGTTACATAATTGTATAGGCTCCCATCTGTATTTATATAAACACATTTGCAGATACAACAAGTCCGATTTCCACTTTAAGCTATTACATTTTGAAATAAGAAGGGCTAGCTCAATATGATGTTGATTTGTTTTCTAAAACAAAAAATGATAAACATCCATGCTTTTTAATTACACTTGAAGTGAACGGAATGGTGATGGATAAACTGTTGCTGCATTCCAAGAAAAAAATATGACTGCCCATGTAACAAAAACATTTCTCTTTTCTTTCCTTTTTCCCTTTGTAATTACAATAGCAACCCCACGCACATTATGCAGAAACAAAGCAAAGCAGGAGGGGGGAAAAAAAAGACCTGGCAAACATCCCCCTGCACGTCTGGGTGCAGTTAACCTACACTGTTAACACTGAAGGAAATGCCACCCAGTAAATGAAGGAGAGCAATAAAAAATAAAACATCTGTAAAAAATGTTGCATGTACTTTCCCCTCCATGACCTGTTTGTTGTCTAAAAGCTACCACTGCTTTTAAATAACATCTACCATCTGTTTCCTTTAACTCTTCCCAGTAATGGTTTGTGGCCAGCAAACAGCAGCACCAGGGGCAACAGGGCAACTTATTACTCAAGTGCAATCACACAGGTACAGCCATATTCACCCAACTATCGTCTAAAGGCAAGGCTTCCACGCTGAGGTCTTTTGAATGAAATGAGAAACAGTGACAGCAGCACAACTCTCTTATTCTTGTCCCTTCAATGATTTGAAGTATCTGGAGTTAATGCATCGTCTGGAGATGGAATAACTGCATGTCTTCAAGATGTGTGGGGCAACATACATCTCCACTGAAAGACCACTAAGAGGAGAGACTCAAACCTTTAGTATACAATCATGCACTGTAGTGGTATCTTGTTTTTCTATGAAGCTTTGTGCTGCAACAGTTTTAAAAACCTAAATCATAAATACTATATATGTGCAACATTCACAACACTACTTCCCCAGTAAAGTAATGTATTATTATTATTAAACAGGATTTATATAGCGCCAACATATTACGCAGGGCTGTACATTAAATAGGGGTTGCAACTGACCGACGAATACAGACAGTGATACAGGAGGAGAGGACCCTGCTGAAGAGCTTACAATTTAGTAGGTAGGGAAAGTAACACAACAGGAGGGGAGATATGTAGTGGTGGGAAGTAGTGATGGTTTCAAAAGACAAAAGAAGATGGGTAGGCAGATTTGAAAAAAATGGGTTTTGAGTGCTCTCTCAAATGAGCAGAAAGTAGGAGCAAGCTGAATAGGATGAGGAAGACCATTCCCGAGAGTTGGTGCAGCTCTGGAAAAGTATTGTATCAATGCGTGTGATGAGGTTATGAGTGAGGAAGTAATTAGTAGGTCATTGGAGAAGCAGAGAGTGTGGCTGGTGGAGTATTTTTTTTAGCAGGTCAGAAATGTAAATGGACATATCAAGCTTCGACCAAATTAAATAGAAGACTAATGATCTAATAATCTACCATTATCTTTTTAAACATTGGAGAAAACTGGGCTACAATTACACAAGTAAAAAGCTCACTCTTCACACAAAAAAAAGAGTACTGCTGGGATTTTCCTCAAGACCACAATGCTGCAAGGACTTTATAAGAATTACCCCGCTGTTAATTATGTGAATTAGAAATAATGCCAACACTGTAGATAAGAGTAATAAGGTAGATAAGGGTGGAGCACACCCATATATGCAGTATTTCCTTTGGGGACAGCCACTAAGCTTTCAAATATTAAATATCCATCAGTTACTGTATATAAACAGTTTAGGCCTAACACATTTAACCTTATCTGTATCTGAATTAAAATATCCTAAGAAGTGTATTTTTTTTTTTTTTTGAAGAGAGCATCTTACCTATAGTAATTGACAGGTATTGGTTATAATTGACAAATGTTTTTTTTTTTTTAACCTATACTTTAAAGGGCGACCAAATGTATTTTGCATTATCTGACATTTGCAAAACATTCCATTGTGGAGATTTAATAGGTGCCATTGAAACACGTGGACCTGAAATATTCTCTGCCAGGGAGTGAATCAGCGAATGTCAGATTCACTGCTTTATAAATAAACCCTTTAGTGTGATTGTGGAAATGGAGCTATTGGGAATCTGAGGTACCATTTGAGCAAGATTTTTCACCCCTTTCAATCATTGGTTATATTTTACTGGTTTAATAAACAATGCTTTTACATTTTCTACACCCAAATGAATGCAAAACCAACCATTTGGGAGCTGGAACATATATTAATCAAAAAGTATACTTTATTTTATCGAGTACCAGCTTTGACAACAAAATCTTGAAAATAGCATCCAGTTTTTTTTTTCTTCTTACCCTACTGAGATCGATTGGTTTATCAGAATTTCCGGTTTGTATTAAAAGTTTGTAGGCAAGCACTGCATCATCCGAACCATTCTTATAATTGTTATAGTTAATTTTTCCAGCTTCCCATTCACTGTCAAATGTATCTTGTAACCCTGTATGCAGGAAAAAGAAATACATTTTAAAAACATGCAGCACAGCTTAAGTCATCTTTAAAAGCTGTTTTGGTAATTCGAACATTAGAATTGCATCTTCTGCCCTGTTTTGTCCCCACTTTATATTGTGTTAGATTGTTCCCAATGGCAGACAAATGAAAAGCACAACGTCGATTCTATTTTTAATCAATATTTTCTGACACGATGATCAGTTTAAAAAAAAAATACTAAACAAGACTGGATGAAAATTATAAGCCTTAAGGAAATAATGACCAGCCTGAGGCA
>NC_092863.1:26194006-26215714 GCF_032062135.1 Pyxicephalus adspersus
ATATATATACATACACACACACACATACACAGAACAAACAATATGAGTAATAGGACCATATTTAAATTGCAATTGGTCTTATTCCTCATATTGTCTGCTGCTACCCTCTCCACCCTCCAGCTGTCCTACTAAGGGAACCTTGGTTTCATGGTCCAATGCAAGTTATTTAGCTATTAAAATTTTTAATGATGTAAATCTAACATGTAATTTTGTATTGATGTATTTACAATAGGCCATGTATTGTTTGTTTTTATCTTGGTCTGTTCTCCCCTCCTGAAGAAGTGGACACAATCCACGAAACGCATCAACATTTTATTGTTTTAATAAAATGTTTTTATAATGATTTGGTCGTATAAACTCCATTATAGATACCAATAATAAATTGTTAAAATGTTAAAAAACTGTGGACATTGAGAAATGTTGAACATATGGCACCTTTAAAGTCACAAACAAATGTATGTTGCTTGAAATACACAGGGACGTGGCATGTGTTGATTACATTTTATAAACTTAATAATAAATAAATATATATTCGGGACGTGGCATGTGTTGACTAAATTTTATAAATTTAATAATAAATGAATAATATCCCCCTGAATCTTTTTTTTAATTTTTTTTAAGGTAGAATTAAAACAGACTATGCACACATAGCATATGAGAATGCTATGCAACATTAAATTAAAATTAAGTAGGGACGAAGAGAATATAACAAAAATAACTTATTTTTGCAAAACAAAAAAGCATCTATTTTTTGATAATCATTTTACAAAATAAATTAAAATGATAGAAAAACTTTTGATGTGCGTTGAACCCCAGGATGTAATTAGGAAAACAGGGTGGCTGTCTTCTACCCAGGAACCTAAAACACAAACAAAAAGTTAGATTTATTTATTTATATATATCCCCATTACACTATTTGTTTGTGGAGGGGCATCCTTAAATCTTCGTCTGGTAGGAATGCCTAAAAGACTGATGAGAGGATGACAGCTGCACACCAGGAATACAATAAATGCTGTTTTTCTACTACATTCCATGCAGTGAAATGCCTTTATTAGGAAAGCCATTGGTGTCTGGCCATGGAAAAACACTTAAAAGGCATTGATGAGTTCCTGGATTCACTTGTTACCATCATTGTTCTACAACTTTTTAATGTAACTTAAACATAAAACACAACAAGTAGACATAGGCTAGGCATACCATCAATACCTGCTGGGTGCATGCTAAGGTCTGGGTGCAGTATTCATATTCTCCAACACTGATAACGCCATAAGGTATGATGAGATATATCTACTACCTGAATAACTAATCTTAGGAAGACCCTGGCTGCCTGTCCCATGATTCTGCATTCAGCCTGCACCAGTAATGTATTTGCCATTGATTAAATATGTGAATACTGTAAGCAAGTTCACAGGATTGTATTGCTTTATATGCAGCTATTCTTTAAAGGTGCAATGAGGTAATTAGAAAATAATAGGATGGCTTTGTAACTTGCTAGATACTAAATGTGTCTTTAAAGGCTAGCAGACCACAACAAATGAGACTGGGCAAGAACCAGGAGGGAGGGATGCATGTAATATTCATTACATTACACATTACAGCTACTGTTTGCCAGGTTAAAATAGAAGGTCTGTTACACAGGGAGGCAAGAACTAATAAAAATACTTCATTTTTTTGTGCTTCAAATAGCATCTCAGCTGCTTCTTGAACACATTGTGAGTGAACAAGATTTTGTCAATTTGTTCCATCTGTTCAACTTGTGCAGCTAATTTAAGATGTGGGATCTGCTGCCAGAATGTGTAAGGATCACAGCCAACATCTATTCATTCTCAACTGCTCCTTTCCTCTCTGCCATCCTGTTAGCAGGAGAGTGAAACGGCGGCCAGGAGTGTTCTGAAAAAAGGGAATACTTTTCAGTGCACAGTCACTGGCGATTGGGTAATTTGGAGCACATTTTATGCAGGAAGGTGGAGCTCAGTACATAGGGTTTTATCCATAAATCCCAATTTAGGGTCAAGGCCAAAGAGACAAAGCGGAATGGAAAGGCGGCACAAAAATATTCACCATCCTCACTCTTCTACTGTCCAGGAGCCAAATTCATAATTCATAATCATTACATAGGAGATGGGGAAGTTAGTAGTTTATAAAAGAAAGTTGCTTATAAATATGTCAAAACATTTCACAAATTAAATAAAAAATACAAGATGTA
The DNA here is from genome assembly GCF_032062135.1 of Pyxicephalus adspersus. Taxonomy (NCBI): domain Eukaryota; kingdom Metazoa; phylum Chordata; class Amphibia; order Anura; family Pyxicephalidae; genus Pyxicephalus; species Pyxicephalus adspersus. Next base: position 26,196,213 of record NC_092863.1, read on the forward strand.
CACACAATCAGAGGATGATAAAAAAAAAATAAAAGATATGCCCGCCCAATAAACCTATGCATTAAGCAGGCAGTCATTTTAAGGCTAGTTAGATTTTTAAACCTTTTCCCGAAAACCCAATCTACTACTGCTGGATGTGAATGTTGGTCTATTCAATACAAAATGTTAGCTGTCGTCCAATTTCAATACTAACTAAAAAATAAAGAGGTTTCACCAAGTGACTGCTGAGGAAGCTGCAGGATTTAAAATAAGTTTTAATGAATGCAATCTTTACCTATTCTCAGCTCAGTACACTTCACTTTTCATTGTACTGAGACCCCAATTTATTGTATACAAATCACAATATACAGTATTTCCACTAAAGTAGCTCTGGCTGCTCTCTAAGCAATTACAGTACCGTATTTTTCGGACCATAAGACGCACTTTTTTTCCTCCTAAAGTGGGGGGAAAATCAGGGTGCGTCTTATGGTCCGAATGCAGAGGTACAGGGGCATATTTTTTTACTTACCTGTGTCCCCGCCGGTCCCCGGCTGCGCCGATCTCTGCCTGTTCTGTGATCCAGCGTGCGGCACTTGTGCCCGCCCACGAAGGCGGCGCCGATTGATTTGATGAATGCCGATCGGCGCCGCCTTCATGGGCGGGCACAAGTGCCGCACGCTGGATCTCAGGGGAAATCAAATCAATTTTTTTTTTCTTGTTTTCCCTTGTGCGGAAAACCTGGTGCGTCTTATAGTCCGGAGCGTCTTATGGTCCGAAAAATACCGTAATTGCTGCAGAAGGAATCAAAATACTATTTCTCAGATGGAAATCAGGAGAGCCCAGCAGATGAAAAGATATAGCATTGAAAACAAATAGGAAATTACAATCAGAGCACAAAAAAAGGAATCAGAAAAGAAATGTTATTTTTAAAGAATGCATGCAATTACACAGTTACAGTTGCTTTAACCAAGTTTCATCTGATGTACCCTCTTTCTGATGTACTACTGATGTACTACTCTAATTCTCAGCAGCTAAACCTAAAACAATAAAACTAGTAAAAACTTCTGCAACCCTACAAACAATGAAGCATGTCTCAGTGCACTTACACACTGCTAACCCTGCCCACTGGAGATAGTGACGAGAAATACAATACCACCCAGGTCTAGATAGTCACAAAACCACAATTGACGCACACAATTTTCCCCATAAGTACCCAACAAAGACCCAACAAAAAAAAAATATATATGAATCAAACCACATATATTACACACCACTTATTCTCTTCTATATCAAGTGCTTTATCTTCTGCGCTAAATGATTATTTATTAGGCAGTTTGTATGTTTCCTTCTTGGTACAAAATTAACTGGATTTCAATGGTGGTTAAAATATTAACCTAAAGTCAATATATGCAGTGCTGGAAAAGACCCACAGGTAAACTTAAAGACTGCATATGTAATGCTGAAGAAGGTCAGAGACTGGGGGACACATAGCAGAAGACTGCTACCGGAATCATTCCCTAAAGTAATATCTATTATTAAAAAAATAAATCGGAATACATAAAAAGAAAAACCCTGAAAGGACACAGCATTAAAGGTTTTTCTAGCAGTGCAGGTACCATGATTAAACAAGGGCTTTAGCTTTTTCCCAAGTAACTAAGTAAAATGTGAGCAATATATAATTAAGTTAATTTATAACTAAACAAGTTAAGAAAAGCTAATATTTCCAGTTCATCCTCTTATCCACAAATGCTTCATGCAACTTATTTAATACAAGCAAAACAACTAAATTAACCACCTGACTAATATGGTGTAGGTCCCCCTTCCTCATGCCTCCAATACAGCTCCAACTCAATGAGGTATGGACTCAAAACCTTTGAAAGTGTACTGTGGTGTCTGTCACCAAGACATTAGCAGCAGTTTTGTGTTCTGTTGGACACACACATGTACACAAACTGACTTCTGCTACATTAACCCCTCTAGCGTTCTAATTCTGTTATTTTTTTGATGCAAAAAGTGATTCTAATTTTTCTTTTTATTGTATGTTGTATAGTGTTTTTTTAACTGTAAAACCCATTTAAAAGCAGATTACATTGTAATCTGCTTTTTAAATTTCCCGCCCCGGCTCACCCCAACGCTGCTGCTCTGCATCTCCATGTAAACCTTCAGCATTGTGCAACGCATCTTCCAGGAGATGTGAGCAGCAATGGCAAATTCCGGGGGTGGTGCCAGCTGGCATCACCCCCAGAATTTACTATTGCTGCTTGCATCTGCAGTGAGATGTGAAGCACAATGCAGAAGTCCTGCATTGTGCTTCGCATCTCACTGCTGATGTGTGCAGCAGCATGGCCGGGACCCGGGTGGTATTTAAAAGCAGATTAATCTTAAAATTTTAAAGCGGTAATCTGCTTTAAAATTTTTCTGCCCGGAACCCCCTCCCCCCCCCGGCCCGACGGACCGGTGCCCCAGCATCACAGGGGGACCATCAGATCGCCGCTGTAGCGTGGGGCAAAGGTAAGGGGGGCTTCTAAAGTTATCCCGAGTGTGACTCTGGATTGCCGCTTTTTGCTAGTAAAATCCACCCCGAGTCACACTCGGGATTTCCACTAGGGGGGTTAAATCAAGCTGAAGAACTGCATTCAGCCTCTACCCATCCTGAAATCACTGATAACATACAAGTATAGGCTGCCCAAATGTACACAAAAATTGTCCATACACTGCAAAATGTTTCATGTCCTGGGAACATATACATTTATTTGACAGGGTTTTAAATTGTTTTTTATAAGGTACGTTGTGTTTAACTAATATGGTTCTTGAACCACTACAACATAATCTATAGTTTATAAATTTACTAGAAACTGGAGACATAGTTGAGCAACTAGAAAAAACAAATTGACTTACTAATAAGTTGTAATGAAATCCCTACCTTTATCATCTCCTTGTGAATTTGTGTCACAAAAGGATTGGCTTTAATTAGCCTGGTAGAAGACTCATAATTTAGGTTTACATCCTAGTATATTCTTACCTTGTAGCCAATCTCTAAAATAATGAAGCCACATTTTGGGAAGCTGTTTGTCGCCTTCCAAGAGGACGTACTTGACAGTGGCAAAGCTCTTGTGTAGGTCATATAGCAAGTGCTGGGAACGAGGATAGTCAGCTTTGTGTGTCACCACATACATGTTGTAGAATGAAAAGTACTCAAATTGTGCTGCTATGAAATCATACTCCTGAGTTTCCCGAGGAACAATATCTGTGAGATCCAGACCATCTCGAACTCGGGTGGTGCCATACAGGCTAATACAAAGTAAAGCCAAGAAAATAAATATGACTGCAACCTATAGTTGGAAACAAAACAGACAGTCATATGGTGCAACAGCTTCACAACAAAAACGTAGGTTTGTTACAAACAGAAAACAATATAAAGAAGGAATACATATTTATAGTAGGTCAGGTTGAGAAAAGACATAAGTCCATCAAGTTTAACCACTAGGGAAGTAAACATATCCCAGATATAAAACTTTATGGACATAGCTGGTCCAGAGGAAGGAAAAAAAAAAAAAAACAAAAACCCGGGTACAATTTGCTTTAACATGGGAAAAAATTATTTCCTGATTCCGTGGGGGCAATCAATGCTCCCTGGATTAACAGTTTAATTTAAAGCCTTAAAACCTAACCTAATTTATGCACATATCTATTGGCTTCAGCAGTTTTGCATATTTACTGCATACTCTATGGATATTTTAGAACACATCTGACTTTATACTAATACAAACACATTTGAAGGTATTTACAGTCTATTTGCATCATTATGTCAACATTTGTATTTGGATACTGCCTGATGTAGTTTTGTATAAACCTCTTCATTCTCACTGCATTCAAGTGCCTTCATTCCCACAAGTGACATTTTTATTGCGTTCTAATCTCAACTATCTAAAACAAATCAATACATCATTATCATTCGATTAAGATCAATTCATTAACATCACAAAGATAAATTTTGATATAAAATTAAAAAAAAAAAAAAAAAAAATAACAGTATATTTGTCCATTTTTGAGCTGTGCAGATTAGTGCAGATCAGTGGTATTTGAATACATTTATAATTAGAATTTTTTATCAAAATTTAGTCTAACATTTTTTATTCCCACTGTCTGGCTGCATGTAGAAGCAGGCTGGAACCTGAAGTAATATTGTCACTTTTTTTAAATGTATTTATTTTTTTTAAACAGGGGGGGGGGAGTCCTGTTTTTATGTTGTCATAAAATGACTGACATCTGTCACATTTCCAGGACTTTTATTGTTGGATGACTGATTTCATGGGACATGCTGGGGTAGGGATGCAGGGACTGTGAATCAAACCACAGCAGGCAACTAGGCTTTCCAAACTCCCAGAAGTATGTCAGATTCAGTAGCATTGTAGGAGTAAATTGTATTGGTCTTTTTTTTAAACTCTACTGAGTTACAATAAATGGAACTTATTCCAGGTTTATAACTTTGCATAGGCACTTACCTTTATTTTTGGTTTCAACAAAAATGGGGCATAATACTTCTCAGCAAAAGAAGAAAGAGTCCACTTTGAACAGGAGGGCTCAAGGCAGTGCAAACCAGACTCGGAAAATTGAGTAAGCAGGTCTCGGGTAGAACTTGTGCCTTCTGGAGTCTGACAATTGGAGTCGTGGGGTGTTGAGAGAGTTGGCTGAACAGATATTTCCGATAGAGGCTCTGCTGTAGTATAATAAGACTGAGTTCTTGGGTCATACTCTGTCCGCAGCTGGACAGTTGACTGCATGGTGATTTGAGTCTCGCGAGCAAAGCTGTGGTTGCCGTAGGGTGGTTGAGGACTGTAGCGTGTGTTATCATTACTGTCCAGATATGCTTGGGGTTCAATCTGAATCACTCTACTGACACAGGGACTAGAAAAAAAGTAAAAAAAAAAAAATACTGAATTGGTATAATGCATGTAGAGCTTAATGAAATAACATGAAATCATCAAACTACAACAATGGCACCGTTACAACACAATGCTACAATTCATAATTCTTTACCCCTGTAAAGACTTGTTCACATAGATGGGTTTTCCACATATCAGTGGTTTATAGTATCTGACAGGCCAAAAACCAGCAAACAATCAGCCCTCCTACTATAAGGGAAACAAATGAGAACTGTGAAAGTGGATGTTTTATTGACATTTTCAAACATCTGAAGAGAAGTGGTTGATTTTCAGTTTTGAGATCCTTTTGAGTTAGTCTTGTGGTCGGTTGTCTTGTCAACTGGTTGAAAAGCATTTTTGAATCACATTTGAGGACAAAGAAATGACATGTTTCTGTTTGCTATATCAATTCATTTCCTGCAAGAAACTATTGCAATCCTTGAAAAAACAAACAAATATCCTATTGTATTTATTCAGTTGTTTCATAAACCCTGTAATCCCCTGATTGTAATTGGAGCCCCTTAATTTTACTCTTTTTTGTTTCTGTAGATTAACAAAAACCTATGTAAAGATTCACCTGCTGAAACAGCAGAATATATCCAGCCTTCGATCTCGCCTTCGATACAGATCCATACTCAGAATGGCAGGAAATATCAGCAGAACCATGGCAAAGTTGAAGACAACCACAACGGCAGCCTGCAAGGAACCAAAAAATTATTCATATACACATTTCAGATTTCAAACAATAACACTATACACTATCGGTCGCCAACCTTTCAGACCACTAAATTCATAATTTTAAATCCCGCGGACCATTAATATGATTTAAAAAAAAAAAAAAGATAAATACATTTGTAAAATAATGATCTTCCTAATGGTGCCTGACAAGGACTGTGGAGGCTCTGATTCATTGATCAGCTCACAGTTAAGTGAAGTATTACTATTGTTACTATTATCATATGTTGCATTATCTTTGGTATTACTAAATAAATGCAATATATTTGTTTGCTTTTTATCACACATTATGGGTTTATTTTATTTGAATCTAAGATCAAACAAGAAATGATAGTTATCAAAGTCAAACTATTTGATGCAATTAAATATAACAGTTCAGTGTTGAACCCAGATATTTTTTTAAGCTGGGTCAGAAGAAATTGTAGGTGGGTGGCGGCCCCTGTATTCTGACCCAACTGCTCAGTAACCATCCAAAAACAGGTGGTTAGTGAAAAGTGCCGGGCGGTGCGCCCAGCTAAAAGTGCCTGGGGAGAACACTGCAGTTAAGGAAAATACACAGTTAAGGTCATGCTTAACTAAAAGAACATCTGAGAAATAAACAAATAAAATAAAACAATCAGATGAGAATTGGTATTCGCGGAGTGGGGTGAGTGTTGTAATGGTTAAAACAATACTGAGGCATACAGCTCGGCAATGGTTGCCTCATACAACTTAAGACTACACTGACATCACACTGCCCCTCCCTTGTTTTTCTGTCTCCAGTACCGCTCGTAAATTTAGTGCAATATAAAGGTGAAAATTGACATTTAGAATATAAGAATTTATTAGAAAATTATTTTTGTTTTATTATTATAAAACATAAAAATTGCAAATAATGCTCCTATTTTTTGGTTGACCATCAAAAGTTTCTCGTGGACCACTGGTTGGCGACCACTGCTTTCCACCGTATTACAAGGATGCAGAACAATCTGAACACACTAGCCAAAAACAAGTGTTTTTTTTATTTTTTTTTACCGTATTATAACAAGTTCTCACATACTAGAAGTATCTTCTAGCTAGACCAAAGACCGGAATAGATCTAGGCATGTTTTTATCCCTCAAGCATTATTTTAAAAACAAAAAAGTTGGGAAAAAAAGAATTCCATAGAGGTGGCATAATGTTGATTTATTTCATTTTACCACCTTCCATCCCTTAGATATTGTGTGTCAGACTTTACAAATAAAAGACACATTTCTAAATAAGGAGTAATAAGTATAAAGGACCATAGTAATAGCTAAAGGATAAAAAGTACACATCATACCTCCTTTATCATAGCACCTAAAAAAAAAAAATTACCCACAAAGCAACCCATTAGAAAAAAAATTACACATAACTCTTGGGTGTCTGTGATTTCTTTGAACCAATGCAAACATATTTGTTCCTATAGAAACTTTAAAGAGTTAGACCCTGTATCACTTGAAGCAACTGATCAGCTTGAATCTGCCAAACTATACACATTTTTACTATTTAGTAAAACTGAAAGCGGTTGAAGGGTTTCTGTGCTTCATTGTTTGGAAATTTGGAGCACTCTGACCTGTAACTGATGTCAGAGAAGAATGGGAGGTCCGTGTTAGAATTACCCAAGGAAAATCTAGTATGCCTTCTCAGCTGGGGCCCTGCCCATGGTATGTGTGTTTGCCATTCTTGTCAGACCACACAGAGAGAGTGGGTGTACTTCACAGCATGAAGTGATGAGCAGATGAGGATGCCTGTCAGCTCAAGCTCCACATTACAGCTGCCCTTCAGTAACTCCCTTCTTTATGCAGGTATTATGAAAAGCTTCTTTTTACCCAATATATAACTCCAACATTACCTATTATCTGTTAAAACAGAGGTTAAAAATAGTAACAGACAATGCTGGGGCAAAAAAAAAAACAAAACTGCTACGATTCTAAAGTGATTAAATGACACCATCTCTAAAAGAATAGAAAATAAACACACCACATGAACACAACCTCCAAAGAATTGGATCAACTGAATTACTTTAGATTTATCTTTAGAACATATACCATTAAAAAATGTATTGCAAAGCTAGTTAATGTATGCAATCTTTTAGCTAGGTAGCATGTTTTAAAACACTGTTCCTGGTTTGGTTTGCAATTGTGTAAGGATATGGTTGCAGCTATGTCTACTCATTACACAAACATGTTGTTTAATAATATTGTACAGTGATTATACTTAACTGCTCATCTTCCCTACATGTATGTCAAAACTCCACTATGTAAGAGGTTTAATATGTAATTGATTTTGTTGTAAGAGGTTTAATATGTAATTGATTTTGTTGTAAGAGGTTTAATATGTAATTGATTTTGTTGTAAGAGGTTTAATATGTAATTGATTTTGTTGCAGCTGTCGTTCAATCAATAAATATAAAAACAACAAAAGAGGATAGATAGATTAGATAGATTAGATAGATTAGATAGATATTTATGAGAATTAGTTACCTGGAGTGAGAATGCTCTTAGTGCAGGAATGGGTATCAGGGCTGCCATGAAGAAAGCAGTCACATTGCTGATAGAAGTCAAAGCAACGCTGGCTCCTGTCCTTTTTAGGCACTCACCAGTTCTGTCCTGATAAAACGATGAAAAGGAAATATAGTTCTTTGATGTTTTAGAACCACCAATAACTATCATTTTGACAAAACTCTACTATCTGGACAATTCATTTACTGCCAACATCTTTGGTGCTCAGTACATAAAATTTAGGAAGTGCAAAAAAAATACCTTAAAATCATGTTAGAAATGCAGAGATGTCCTATGTCCAGTGCTTAATTCTTGTGTTATCTCAGAGGGAGTAAATATCCCTGCCAGTGCTTCACTAGCCAATATGTTGCAGAGTTGAGAAAATAGGTGGATCTAAGTAGTTTGGCAAGTGAAAACGAGACAGGACTGAAAACACTGCTGAAAATCGTGTGTTAGCCTACAACCAGACTTGGTAGCTTAGTGCATTTTGGCAGATCAACTGGTACTTTTTTTGTACTTGAAGGATCGTCAAAGTGAATTTATTGTATATGTTTCTCTTTAATATTTTACCCCGAAATACACTAAGTGCTAAGTGTTGAAGCTATATTAAACAACTAGGGTTAGGTGCTAATTTAGTGTTACATTTTAACATGCACAATACTACCAGTGCCATCTGTATACACCACTCTGCTGTAAGCTTCTGTCATACAGCGAAATATTTTTTGGCAGGTAAATCATCCTGGTGCATGCGTTTCAAGTGACAGATTGATCATTCACAAGTGAATATTTGGTGACAGTCATCTTCATGTCTTTTTAAATATATCTCATAATTACATCTAAAATAAAGGAAATTTTAAGCGGTGTCTGTAGACGAGGGTGCAATACCTATGATCACTACCACCCCCAAAGCATGGAAATGTTTAAGGATTTTTTTCTTCAGTGGCTAAATGTTCACAAGTCAAATATATGGAAAAAACAATGTATGCCTTCTGGGTAAAATACCTGTGAAAACAAAGGCACTTTTTCATCTGAAAGACTGTAATTACCTCAAATGGAATCCTTTTATTTTGGCCGGTTTCGCTAAATGCATGTGCCAATAGAAATACATCGTCAACACCAACCCCAAGAGCAAGAAAAGGCAAAACCTGTTGGGAAGAATGCAGGCAGTCAATACAATACACACACATACAACATTTGGCTGTTAAAGATGTACCCTCATCTTCTGAGGTTATATACACAAACATTTTTAAGTAACCATTTAGCTAGACAACTATTCTATCATTTGTCTTTTGGTCAGTTTAAACTCTATGTTCTCTGTAGCACTGCATTAGGGTGGAATATGGGAGTATATTATCGATACCATTAATAAACCTCCTTTGCACGGCAGAAGTAACGACCCACATTTACAGCCGCAATACATCAAAGTGCTGTGGTGACCGTTTTGTAATAAAGTGGACAAAAGAAAAAGTGCAGCTTACAAGAATAAAACAGTTGCAATAAATAGATATCTGCACCTGTACAAATCATGCATCTAGTCAATAATCTAATTATTACCTGAGTTGTTGCAGCATTAAAGGAAATTCCAATCAATGAACACAGGCCCAATCCCGCAGCCACTGAAAGTGCTATGAGCAAAACTCCAGCCAGCCCTACGGCACCCTGAGACTTGGCACAGTCCCACCTCAGCATGGTTAAACAGGCATAGGCAAGCTGTAAATGAAACATTTGGAAACAAAAGCATACCACATTAGAATGCAACAGGTCACCTCCATCAGTTGGCAGATTTTTTTTTTTTTTTTTTAAACATGCATGTTAACATATTACACATCATGCCTTCATTTCTCTGAATTCAACTTTCACAATAGGCTCAACTCACCATTAATAAGTAACCACTGGCAACTCTAATGACGCTCACATCGGAAAATGACTTCAGAATATCGTCCAGTGTTGTTGTCGTAAAAGGTAGAACTTTTTGAGTGGAGTTTTGTGGAACACTTTGATGCACAGACTATAAAATATTTACCATTATTAGGAGTGTAAGAAGATATTATCGAACTGTAAAAGCAGATCCTATTCAAACAAACAAAACATTGTTACCTTGGTAGGTATTATCTACACAGTCTTTCATTAGCCATGTAAATCTGACTATTCTCTTCAATATTAAAGGCATCTTCCAGACAGTGTCTTTGCCACTTGTTCTGAGAGAGGAACATTTTTAAGGGCACATTTTAGTGAATGAAAAGAACCTCTTTCTCATTATTTGTAGTATGGTTAGGAGGATTTTTGCTTTGTCCAATATTCATAAACCTTCACTTGCTGGATTTTCAAGTGATTTTTCATATTATATAGCGCCACTTCTCTGTACTGGTATTTTATATTCTTGCCATTAGGAAAGCCAATACATTCACTTACCTCTAATATACCTTACAGTGGGGCGAATTCAGTTCAGTGCAATTTAGAAAAATTCACATGACCTCATCAAAGAGACTGCAGCTGTGAACAGGATTTTTTTTAGCTCACTAATGTATTCCAAACACCTTAGCTTAAAAGTCACACTTTCTCATTATTTCAGCTCTAATATCCCTTGCCTGTGTCCTACATTAGAAAATGTCACCCTGGCAAGACGTTATAAATGCTAGAAAAAGAAAGTGCAATTTCAAATTGTGTGATTAGAAAAATACATTTTTACGCATGCAAGCAAATCAACTTATATTCTCAATCGCCATTGCTAAATTTTCTTTTCAAAATTCGCCTTGCTTGACTGTTATATTGATCTGAAAGCTTTCATATTTTCTGTGTTAAAAGCCAGGACCAATTTTACAATTAAGATGTTCTGACTTTCCTATTGCATTCACAAGCTGCATGCTTGTTTTTAGGTCAAAGTATTAGACTACAAACAGCCTACTAGGCTAATAACTAGAATTTTGAGAAGAAGGTCAACGAATTAAGCTATTTTTCCTGACACAAGGAGTCATACTGTCTGGTGTCAAAGGGACAGTTAGGAAACAATATTTAAGGCCCAAAGAACTTCTATTTAAAACAACAGGCAAGGTCACATGGGGACCCTGGTTACCTGTTCAAATTTAAAGTGCCAAATTATAAGTGCAATGGGAATTAATCCAGAGAATAACATCAACATCGTCATCATCCTCCTCGTCTACTATCATCACTAATAAATTCACCTTTTTCATCTACCTGCAACTCATCTGCATTTATACCTCCTTCGACAGATATGTCTGCCATTCTGTCTGCCATAATCTACCCCTGTGTATCCAATTGTATTCCCCTACAATATTCATCTGGTGCGTCTCACATTGTAGATTAACCTATCGCACCAACTTAAATCTCCCCATAGATTTATCTGTTCTCTATCCCTTTGTTCCAGCTGAGTGCATATTGATATTTATTGCCCTGCTAACCCCTGCCCTACCCAGGTTTAACTGATATCCCTAATTTCTTGTTACGTATCAGTCTATCCATATTCAGGGCCCAAAGCACTTCTATTTAAACAACAGGCAAGGTCACATGCCCACATTTCAAGTGCCAAATTATAGGTGCAATGGGAATTAATACAAGGAATTCGAACAGAATTGGACATACAATTACACTCTGCAGCTCCCACCTCCTTCCAATGGACTGATTCATTATTAAGCCTCCACCTGGACTCAAACACAACCTCTACTGCCTGCCATCCCTAATTGCTATTTCACCAAGCCATCACTGTGACTGATTCATCCAATCCCACTCCTGGAACTCAACAAGTTTATAGGCCTCACTACAACCCATATTACAGGACCTGCTCCCATGGACATCTGTTTGACACAGTGACCCAGATTTATGAAAGCTCTCCAATGCTGGAGAGAATACACTTTCATCAGTGAAGCTGGGTGATCCAGCAAACCTGGAATGGACCTGGTCCAGGATTCAAAACATTTGCTAGCAAATAGCAAATGATTTTTAAAAATCCATTCCATGTTTTCTGTATCACCCAGTTCACTTCTGAAAGTGCATTCTCCCCATTGTTTAACCCCCCTAGCGTTCTAATTCTGTAAGTATTTTAATGCAAAAGTGATACAATTTTTTTGCATAGATGTTTGGTGTACTAAAAGATGTACTTGTACATTTGTGTTTTATTGTGTTCACCTGCACCACATTGTTCCTGGGAAATTGGGCTTCAGGTGCTGGAAGCCTCCAGGAATGTGTGACGGTAGTTTTTTTTATGGTCAGAGTTCCACCTGTACTGGCGATAACCTATTGATCAAATTTTAGGGGGTGTTATCTACAGGCATTCCCCACTTGCACCTATGAATTTGTTCAACTGCACCGCACCGTTCTTCAAAAATTGGGGTTCAAAGTATGGAAGGAGACAGTGTACTGTATTATGAGCATTTTCTAGTTTTGTGACAAGTCGGTAAAAATTTGGGGGTCGCACCTCCTTGCTATGTAAGTGGCCCCGGGGTTCCCTAATTTGTTTGTTTAATTTTGGGCTTCTAGACACACTAACTTTTTAAACAGCAACCCTGATGTTCAATTTTCACTACTTTTTATATTTATGTTCCCCATATTCAGTAATTTAATAAAGGTGTGGAGATGACATTTGGGGTACTGCTAGCTATGAGGGTCCCCTATGTACCCTGACATTTCAGGTTGGTGGGACATACTGATCAGGAGATATGGAGGTTTGTACAGGTAGAGATGTACGGCTGCAGTAGATGATATGCCGCATTCATACGCAAAGTGAAAGTGAAACTTTTCGACAATTAGGTATTTGTACACACCCACTTGTATCAGGCCCCTGGCAGTTATTTTTCACAGGTAGTTTTTTTTTGTTAGGACACCGGCTCTTTGAGAGACTTGGAGGCTTGACAGAGTATCCGTGACTCCCTCGGAACGAGCACCTGCAGGGGCGATCGTGTGAGAAGGGATTGCTGCCTGCTATACACCTGGAGCTGAAACTCCAGACACATGCTGCCAGCTGAGAGGCAGGTGTCATTCTGATCAGTCAGCTGCATTGTACAGCTTATACCATGCTATTAGCATCCTGTTTGCAATATATGCTAATGGAGACCTGGAAACAACTGGAGTGGTGAGTGTTGATTGGTTGTTTACCTTCCCCACTTTCTGAATCCCAGATTACAATATATGAGAGATTGGACTTTAAAATTGTTCCATCTGCCCTGCTGAGACCTGTTAGAATATTTTGAATCCTTTGGGCACTGTACAGCTGAAGGAGTGGCCTCATGAGAGAACACTGCCTGTTGATACATATGATACTGCGTTTCAGAATAATGTTGCTAGTTATGAAGCAGATGCTACCTATACTGATGAGCTGTGCTGTGTAGTTATCATGAGATATAGTAGGACTCTGCAGTGATAAAATAGAGTTGTGAAACATTTTTTTTCTCTCCTAATTTAAAGAGGTATCATTACCTCTTTTAAAGAAAATCCTGTGTTGTGTCGAAAAGAATCTAATAACAATACTACTATAGATAAATATGTGGGAAGATATCCATCCTGAACCTCTCGCAAACAGCAATCAAAAACAAAATGTAAAGGTTCCCAGAAAACCAGTGTGTCCCCACTGACACTTTCCCCACCTTCTCCTGATAAAATGATTATGCAGAGTCTACAGGAAATACCTAATTTGGAAGCAAAGGATTTAACATCGTTGTTGGTGCCAAATAATACAGCAGCAGAGGTGATTACGTTCCTTAGACCTTATTTTGATTTAAAAAATTGGGCGCACTACAAAACACATTTGAAACAGTTTTGACTTCTATTTCTTCCAACACTGCACGCATTGTGGAGTTAGAACAGAGAGTTAGTGACCTGGCGAATCAGGCATTGGAAGCACAGGGTAAACTCACTACTCAAATAGCATTATTATCCTCATTGGAAGAAAAAGTTGAAGATTTGGAAAAGAAAAATAGACAATGTAATCTCTGCATTATTCGAGTACCAGAAACATGGAAGGGTCAGGAACTGATTAAGTTATCACAACAGATATGCCCATGGCCCCTAATATTACATCTTTAACCCTGTGGGCCTTGGAACGTGTTAATCAGGTAGGCCCAGAAAGATCTAAACAAAGTCAAAGGCCTAGAACTATGATAGCAAAACTTTCTCATGTAATGGATAAAGAAGCATTGATGATGGCGTATCATAAACAACGGGAGTTGAAAGTGGGAGATAATATTTTATTGTTCCAGGACCTTTCGCCCTCTGTGGCACAGAGACGTAAACATTTTGTACCTGCTTGTCGTATCCTAGCGGAAAAAGGCATACCTTTTGCCCTTCTTTATCCGGCTAAGTTAAGGATAATGTGGAAAGGGGAAAATAGGTTATTTGATGACCCACATAGTGCTATAAATTTTATTAATGAAGATCGGGGAGACATCCAACATGCATAAGATATAATATGAACATAAATGGTCAATATAATGAAGTCTATTTTTTCTTTCTTTTTTTCTGCTTTTTTCCCTCTAAATATGCAATGCATGGTTAATAATGATTACACAAGAATTTTGAAATTTTTGAATTGGATCACCTTAATTCACAGGATTCAATTAGATGTGTATTTGTGTCACCTACTTGAATATGAATATTTTAAAATGTTTTTTTTTCTGGGAAATACTTGATGATCATGATTCACATGATTCAACCAGGTATACATATGATATATTTATTTTTATCCTTTCAATAGCCCAATTAGGTTTAGATACATTAGATAGAAAGTATATATTATGAATTAATTTTATGAATATTTTGATATTTTCTGTAATGAAAACCACTGGTGAATTAGGATTTGTAGGTTTCAGTTAGGTTTGTATACGTTTTATTTATTTCACTTTTTTTTTAAAGAGATCTTAACACTGAGTTACAAAAATATTTTGGAATGTCTTGCAATTAAAGCTACACTACTGCCTGGAATAGAAGGCGGAGGCAGGTACTTCAATGTTTAAAACAGAGGAATTGTTACTATGCAAAAGGTTTTTATATGTCATTAGAATTTTTCAGAAATATGTTTTATATATTGGTAGTTTTAATACTTTTGATATGTAAGTATGGAAGGCTCAGGGGTTGGCTATTGTATTGGGGTGAATATGACTTGTTGGGTCTAGGCCCACTTTTTATTGGAAAGAATTGGCTAATAAGTTGCTGTCGGTGGAAGTTGATATGATGACTTTGTCCAACACTTCTTCTCATATAGTAGTTAATACGCAGAAGAATCTACACTTAGTATCTAGGAATGTGGCAGGTTTAAATAGTCCCTAAAAATGTAAAAAAGTTCTGTTGCATTTGAAGCGTAAAAAACCTGATGTGGTATTCTTACAGGAAACTCACTGGAAAGTTAGTGATAGTGCAAAGTTACGTGATATTATAGCAACTACTATCCTAAGAAAAGAGGAGTGGCTATCCTTTTGAATAGGAATCTTCCCAATAAGAATATTATTACAGTTGTAGATGAGGAGCGTAGGTATGTGATAGTAGTGGTGGATTTGGCGGGTCAGAGGTTTTCATTTTGCTCGATTTACGCCCCCCTACAGGCAATTCAAGTTCATTCTATATGTATATTACCCAAGTATTCTTGGAAGAGAATTATTTGATGATGCCAGATGACTTTATTATGGTAGTAGATAATAGATCGTTCTAGTCCAGCCCAAAACATGTCAGGGACAGTCTTAACAGGAATTAAAGGTTTGCTTACCCAGACTACCTTGGTGGAGGCCTGGAGACTCCTTAATCCAATCGAAAAAGACTATATATGGTATTCTAAGACCCCTACCTCTTTCTCTAGGATTGATTATATACTAATTGATGAATCATTGTTTTCAGGAGGTATAGATACATCTATAGCACAATTTACTATCCCAGAACATGCTCCTGTACTATGGTTTTAGAGCTTCCACATAAATTTGAGTTTTTCAATGAAAATTTCCGCCATCATTGATAAGATCCCCAGAAGTTTTTAACTTTGTGAAAGGACACAGCTTTGATGATGATCAAATAGCTTTGATGAGAATTTGGAACATTGGGACACACCCATAATGCTTTGGTATACTTTGAATGTGGTCATGAGAGGATATCTTATGGATTACACCAGACGGCAAAATAAGGAACATCTTGGAAAATATACAGATTTACAAGGCATGGTAACTAGGGCATATAGAGATTTCTTGGAGACTGGATCACAGGCAGCTAAAATTGAATGGCAGGAGGATGTGACTTGTTTTATAACATTTGTCTCTAGAGTAGATACTCGGCTATCAGAAATATACATTTGATATATGGGGCAACAGAACATGATCTTTATTGGCAAAATTACCTAAACCACATGGGTCTAAGGGATATATTTTTAAGATTACTGATCCAATCTCTAAGAGGACTCATACCAATTCAAAGATAGTAATAAATATTTTGGAGGATTATTATAGACAACTGTATACAGCACAACAAATGCAATCTGTGGCAGTTGATAACTAAAGGTAAATTACCTAAACTTGAATCTGAAAATAGAAAATTCCTTAAATAAACCAATTTCGTTGGAAGAAAATCAAAGGACGATAAGATCAATGGCCAATCATAAGACTCCTGGCATGGATGGTTATTCTGCTGAGTTTTATAAAAAATACTTCAGAGTGAAGTGGCATCCCTTTTAACAGAGGTATATTATGCTATATTTTACAGCATACTTCCTTTCTAGAATTCAATGAAGCACATACAATATTAATACCTAAGGAAGGCAAAGATTTGACTTTAGTCTCGGTCCTTTAGATTGATCTCGCTTTTAAATTGTGATTATAAAATTTTGGCAAAGTTAATGGTCAATGGCCAATAGACTGCAACAATTTTTATCATCCCAGTTGACAAATCATCAACTGTGATTTGTACGAGGTAAACACTCCACTATAGGGGTCCGCACTGCTATTGCTGCAACTGTAGCAGCACGAATGCTTAATTCTCCAAAAACAAGGTTATTGAGCCTAGATGCAGAGAAGGCATTCGATAAAGTAGAATGGCCATTTCTGCGTTCGGTATTGGCTCAAAGGGCTTTAGAACATAACTTTTCAGTGTTTATTCAGTATATATATGACATCTTTTACAAGAATATTGATTAATGGAACCCTGTCTTCTCCTGTAGAGATGAATAGGGGCACCCATCAAGGGTGCCCACTTTTACCATTGTTGTTTAACTTGGCTTTAGATGCATAATTAAGACTTCTTGAATATTTACCAGAGTTTGAAGGCATACTTATAGGTACTAAGGTATAGGTACTAAGAGTTAAAGTAACGGCATTCGCAGATGATTTGCTGTATATTGCTAAACCTAAGACTAGTCTTTCGGCCATTTTAAATTTATTATCACAATATGGATTGGTCTCAGGGTATTCTATAAATTTGGATAAATCCAAGGCGTTGTATTTGACTAAAGGTGTTAGACCTTACTGGGGTTCCCTATATCCGGTTGTTTGGTGTAAGGAAAAGTTATAATACCTAGGTGTTTATGTTACATAGAAACCATGAAATTTATACGATGCTAATTTCAAACCATTATGGAATATGCCTAAAACTCAATTATATAAATGGTCCTCATTTACCCTTTCCTATATGGGAAGAACTAGTTTAAGATATTATTCCTGAAGCTTTTATATACCATCCAATTGTTGCCTATCTTGCTCCGCCAGCAGGATTTGAAAACTCTCTTATAAAATGTTTTGTACATTTACTTGGGGGGGGGCAAGAGCCAGAGTAAGTAAGCATATTATGCACCAGTCGGTTAGAAATATGGGGATGAATTTTCCAGATGTGGAATTATAAAAATCGGGCAGTGTTACCTAGATATCTCAGGGATTGGCTTCATACATACATATTCAAACTGGCAGCTATGGCATAAAATTAGACATCGTTTTCAACTAAATAGTCATTCTTTACATCTCCCATTAATGAATAATCCTGACTTCCCATTGAGATTTCAAGAAATGACTCATAGGGGGAAGCAAGAGGTTCAGCATTGGAGGGTAAAAACCTTTGTTATTGGTCAAACTAAGAAATCTATTTCGTATGCTGCCACAATATCAATAAATCCATTTTTGGAACACTGGTGTAAGTAGATGGGAGTATTTGTTATCCATCTAGAACCCCAACAGAGATTCTGATCTGATTTTCGTAAAGCATGGAGGGCAATTACTTCTTCAATTTATAAAGAGATGGTATTAAAATTCTTCCATAATGCATGTTTCACCTTACTGCTTATTTCAAATGGGTTTAAACCAACTCCCTAAATGTTTAAAATGTAATGTAATGAAGTGGATTCCTATCATGTTTTGGTGTTGTCCTCTTAAAAAGATTTGAGGTTAGTAGTTTAGTTTGCCCATAGGAATTTGGTATCATTCCTTCCCTTGTCTTCAACTTTGGCTTTGTTTGGAGTCCTAACAGATCAGGTTCAGATAACTGAAGGATGTAGTAGACTCCTTATGATTATTTCAATGGTGGCTAAGAAAACCATATTGCATAAGTGTTGAACCTCCTACTTTGGGTTTGTTCCTGGAAAAACTTAGATTTCTCTTTCAAA
The DNA here is from genome assembly GCF_032062135.1 of Pyxicephalus adspersus. Taxonomy (NCBI): domain Eukaryota; kingdom Metazoa; phylum Chordata; class Amphibia; order Anura; family Pyxicephalidae; genus Pyxicephalus; species Pyxicephalus adspersus. Next base: position 26,214,927 of record NC_092863.1, read on the forward strand.
TGGATTGGGTAGAGGCCACAATCAAAAAAGATTCCAAAGTACAATCTTTCTTTGAACTATGGGAATCATATTTAGCTATATTACCTTTGGAAACTAGAAAATGTTTAATATGAACATTTGAACAAACTTCTTGGTATGCTAAAGGATTATTGAATGGTGACCCACCTGTCATTTTTTAGTAGAACCTGAAAAGAATTAGAGTTAGATTATTGTTGGAAAATCTACTGTACCATTGAATTGTTTTAATACCAAGGTAATCCAAAGATATGGGATATAATATCTTGATACAAGACATTTTGTACAGTTATGATACCAATATGATTTGCTATTAATGCTGGGCAACATGGTATTATAAAATAAGCATAATTGAGAAACTTAATCTAATTTTACAGACAAAAGGCCAGTATTGGTGTTCAATCAATGGGGTTTGATAATAAAGTGGATATTGGACTACAAGGAGACATGTGATATTTGTCAGATTTGGAATCATCTGTATACCTAATCATGCAACTTAAATTCATTTATAGGTGGTCAATGTTGTAAGTCCTATGTTTACTCATACCCGGATGAAAAATCTGGGGAAAGGTGGAACTCCGTTTTTATAATTCTTACACTGTGGTGAGAGTTGATGTGTTGATCTGTTATATACATTCTTTGAATAGAAGATACCAATCTAATTCCCTCTGGAGAATATATGGAGTTGATAAATTGGAATACACGAACAAGTAGGTACAACGTCTGTCTCTTGGGTAATATTTTAAATGTATCTCGCTGCTCTAGAGTGTATA